>NC_143449.1:11078970-11395000 GCF_987193195.1 Phasianus colchicus
CAGGCTGGACCAGTCTCCGAGCACCTGATGGAGCTGTCAGCATCCCTGTTCATTGCAGAGGAGTTAGACTAGATGACCTTTAAGGGTCCCTTCCAACTCAAATGATTCTATCATACTATTTTGGAAATACCAATTGTGTTAAAGAAGGATGTACCTGCTGTCCTGAAAATCTTGGAGGACCATCACCAACCTGACCAACCATTCCTTCCTATCTGCCTGCTTGCATTTCAGTTCTGCACACTCGGAATGTGCAGCGATGGCAGGAATGGACAATCACACAGCATGTCTGTCTTGGCAATATATGACTCAGCAAGAAACACAGTGGACACTTCTGGTGCACTCACCTTAGTGTTTAGTTCAGCCCAGGAGAGAACATTCCAGGAGAGAACATTCAAGTGCTCCTAGTTTATAAAACCCAAGGTCATTTGAATGCTGTGAACCAGAAACTTCATTTTCCTTTTTTTTCTTTCCAATTGAAAAACAGATATTCCCATCCCACTGCTTGGTCTTAGCAAAGACAGATTTGAATAGCAAGTGATGAGGGTTGCAGAAACATCACTACAGCTCAGCCCTGAAGTTGTGCACAGTGAAAACCAGTTTTGTGCTCTCATCTGAACCGTGCAAGGCTTCAGAAATTCCCCTGTTAGCAGCGGTGCTATCAGTGACACAGGATGCAGTGCAGGAGCACCTCGAGAGTGCGAGCAGCCGGAGGTCCTTTGTGCAGGTACTGCACTGAGACGTTCTGCAGACAGCTGCAGCGTGGGGACACGCAATGCTCAGTGCTGGGAACGCTTCATTTGGCAACGAGTACATTTTTCTTGTCATTTAGCACAACATGAAAGTTTTGTGTCAGTTTTTATCCTCCAGATGTGTACCTAATATTGTCATCGATAGCAGCGGTGTCAGTATTATGCCATTTTAATAGAAAAAAAACATTCAGCTTCCATTTTGAACTTTTTAATCTTTTCCTATGTGCCAGAAAGTAGAATAACTAAAGCTTATCTATTTATGCATGTGCCTAAATCTTCAATGCATATATAAATTTAAATCTCATTACACTATAACACACCGCTTTAAAAACACGGATACATTTTAAGAGTCTGCTACATATTTTTATCAAATAGGGGGACTTAATTTTTATTTTTCTCCCACATAAAGCCAGCAAAATCCTGCATGTTAATACTTCAAGAAAATAAACTTGTGTAAAGATTTGCCTATCCAAAGTACAGTATAATTTAAATTTAAATCCCTCGGAAACCCAAAGCACTGTGTTTATAATATGAGAACAGCGGGCAGTCGTGCCCTTGACTGGAGGGCATGTCATCTAGTCCTCTCCTTCTCTGCAAAACCATCAGGCTGGCAGTAGTGACAGATGAACAGCTTACCATTAATTTCTCCTCTTTCATGCCTTCAATCCAAATGGAGCATATTCTCCACAGGGAGGCATCAAGGTCTTTGCCTTTATTTCTCTTGCATACTCACTCTGACTTATAAATCAAGTGCAGATAAGAAGAGAGGGCAAATATCAATCTTTTTTTTTTTCCCGGCCAGTGCCCACTGGCACACTACTGAGCTTTGACTGAAAGGTTCTTCAAATCTTTATGTGATTCATAGGCAAGGGAGCGCTCTGCGAGGACAAAACAACAAAGGAAATTGGAGAGAGAGGATTTGTATATCTTGGCTTATAAATTAGCAGCCTTCTCTCTGCAACGTTTAAATGCGGGTTACGAAAAAATGGGAATCTAAGTTGTTATTACTTTATTGAAAATAATCTGTATGGAATCCGAGGCAGGCGATCTGTTCGCAGACAGCTGTCGGCGCTGCGTTTCCCCAAATAGGTTCTGCGGGGGCACCTCTCCTCTTCGCCTCTGGAGCAGTTCTATCCTTCTAAACAGATTGATTTCTACTATCACTGCTGCATTAGTGATTACCTTTTGTCTGTGAAAAAATAAGAGATCTTATTTCAGTTTAAAATATCAGGGGCCAGATCCACGTCCTGGAAAACCACGGGGCTCATACGCGGCTCTGCTGATGAATACTTGTCCCACAGTGTTTTTTAAGTGTGGTGGAGAGAAGTTCGTGGCTTTATTAACTATATTTTCTCTGGAACTGCTACTGAATCTCAAAGGGAAAAGGAGAAAAGAGCCTTCACCCAAGTTTCCCAAACTGCTGCAGTTTGATTTTGGGGGTTCCTTAGAGATATAGTAGCTGAGCCCACGAGTGAGCTGGCAATGCTGAGTAGATGTGGCTCTTCCCCCATCTCTTGCTCTTTTTTTAAAATGTGCATTACTAGAAGAATTTTCTATTCAGTTACAACAAATTGATCTTGCATTTAAAACATATATTAAATCATTGGCATGAGTGATGTAACATTATTACATGTCAGGAAAAAAATCTATATTATGATAGTTGTTGACAAATGATAATATTATTTTCCGGCTAAGCACGAGGTGTTAATGCTGCTAAATGGCTGCAAATGTTGACGTTAAAGGCTGCCTGCTGGCCATTTCCAGGTGACATATCTGGGGATTTGGGGCTATTTCATTTTCCAGCCTTTTTTAAGGCTTCAGGCCCCATCCATAAATTACAGCTGATGACAAAAGTGGAAGCTAACAGTGGCAAAATTAGGCCCACAGGCAAAATAATTATATATACAGCCTTTAGCAGTGAGGGAGAAAGCCATCAATCAGCCCCCAATTATTCACTAGTTAATCAGCTCTGCCCTTCCTTTATTGAAGGGTTACAGTGTAATTAAGTTGGCAGCATCCTTTTAATTCATCAAACATACAACACATGGCGGTGTTTGCTGCAATCAGGGGACAGCACCTTTGTGTGCCTGACCCCTGGCACTGCTGCAGGAGATGAGGGAGACTTCAGAGGGACTGAGACTGTTTATGCAGGAGCACAGTGGCTGGGGCCGCATCGCAAGCCGTGCGGGCAGCGTAAACACGTGCACACAGCTACGTGAGCTCAGCGCTGGGGAGGCCTTCAAGAAAGCTGTTCTGGCTGTGGTGTTGGGGTATTCCCAGCACGGCGGTGGTGGAGGTGGCACCTCGGGTGGCAGTGACGCCCCTTGGTAACGGGGCAGCAGCAGAAAGCTGAGCCTCGCGCAGGAGTCCTGCCTTGCGTCACTACACCAAGTCCCGTGCTTCCATGCCAGCAATGCAGTTGTGAAAGACTAAATTTTAACCTGTGAATGCATGTAAGATCTATGTTTCCCCTATCTGTCTCAATTATGCTTATGTCTATCCAACCAGGTCTCTTTTCTCCCTGTATTTACCTGCTTCTACATTTGTTCCCCTGCCACAGATACCTCCTGCTTACTGTATCCTTAGAGATGTAAAATGTCCTAAGTGTCCTTGCTACCTTGCAGAACAGATACCAAATTATTTATTCATAAACAAGCTCTGTGTTTCTAACCTGCTTGTAATAATGAAATTTTCTACAATCATAGGCTATACTGCATGATACAGGCAAACAAAACCAAAACCCTCAAAATCTGAACGCACTGGGAATCTCAATGTTCAGAAATGTTGGCTTCTTTGAAAAAAATATTTATTCCTCTCAAATGAAAAGTGAAAGAGCATTAACCTAGGGGACATTATTCAATGGTTATTTTCCCTCACCCAGGCTGCTTGGAAATTTCTTACTATTTACCAAAATCGCTTTTCAAAAGATGCAGAAAATGGTATTTTATTTTATTCAGGCTTTGTGACTTTGTTGGGGGGTAGGAACCCAGGATCACATCTCTGTCCAGAAATCTGTGCCAACAATCTCTGGTCTTCAGATGAGATTTGCCATGAATCTAAAGAAATATGGATCTGAAAGTAATTTTCTGTTTCCTTAAATCCAATCTCATTTTCATAGTCTTATCGACCTCTGTGCAGCAAGGGAAGCAAATGGTCAGTGAGCCCAGTGCCCATGGATTTACTTAGGGACATGAAGAGCACAGACTCTGCCAGTCCCTCCACTCCTTACCCCACTGATTTGCACATTATCTGGAGATTAACCAAAGGCTCATGATAGTGGGCCACATGAAAGGTAGATGCCCTTTGTGCTATACCCTCCCTTTCAGCTCCATCAGACATACTACAGTGTGCAGAACGTGCTGTGCTCCACATTCTCTGGAGCTTCCTGCAGAGCTTTGGGTGCCAACCTGCTTTGCCACAGTCCTGCACTGAAGACTGAACTACGTGGAGCCACAGACATCAACATGAGCTGCCAAAGAAATGTGAGATGTCCCCTCAAAGAAATTTTCTTGTGAACTAAACAACTGTCAGTGGAAAATTAGTATTTATTTGTTGAATGCACACATCTTTTTTACTCTTTTGCTTGTTTTTCATTCATTACAGAAACTTGGGCTGCACAACTTAGACCCTGCATTATCTCAGTGTCAATAAGTATCACTTATTTTTTCGAAAACAAAAAGCATGCCATATTGCAGACAACCTAAAGTCATAACTCAAGACAACACAATCATGTCATAATATAATTTTGTACAATGAAATTGTATCTGTTGTTATTGAGGGTCATTGAATTCCGTCTGCCAGTGTTATGTTATTGGATAGGCTCAAGTAATAGTTGGTGCTGATTATCAGAAAGTATGTTTAAAAACTGTCACTGTGTTTATATCCCTCAGGGTTGCGTTTAAGCTATGCAGATAAACAGGATCAAGCAGTGTGCACTGCAATGAAGCACAATCCTCAGTAGAAAGTTCAGGATAAAGTTTGTGTGAAATTTTCCGGAAGAATGAACTCGGTTCACACTGACTCTGTTCTATATATATGAGTTGAATATACATTAAGCATACTTGGATTCTTAGCGTAAGCACACCGTGTGATACTTATGCCATATGATCACAAAAGAAAACAGCAATAAGAAAGGAAAACCTTCATTAGCTGTTATGAAAAGTTATACCTAAGCAAGAAGTGATTTTTTTAAATGGCACCTTAATTCGAATTTTAAAAAATAATCAGAAATTATTCAGACCGATCAGGTTAACATTAGCAAGGAAAATATTTTGGGGGGCAAAAATTTGTATTCGGGTAAATTGTAATCTGCAATTTTTAATTACACAATTAAAAATTCCCAACAATGATTAAGCATGCAAAACACATCATATTTTTTCCTAACTACCTAATTTTTCCAATTTAATATACAATTTAAAATTCATTGCATCTTGGTTAATTAAATAAATTATCCATTTGGAAAAAAGACAATTCAGTGTGCCTACTGGAGCTGAACACAACAGAGCAAGTTGCAATTGTATTTTTTGTTTAATTTGAGTAACATTTTGTTTCCATATATTTTCTATTAGCAGTACTTTAGTCATGTCTCTAGGAATGTGCTCACTTTTCACGGACAATTTTTAAGTAACAAGATAATGAACACTAAAGAAATACAGATTATGTGCAAATCTATTCTCTTAGCTGTTTGGCTTAGATAATGTACTGAAGTGTAACCAGAAAAGCATGAGCACTGCCACTAGGTTTCCAGTGAAGACACTGGCACCCTGGTTAAGCTCATGGTTTCTCCGCTCGTGGTAAGAAAATTCAGTCATCTTCAGCTTCTGTAAAAGCTGACTTACTGTACACAATCGTAGTATCTGGCTGGATATACGTAGAGAACAACAAATGCGTTCAAAGGCACATCCTACTGGTTCCCAAAATGGCTTTGAATCTAAATCCATTTTCTATAGTAGATATAGCGAGGGTAGAATGGAATTAGAGGGCAAAATGCCTTGAAATGTTCTGGTAACGCTTGCGTAACTCCTCTTACTCCACTGTGAGCATTAACCACGTTTATACAACTGATCAATCTGGAAATGGCATATTAGCAGTAACTCCTGAGCAGTCACAGAGCGAGTACTAAAACACATGCTTTTACATAGTCGAGAAAAAAAATAACATCATTCCTGACTTTCTACACATGTAACGTGAAATAACATTTGAGAAAAATAAAATTCCCCACAGACAGCAGCAAAAGAGTTAAAACTGACAAAGGCATGTAAGTGCATTTTTTGATTTGGTTCACACATGTTCCTCTGGTGAGAGGTGGTCCTCAAGGAACACAGACACTTTCATACGCAGCGTTTCCTACCTATTAGCCCATGGCAAAAGTATCCCATTCACACGATCTTCTTCCAAAAATAGAACCTAAGAATTTTATTTGTTAAAAGGATAAGAGCCACCAAATTGTAGAGCAGAGAATCTAAGGGCTCAAAGTCTGAGCTGACACATCCCAACTTTGCACCATTCACATCTGAGAATAACAGCTATGAGCTCAACAATATTGCAAGAAAACAGAGTTTTGCACTCCCCTAATATAAACTTAAAGACGAATACTAATCCTAGCTACACTACATAAATTAGATGGCTGCACGATTCTTGAGAGGATTTTTCCTTGCATTCACGCAGCAAGAATTTGTGTTTAAGCCTAATGCATTAACTCATTTGTTTTGTTGAGTCTAGCTAATGAGATGAAGACAAAGTGACTTCCAGGCAGGAAACCTTGTTAATCTAAAATAATTTGGGCTGCTCGTACATGTTGTCCTGGCTTTCTGCATAGGAACTTCATTTTTCACAAGAAATGCACACTCATACGACTGAAAAATGGCCATTGGGTGTTTCATTTTTGGACAGCTACTCATAGATAAGAATAGCAATGCCTTTATCTGAGATATCACCTATATTATATTTTTCCTCACTGAAAGAAACCCCATTAACTTTGCAAAAGACTTTTATTTCAAACATCATTTCCAAGATGGAGTTTTAGAAGGATTTTTTTCTTAACATTTTTTTGCAGAAAATCGTGTAACTTTTGCTTGCTTAACAAAAGCCAGGTTTACAGCTTGGACAGAAGGAAAGCTGAAGAAAATCACCTAAAACCATGCTTCAAGCAGAAGAATTTGGCATTCTGTGGATGCTCGTGCTGCCTTACTGATCAGTAGGTGAACAGTTTTAATGCGCTGCCATGAGGTGGAAGAGGCAGCCAGCGGAATGCAGTAAGCAGCCAATAAGGATTAACGTTTTGATTTCTTTGGAAATGTCATAATTTCCACAAATTATTAAGATTACATGCCACAATAAAAGCTGCTCAGAAATAGTTGATATTAAAACAGAAGCAGCAATGACCACCAAAACAGTCTAATATTTGCAAGCAAGAAATAAATTTATCAGGATAAAAACGTTACATGTGAGAGCAGGAAAATGTTGGGTAAAATGAGTAAAATAATGAATTCTTCACAAAACCCTTCTTTTTTATTCTGATTAATAAAGCTCTTACCACTACAGCCCAAGCAAAATCGTTAAGAGAAGAGTCAGATCCCCTTTACCTGTTTACACTGTCCCCTGCTTTGCTCTTACGCTGTATTTAGACTTAACGACGAGGTCAGAGTTATCACCTTCCCACTGTGTCTATTCCACTGCTAACACTTCGCTTAAGTTTAAGCTGCTCATTTTTCCTGTACTGCTGGCACATATTAATGCGCTGATATTACAGCCAGTACTCTTGAGCAGAATACAAAAGCATCTGCTCCAGTCTGGCTTTGCCCCACTCAGAGCAGGAGCAGAGTTGGCACTAAGGCAGACCAGAAACAAGTCTAACAAAGTTTCCATGCGTCCTCTTCTCTTTGCAAATTCAGCCAACCTGGGTTGCCACGTTCATCCCGACACACATGGAAGTCCCTGGGTTCAGTCTGGGGCTTCAGATCTCAACTTCCTCAACACTGGGTTAAAATCTCTGAGCAAAACAGCAGATCCGCTCGAGCAGGGAGTAAAACAAATCAACAAAGTTTTGCACAGTTTCAAATGAATTATTAAATCACTTTCTGGAGTTCGCAGAAAGAAACCCAAAACTGCCCTGGGGATTTCAGACTCCAGTGAACTTGCTCAGTGCTCTGCATCCATAACGAGCCCTCTAATCAGACCAAGTGGCTTCTTTGTGGACGGGTTTTTTCCACCACTCTAGTAAGCACATCTCTTTTTATCCCCACTTACTCTTGTTTGCATGGCCCATGTATTTCTTTATCTGTGTTTTCAACTGCTGTTCGAACTCCCCTTAGTAATTCTGCAGGAAGTCTGAGCCCCAGTAACTTGGTATTCCCGAGGCAACCTCCAATAACAACCAGTGCAGGATTGTAAAGGATACTCAATCAGGAAAGGGATTTCATTTCTAGTGGGCAATTGAAAACAACACGGGAAATATTATTTTTTTAAATTAAGATAAATACCTTAATGGTGTACAATTAAAATAAAGCGCCCAGCTTACAGAGCCCTGCAAGAAGAGGCACTATCAAATGTTCCCTCTTTAGGGATACACTCTCGTTACCAGAATGGGAATATTAATCACACTTCGACAGCCTGTTTGGGTTGCACTTAAAAACTGTCCCTTTTTCCTCGTCTGCTGCACCAGTGCTGGAGGAACCCCTTCATAGCGCTCATCAAAACTGGTGTTATGGGTCAATATATGGGGGCAAAAGAGACATGGTAAAGCCTCTTGCAAAGGTTCACACACCTGTACGTTCTCATTTAGCAGGTGGGAACCAAAATAAATAACTGACACTGAAAGCAGCAGTGCTGTCCTTTATTCTGGAGGTCACATTACTTACGTACGCTAAGTAAGGCAATGAGAACATACTGGCATGCAATGGAGTTAAAAGTGAATGCCTCTTTTGTTGCCTATCAGTTAACAAAATAACATTATAGAGATGCTTTATGTATTTATTGAAAGGGGAGAAACATCTATCAAAGCTCATTTTAGCTATTCTTACTGCCATCAGACTTGTTCTCTTTTGCCAGGAGCTGGAACAGGACTGTCAGGGAGAGATGACTGATACAGGCAAAAGATTTTGCATCGTTTGAGATACATAGAGAAATATAATCATACCCAAGGTCAAACATTAGAAAAAGGTTGGGCATTTGGGGCAATGAAAGCAATGCTGTCAGATATTGAAATCTCAGCAGGAGATTCAGCTCCATTAAAACTGAATACACAATTACTTTCAGCTTGCTACTTTCCATGCATGTATAACTAGTTTGTTCATCGTGGTGCTCCCTGTGTTAGTCAGAAAAGGTACGATCTGAATATTTTGAGGAGTGGGTCTGATACTCCTTCCACCAAAGCTTACACGAGTGATAAAATGGCTCTACAGCGTATGTGCAACCGGTGAGCATCTTCTACAATTCATCTGGCTTGAAGAACCAAATAGCTGGATATGAGTAACTGGTTCTCCCTGTGTAACTCCAAATTTCTGCTAGTTCTTGGCTAACTTTGGTGGCCAGAAGACAAAATGCTTGGCAATCTGTTTCCAAATCTTAAAGAACAAACAAAAAACCATGTGATCTCTTCCAACTTACATTTCCCTGCTAATAATGTCAGAAAGTTGCACATGAGATAGAATGACATACCAATGAAGTTTCTTATATTAATTGTAACTACCATCAATCTTCATTTACTTTATCTGCGTGCTTCATGCCATCAGTTCCTGATCACCATTTATGAGCAACGATGTAACATATAATCCAAGAACAAAGAAATAACTGTATTTTCTTCGGGCTTTTGACAAATCAGTTCAATCAAATTCATTTCTAATAGTACTCCCCAAACTCCTGATTTGCACAAAAACTTTCAATAAGTAATTATTAATAGATAATATTGATTTGCATTGAATAGTTTTATTATTCACTAATATTACAATAATTGAAAATGTCGAAGTTGTGTCCCTCAATTATTCGGATATGATGAATAGTAAAATGGACATTTACATTTACAGCTGCAAATACCAAAGAAATGTTGGGAACATCATTCCCACTTTTCCTTGCTAAAGCATTTGCTTTCCACCCGCAAAGACTGCAAAGCACTATACTGGAATTAAAAAACACTACTTCTTTTTACAGATTTCTAACCATGATAACTTAAGTTTCCTATCAGTTATGGGGTGCCTGGGCCCATGTGGTTGCTGCAGCTCATCTTTTCTACTGACAGATTCATTCACTCTTAAATTCCCCAACCACTTCACATACATCCTTCTGCTCATATGTAACCCAAGCCATAAAGAGCAACAGAAAAGATGGTATGAGGCTTTTTGAAATGACCCATGTAATCCTTTTCTTGTTTTCGTCTGCAAATAACACAGTCTCCCTAGCCAACATATCTCACTTCATATACTTGTACAAAAATTACACCACCTGTCGGAATGCAGCACGCCAATTCCTGAAACTAAAGATGTGCTTATGGCAGTGCTGACAGAGGGGTGATGCTAGAAGCCACAGTACAACGTGTCAGAAAGATGGGAAGGTCTTGTATGCACCTAAGCATCTGGTTTTCTAATGCCACTGGTCTAGTGCAAGATGCTCTGCCTCCAAGCAGTCTTGTCTCATATGTTACTGACCATCCTGCTGCCTTCCCACATGGCACCTAAAAACACAAGAACTGCTTTAGCTTCTTTGTACCTTAAAAAAGTGGAATAAAATGAAAAAAATCAATCTATCGTAGTATGTGATTATTGACACCTCATACACCAAACATGACCATTCCTAGCTGGGAATCTGCATCCCCGTGCCCTGGCACTGAGGTTTAACCCTGTGCTTGCCCTGTAGACCAATGCAAATCATCCTCTTCATAATGCCCATGGGTTTATTCCTATGCAAACATAAATGTGATGTGCAGATCTACGTCTTTGACAGCAAATCTGCTTTTGAGAAGCATCTCAAGAAGACACCAGCTCAGTTCTATTACTCAGCAGCAGCAGGGTGATGCCTGGACACATTCGCCATTCCCAACTCTTGGCACCATCCCCAGTGCCATCTCCTAACCCAGCCACTCCTTTGTTTGAAAAGCCTTCTGACCCACTCCAAGATGGCAGTTCATCTCATTCTGCTGGCTGGCTGAACCTCCTCCATTTGCAGCAGCTATCCCCTCTCTTCTTCCCTAGGGATTCTGGTGCCCCAGCTGTGCTCATGCGTGTGTGTGCGCGTGTGTGTGCGTGTGTGAAGGAGAGAGATCACCTCCAGCATTGATAGAGCAGTTTTGTTTTTTTATTTTAATTTTATTTTCCTACTGCTCCACATGTCCATGGTGTCTAACACATCTCAGTGGGCTTTGAAGTTTCCATGCTTTCAAGGTCTCACATCTGTCACACTATCAGTACCCTGCCACAGATGAAAAGAATATAATTATGGATTTAGTGTAACCATTGATTTCTGGGCTCCAAACCATTCAAAGAAAGGTCATGAGTCCACATGGCTGCCCCCTAGGAGAAAGATTTGCATCTGACTATTTTATTTAGCTGAAGACACCTCCAATTAAACGGAGAGACTCTTCTCTTGGGGTCTGCACCTGAGGCAACCTGAGGAATGCAGATCAATCCTCTCTATGCCAATTGCATTTTTCTGCACCCCCTGGCTCCACTCCCACCTATTAGAGATGGCTTTCTGCTTACAAACTTCTGCCCCTCACTGTTTTCGGGTGCCAGCATCAGCACCATGTGGGACATGCAGCACAGGAAGGTGCTTTGGAGAGTTGCTTGGAACAGGGGACTGCTGCTGTCAAACCTTGAAGCATTTAACTCCCTCCAGTTCTCAGAGATGCGCGGTGCAGATGTAAAGACATCATTTTGCCCACAGTGTTTGGATTAGCAGTAAATCTACTAATCCAACACAATATCCAAGGGGCATGGCTAGATCTATGGGTTCGTAAATTCACACCATTCCTTTTATTATTCTGGGCCCCAGATGGTTTTGAATGGGCATGGGCATAATGAGATCTTGGAAGACATTATTATATTCTTAGGTCAAAATTCTCAGTCCAATCTCTTTCATCAGGCTCAGTGTCTTTGTGTCCCTGAAGTGCTCATACTTTATGCTGATTGACTATGCAGACTTCACTGGGAGATCACATTATTTTTGACACAATTATTATTATTATTGACAGCTAAAACTCCACAAAAAAAAAATTGTCATTTTATATTATTTATAGCATCACACTGTCTGGAAAATACAATGCCTGAGACCTTCGTTAGAATTATGTTTTTATAATAAAACAGATGCGATAGGGAAAAAAGGGCAGGATAAAAGTATTATTTTAGTAACGGGAAGACAAAGTATGAGCTTGATCATAAAGACCAGCGAGCTTTATAAATGCATCTTTGAACTGAGCGAGGATTTTTTTTTTTTAAATAAATGGTTCTTTTGAACCTGGTGGTTGTAAGGAAGTGAAACAGAACAAACTTTGAAAAGTGTGCTTGTCTGAGTCTCCTTACACCATATCTGGCTGAGAATACAGGTGGCCAAGCACAGAAAGTTCCTGCCAATTTCTAAAGTTACACTTTTATCCACTAAACAAGCATCCTGATCCGGGTTACCAAACAGGGCACTCAACAGGAGCCTCAAAGTGCACATATTAAATATCACTTATTCCACAGCCTTGGCCATCCAGCCTAGTAAAGCTTGATCTAACACTGTTGCACCCCTTTCCTGTGCTTGCTGGCTGTTGGGTAATGGACCTTCCCAGGAGACACACTCAGAAAGTATCTTCTTGTAGAGTCGTTGATGCACATGCTTCTATTTTAAAAAGCACATGTTCAGCACATTTCGCTTTTGTGAAATGGAATATGGTTTAAGTTTGTTTCAATAAAAAAAAGGGATTCTGCTGGAAGGACTTATGTCAAAGTGCAAAAGGTTTTGTACACAACGAAAAGATTTTTTTTTTTCCTTGAGGGCCAAAGAGGAGACACTAAAATGAAACCTTTCTGCCACAATAGCAATTGCTGTTTTACACAGAGAGAATCTACGAGACAGCTTGTTATGAATTCTTCGTCTTTGTATTTATTTTGGATTAGGCTGATTTAATCTAAGAGTCACATCAAGAAAGCCAGACCCTGCCTTTAATGAGAAACTTAATATGTATTCACAGTAAACACTTTAAATGTCAAAGTTTAATGGACAGTATTCAAAGGCCATTATTATAGTAACTATGCTTTTATATCAGCATGGTTGATGAGGAGTAATTCCTTTAAATGCACTCTTCAAAAAATCAATATAAACATTAAGTAAGAATAAAAAAAAAATCCCACAGTGCAGCTTAATACAGAGTAACAAAGCCCCACGGCACCAAATTCAAAATCAAGACTTGGCAATGACTATCAATGTGAAAAAAAGTGTGAATTAAGTGCCTGTGATTTTTGAGACCGTTTGAGGCTGATCCCTATACCTACGGTGTGAGGCTCACCAACCTCCTTACACAGCCTTGTCTCCGTGTGGGTTCTGTGAGCACATGGCTGGTTGGAGCTCACGCTCGTGTACATGTGGGACACCTGGGGCTGAGATTAAAGGTATTTCCTCCACCTGCACTCCAACCAGAATGGCCAGATGTATTACTTAAGGACATGGTTTTGTGGGCAATATTGGTGGTAGGTGAACAGTTGAACGAGATGGTCTTAGAGGTCTTTTCCAAACTTAATGATGCTATGAATCTGTGATTCATAGTCTATGTGGATTCAGTCTGAACAATGCATTAACATGATGGCATGTTATTTTGACTGGCCATGCAGAAACGTGGAAATGGGGAATATAAGAAAATTTCTTCAAGCAAGTGCTGCAGAATAGAGTATGGATTCACTTGAGGAAAATGAGTCATTAATGCTCATTTACTTAATTTGTCAACTAACTGTTGTGCATTTGCTATTTCATTTCAGTTACAGTTCTGCTCTAGTCTCAGTTGTGTATGATTAATAAGGGAGATCACACTGCAGATAACCTGCAACGATGGGATTTATAGAATTATCCTAACACTGTTCTTAGAGAACAGCAAATAGAACAAATGTTAATTGGAGCTGAATTATTTTGTTCTGTAGTACGCATCTCTCTTGTTTTGTTATCAGCTCGTAATAAGAGGATATAGTTCTTTGGCAATGAATAGTGACAGCAGCGGAGTGGCATGAAACTGCTGTTGTACACATAGGGCCTGATTCTCTGCTAACAGTTGCACTGCAATTCAAATCTGTCCCTATTGCTGTCAACAGAACCTGCACCGATGCAAAGTGTGCTGGACCTAGGAACGGATGAGGGCCATACACTGCAGATGCAAATGAAGGAAGTGTCAGCCCTAAAAGTCTGCTATTGATACCCACCAGCCACAGCAGCCTCTTAAGGGATGCAGCATTGATTATCTGTCTGGTACGTATTCAAGCTCTTGGCTGAATTTTTTCAGATAACAACAGGAATGAAGAGGCCTTTCATCTGAAGAACGCTGACTTTTTTTGCTGACTTTTTTTTTAAGAGGGGTGTGTAGTGTTTTTTTCATCGAGGCAGACTTTGCCTTCAATCCTTGAATACTTATATGGAGATTGCAAAGACCAGCAATACTCAGAAGCAGCCAGGATTGACCTCCTAAAAGTTATTGCCCTCCTTGTCCTTTGAGAGAAACAACGTGATTACTGAACTGCCAGAAATGGGAAAGCGTTTGTTCATCAAAATGGAGGAACATGTGAAATCCAGAAAAACAGCAAAAGCAAACAACAAATACAGTCAATTTTTATATCTGAATCCAAATAAAAGGGTTGCAGATGATGAAACGTTATGGGAAGGTGATAACAAGAGGCGCAGTATCAACTTCAGTAAATATTACATTAAAAGTGTGCAAGCAAAACTTCTAATAGTTACAGAGTATTTGTACTCAGGTCTTTTGAAATTTCATATTAAAGTCTGTATCTGCCTTAACTTGCATCTAAAAAAATCCAGATATGACCATGCTTTGCTTCTCCCCACCTTTTCCCTGCAGCAAAACCAGTGTCTCTTTGGACACCCCCAAGTCATGGGAACACACCAGAAGCCCAAGCAGTTCTTACACTGACACCTTGTGCAGAAGATTACCCAAACGTGGAGTCCTTCAACCCAAAAGTGGAAAGGGGAAGGTGAGCTTTGTACCCAACCTGCTGGGTTTTTCTGAATGGGAGTGGTGCTGAGGATCAGCTACTCAGCTCAGCAGTGTATTTCAGTGAGGTTAAGGTTAGCTGTATGCCTACATGCCTGTTTAGGAGGAGTCAGAAACGAAAGTAACAGGAATCTGTTTTTCTTGTATTTGGTATGCTGGGTCACGTCCTTTGTTCAGTTTTAGATCACAGAAATTACAGAATTCTCCCTCTCTCCAAAACTTTGTATCATTTTCTCACATGTGATATTGTTAAAATTATTTTCTGGCTTCATTTCAAATGGTAGCTGCTGAATGATATACACTGAATACTAAATAAAGAGAAACTTTAAATACTCTTGTTCTCTCTCTGTGCACCATTCAGCCTTGGAAAGTGCTAATTCTACACATTCAGAAGACAAAAAGTCCCTTTAATTAGTAGGTAAGCCTACAACATCGATGACATTATAGCCTTCAAAATGCTGGTGATGTGAAAGGAACTTTGCCAGGTGCTTCTGACACTACGAAAAAAAGAGTATCACACAAGCAGAAGGTGAGGGAATTTGGAGCACAAGAAATCAACTCATTTCTGATTGTAAGATCTACTGTTGTGTGGTATGAGAAATGGAAGGAATCCTATCCATCCAAACTCCAGGATTATTACAGCTAACTGATGCAGTTAGTGAGATATGCTTAACTGCCCAGAAGGGAAGTGCAGGAAAACAGGTTATTTTCCAACAAAGCGAGTAAAACCAAATGATGATTGATATCAATTTGACTCAGGATTTTCTCATGAGGCTGCCATTGTCATTCTGCTCACAGTGCTGAGAAAGGGTGAAAAACAGCATGCCTGCTTTTTGTTTGTTTATTTTAGAATCCTATCAGATAACTGGAAATCCTCCTTAAGAGAAAAAAGAAGAAAAAGAAAAAAAATCTTACACTTTCCATATAATTCCATATTTTGTTTGTTCATGTTTTAGTCACAAACTGCTTGTGCAAGAAAAAAAAGAGAATCCAAAAGTAGTTTAAAAATGCTTTCCAGCCTTAACAACTAAAAATAACCTAACTCTTTTCAGAAAAAAACCTGAAGTTCTGAGGTGCCATAAAGTGCAGAACTATTCCCTTTCACAGTGAAGGTCACCAGGATGCAGTAACACATGGGTTCATGACCCAGTGCTTTCCTTCAGGCATTTTCCTCTGGCCAAATTTTGCCCCAGCACCACGAGCTGTGTTTAGAACTATCAGCATTACTGAAACTCTGACAAAATCCAATTCTGATGCAACCAACACCTGAGACAGTGTTTCACACACACAGACATGGGAAAACATGCAGTGCATGGCGTTAATTCGCATCTGATGCTCATAGCCTAGCTCTGCTGTGTTACACAACCATTTAGGTACTTCACCATTTTCATTTTACTGTGAGACTGTCGGGTCCAAGACGTGAAATGCATTTCATTTACTGCTACAAGACAAAATAACCAGACACCTACAGCCCATTGCCAACAGTGAGTTAGTACACTGGACATTTAGGATTTGCTGTTCCATGTCTGGCAATTCAGACACTAAGTACTTTTTCCAGCTTTGTCTCCAAGAATGAATTCTGCAACCTTAAAATGACAGGAACCTACAGCTGTCCCCTGAAAGCAAAGACCTAATCACCAAGACACAGAAATTCATGTGTCTTAATCTATTACCAACATATACATATATAACTTGTAACATTTACCGGCTGGATAAATTTGATTCATTTGTTTATAAAGAAGGTAATTTTGTCTGGAAAGTTTACTACAAGTGCATCATTGCTTTGGAAGTATTTTTTTTTTCCTTTTCTTTTTTTTTCCTTTTTTTTTTTTTTTTTTTGCTTGCTAAAAGACTAAGCATTATCTACTAATAACATGAAGATGCAGAAAAGAAAAGGTCAATTTAATTGGAACTACTATTTCCTGGGGTTTAAAAGGAAAATGTTGAAGCTAAGATGACATTGACAAATTGCTACTATTTATTTAAATTGTGTAATGCAATCTACCAGTAGTTCTATAATCTGCATGTTTGAAGCAGTTGACCCGTCCAACTAATGCAAACAAATTAGCCTCCCGGGTACTAGCTATATCCTATAAGCCATTAAATATCGTAATCTAACATCATTTAATACACAAACTCTCTTAGTTAAAGTGTTATATTGAATATGTGTTATAAAAATTACAATATGTGGGGTCTAAGCACAGCAGAGGCAGGGTCACCAAATTTGTCTTTTCTGTCATTCAGCCCAAACGCACGTAATAGCAATGCAGCTTGGGTTTCACTGCACCTCCCAAGCACGTCGAGGCTCTGGCCAGTAGATATCTTCATTGCCTCGTGATTAATTTCCTCCAAAGTCCAACATGGTTTTAAATGTTTCAGTTCAGTAGCTCCTACCACTAATAAATTGTACAAATTCCATTCTAGTAAGTACATTGGTCTTGTGTGAAAGTGTTTGTCTACTAAATATTTCTAAGAAAATTAGAGCTCTAGCATGCACATTATCCACAGGCTAGAAACAACTCTGGTTCTGACCGATTTACAGATGCCCAATCCAGAGACACCATGATTCATCCCAGTGAACTCAGTTAAGAGGATGGGGCTATCTGCCTGAGTAAAATATGAACAATAGATGGTGTAATTAATAAAGCAATAATTCCCACAGGAATCCAGTTCTGAGGTTTTCTGAACAGGCAAAATTGCCAGTCCTGTGTTAATGATAAATACACCATAGGAACATATATAATTATTACTTTATCACGCTGACTGTGAGGACTATTCTGGAATTGAGCCTCAAGTTCTGCTACATCCACTTTGTGCTCAGCTTGTTCCAGGAGTAGCATCTGAGATAAGGACTACTCCAACTTCCCCATGGTTTCACTCGCCCTTGCATCAGTCCTTAAAAGATTGGCTAGTCAATAGAGCCTCATAAAGACAAAGAGATTGATTTAACCATGGCATGCTACCTTCTGCTATCAGGAAAGTAATAGTCGTATAACCAAAGGAAAGTCAATAGGCTATGAATCACTGTCAGGCCATAAAGTCATTACAGGAGCTTATAGGACTGAGTCAGACAATTAATTGCCTAAGAAGAATCTCCTGGCTGCAGTAAATAAAGTATTCTTTTAGCATACTGGTACTATGAGGGCAATCCTTTACATGAACTTTTCTGCAAGATAACTGAGTAACAATATCAGAAATAGCACCACGAACCTGTATTCCCCCAGAATTTCCAAAAACAGGGAAGAAATTTTTTTCCAAGCTCTTCCTTCTTATAATTTATGTATTTGGTAGAAAAAAAATTATGAAGCTATTATTTTTTTTATAAGAACTGAACTAAATCTCAGTTTTTCACAACGAAAAGAATAGATGACATCAAGATGCCTATAACAACAAAAATTAGGAGATGAATAGAGATTGGACAGTAACATGGGAAAACCATGAAGGATTTTAATAGCCATCTGAACATATTTCATTTCAACGACGCATGAGGAAGGGCTGACCAATGTGCTCTGACTCAGAGCGTACAGCCTTCCCCAGTAGATTCATGAACACCTTCACCATATCACATACAGAAAAGAATCTATTTCCATTTTAAATATCCTCGATCAGTGAATTACAAATCCAAAGAGATCCAGATGAACCTGACCCTGAGACCGTAATCTCTGCATCCCACTGCAGGAGCCAATGTTAGCCATCATAGGTGGTTGTTTTTTCACCACAAAAATCACAATGTATTTTCCTTTTCTCTGAGGAGTAATTAAGTGACTCACAGATGAGATCTAGAAAATCGATACTTGTCAGAAATAAAAAACAAAGATCAGTGGAAAAGGCAAATTTACTGTAGGACTGATTTTAGTCTTTTTTTTTTTTTTTTATATTCTTTCCCGAGTTTGGAAGTATTCTGTTTTTTAACAATCAGCTTATTGTCAGCTGCTAAATATTAATTTCTGCTGGCTTTTAAGCTGAAATTGGATTGCAAGGTTTTTTGCAAGGGAAGTCATTCAACCTTTTCTGAATTCTGGTTTGAAAGGCACATGCTTTTTAACGCAACTGGCAGCTGCAGTTTCCATTTCTATAGTGCATGGTAATGCCTTGTACTTGCTGTAACACCGTTACCTGGAGAAACCCCAATTACTTAGCAGTTTTGTTCAACTTAAAGTTAGGATTTACAGAGAAACAAATCTGCATTAACATGAATGATATCATATGAGGTATTTTAAATGATTAGTAATTAAAATTTAGTAGAATGATAATACGGTAATTAAATATCAATTGTTTGCACAAGACCACTTATTGAGTTTAATAAGTATGTAAAAGATATTAATCTAGTTGTCATGAAATTACCTCATTGAGGGGGAGTGGGAATACGTGCGTGTGTGGGAAGAACAACTCATGAAATGCAAAATTCAGTTTAAAACCCGCATTAAGGTTATGACAGAAAAAAAAAATCTACCAAACTGACTTTTCTTCCTCACTTCAAATGGTGGGATGTCAGAATAGATAGAGAAAGGTGAAGGAAGAGGTGTTCAGTGGAAACAGAGACTAACTGCAATAAGCTTACTGCAAATGCTGCATGCTGAAACAGTGAAATCTTAGGGAAAATCCTCATTTATTTATTATAAGACCTTCATATGGTTTGCTCTGAATTACCATCATTACAAATGTCATTTAGCACATTAAAGAATTATTTGCAGTGCTGCTTGCCATAGGCTACCGTTGCATTAATACATGAGAAGAAAATCCTTGGACAGTTCCATGGGATTTTCACAGTACGGAAGTTTCCTGCGCAGTTACTGTGACAATTGTGTGTGCAGTCATCAACTTCACCTGTCCATAAATGAAAACAGGCACTTTTAGTCCATATATCATAATACCATCTAACCTGCCAGGTTTGAAAAACAGGAGATGGGATGCTCCCTGCATTTTTCTTATAAATTATCCATCCTTTCTGCAACAACTTTGGAAGCAGTGCCAAATTTTTATAGCTTAGAGGAGTGATAAAATATTAACAGTAACATACATATTTTTTCACAGCTCTGCTCAGAAAAAAAAAAAAAGAACCATTTTCCCATTCCCCTGTTTACACAGGCATTAGGAGCACAGGCAGGAGGTAGGAACTGGAGTTCCCATCCCTGGCAGCTGAGGGGATGGCAGTCACCTGCTTTATTCCCAGCAGGACTTGGACAATTCTGTTTGCAAAATCTCACCAAAAAGGAGAGCCCTCACGTCTAGAAAGATGAGCTGCCTCAATGTTTAACTAGCATTTTTATCCAAAATCCATGCTGCAAACTAAGCTAATTTCTTCTTTTCCTAAGCCCAACAGGGAGAAAGATATTGACTTTTCTACGGAACAAACCCGGCTCACTGAGTCCCATCTATGATCTCCCGTTTCTGAATCTTTCATTGGTTTGGGTCATCCTCAGAGATTTGATTTCTGCACATCTTTACAGAAGAGTGTTTAAAAATGGATGTGGCCGAGTCCAAGCAGCACCAGGTCCTGCCCAGAGCTATCATGGAAACCTTCTGAGCACAAAAAGAAAGGAATAAGAGGAACAGCTCTGAAATAAATTACAGGGGACAGTGCCTTCTGTGGTGCATTTCTGTTCCCTCCCAGTTCTGCTTTAGGATGGCAGGGAATGGGGAGGGAAGAAACATCTGTTTCTTTTGGAAAAGCTATTGAACATCCAGAAGCAAAAGAAAAGAAAAATTCATGTCTGGGTTTGGAGAAGCTCTGTGCAGAAAGTAGAGCAAAGACAGTGTAAAGAGGCTCCAGGTGAGGCACTGTGCCTGCTTCCATGCCACTGAAGCAGGGCAGCTCTGCATCGCTCCTGCCAGCTCCCCCCAACCATCCTCACAGCCAGCCTTCAGCACGTGCGTGCTCTGAGACTCTGTAATTAATTAAAAGGAGAGGATAATTAATGTTGCAATTCTTAGTCTGGTTTAGGCCACCGGAGAGAGGGTGGGAGCAGATGCACCTGAAACCAAGCTCTGGTGATGCAAAGCTGCTGCAAAGCCCTCAGAGGGGTAAGGATGCTGCCAAGTCCAAGCCACAGAAGCAACAGTAATGGGAGCCTTCTTAGGACAGAAATTACTCTCTCCAAATATTAGTAACTTCTGCAGCGCTGGAGGGTTAACTGCATTCACAGGTTTTGTCATTTTTACAGATCACATTGCTAAATATTGGGAAGACTTCCCATGCCATATGTGCATTCTTATTCCCTTTCAAAATGATCCGTTGTTGAGAGAAAAAATACAGAGTCGTGTTTGGGAGAGAAAAAGCAATATGCAATGAAGCTCAAAAGCAGGCTTGCGTTTGAAGTGTCACTTTTCGTTTTTATCACCATTTTATCACCACTAAGAGAAAGTGCTCCACAGCATACAGAGTGCTGCCTCATTCAATAACACGTTAGAAGCCGTCCTTTTAGTGTGGAGATAGAAACAAACAAGGGAAAAGGTAGAGGCAGATGATTAAATGGACTGAAAATCCAGGCTGACACAGCAGTGCCGACTGAACAAATCTGGGGTCAGAGGAACGGTACCAAAGCACAAACGAAGGATTAAATTGTCCAGCTTAAACTCCCACTTCTTATAATGCACCAATGGCTTCTGGCATTGCATTGCCTTGCTTCCAGAGGACACAGCCATATTCTACAGATTGCAGAAACATTCCCAAGTCTGCAGATGAGCTTTTCCAAGGGTGCAAGTAACAGTGGTGCAAGCAGGGAGCAGCACCGCAGCCGCACAAACGCACGTTGTTGGCTCAGACCACTGGGCCAACTCTGAAACGACTGCTTGGGAGATGTTACACTCCAGTATCTCCAAACCTGCTTCAATAACTTTTTTTCATTTGAAGATCACTGACCTGGTGCATGAAAATATTTTCCCTCCATAGGAGGCAGACCTCTTCCCTTCCTGTGACTTTCAAACCAGCACAACTTTGAAGAATTACTGTACATCTTTTCCAGCTCTCGAGAGCACCCAGTTCCTTACCCAGGCAGAACCCCTGATGCTTTCAAAATATAAACAAACGCTATATGCATTAAAATTCTCAATCGCCATTTATACCTGTGTGTGTTTTACAGATTCCTCTCTCCAGCCCACTAAAAGTATTTACTTTTGCCGACCTCTATAAGCAACAATCTTTGGCTCACAGGATTAAAATGAACGAAAGCTGATTTTTATCCTGTGATTTTGATTCTACTGTTCTTTAATTTTGCATCCTTGGCCATTCTGATAAGATACAAAAAGCAGCTTTTGGCTTGGGGGAGGTGTACAGCAACCCAGAAGCAGCTGCTTCTGAACATTTGCACTTTGAAATCAGCCAGGTTTTACGGAAAGGTATCACAGACCTTCAGCAGACAGACAACCATTTCTAGTTGTGGTGCAGAATCACAGAAAACTGAACTTCTGAGAGCTAGATGTACACATCAGTACCTTCAGAAAATACAGGCGAATTATGCCATACAACATTATACAGTAAATCCTCCATTCATATCAAGGTTGATGTAATATTTCATTATGATGGGAAAATTAATGACACAATACACTGTAACAAGCTATTTTATGTTACATGTGCTAAAGAAAGAATGCAGAACCCAACTCCATCAGTCATCAGATGCAAATACTTGCATCAGGAATATTTTTCATTCAATAGAATAGCTTTCTCACATCACAAAACTATCTTCCTTGTTGCCCCAAAGAAAGCTGGAGACAATCATAGTTGAAGGGCCCCAAATCCTCAGCAGACTGTGAGCACTGATTTCGATTCTGTGCCCACCAAGTACACGTTAAAAACTATCTAAATATAACTATCTTTCTAAATCTTTGCAACTCAGTATACAGGGGTGAAATAAATCATACAAAAAATTGATACTAAAAATACTCTGCTGCAGAGATTGCATTTTCAAATGAGTATTTCTCTGAGGAGATACTACCTCATTCCAATATTTTTCTTGGTCTAAATCTCATCATTCATTGTAATATTTTTTCTTCCCACTTTGATTTTTAGCACAGTAAAACATTAGATCATCAATGAAACAACATGAAGAGATGAAATGAAAGACACCTCCAACAAGAAGCTGTGATGAAACAGTTTGCAGTGATTCATAAGTGCCTATTTCCCAAAATACAGACCTCGAGCTGTACTTCACCAAGAAGCTCCTGTGCTGCTGGGAGTGCTGGTGGTATCACAGTGCCCAATGGAAAGGTGCACTAGTGGTGGCCAGGGATCACCACACAGCTCTCCAGCACAGAATGGAGGAATGTGAAGTTGTGGCAGTGACCTTGAGCCACTTGAAAGCAAGATGAAGGGATGAAGGTTGTGGGGATATGCCTCTTAACTCAAAGGTACTTTTACTGTCTTTTAACCTCATGCCTCTTCCTTTAGTATAACAAACAGTGAAGGACAAACAGCATTGGGGCAGCAGTTTAGCAGAAGAGAAGCAGGACTCTCCCTGCTCCTTTAGAAAGCATTAGGCAACTACCATCACTCATGGAAATCTAGCCTACTTTATGCCCATACAAGTCAAATTTGGCAAAGAAGGTCCATGTTTTTGAAATGCTGATACTCAGAGCAGAAAACAGAGCACACTCTTCATTTAAACCACACATGTTGCTGTATCAACTCAATTCCAAAGCGGGGCAGTAACATTAATACCAGTACTCTTGTGCTTCTTCTCTTTTGAAACCACAAGCTCCAGTATGTGACTTCAGAGCCCTGTCATCACAATGATAAAAGGTAGGACTCTGCTCAGCTGGCTGTTTGGTGGCAGAGATTTAGGCACGCCATAAAATCAAGGACAAAGAAAAAAAGAACTGTGAGGAGCTGCATTCAAGGTTTAAAGTGCAAATTCTCGCTGGAGCTGAAATCAAAGTGCTTGAATCCAGTTACTGGTCTAGTAAATCTGAATGAGCTGGACCTCCAGCCACACACCCAGGCTGTCCAAGCATGAGACCAGCTGGAAAGACTACTGCTTTTCAAGGCATCACATAAAAAATATCTAAAACAAAAATACTTCCAGAAAATCAAAGACTCCGTGGTCATTTGCTATTATAGTGGCTCTCCTTCCCTAGTTTTCTGCGCAAGAAATTTTTTATTTAAAAGATAATTGCCAGGGTGCTCTAAAATGGTCATTACAGATTCCTGTGGGGTCATAGCAAAAACAAGTTCTTAAACTTTATTTCTAAGTACACAGCATTTCCTGGATGGTGTAGGCTAATCTTTGTTTTATTCATATCTACAAAGTATGCATTAAATACACTCCAAAAATTAAAAAAGATCCGATCCTGATTCATTAAGAGCAGAGGCTAAAGCAGCAGATGGACTGTGGCTGCACTACTTCAATATATTCATTATTTAGGCCATTAATTTCCTTTTCACTGAAAACATCTGGCATCTGATGCTCAGGGGGAAAAACAACTTGAGCCAAAACCAGTTTTAACTACAGGTTCATCTTCTGTGAGCACAGGTTAAATTCAGAGACGAGCAGAAAGAAGGGCAGAAGTTTACTCACTGCTATAGCTGATGAAATGAGATATACACTAAAATACATACGAACTCTTTTTCTCCCCCCCGCTCCCATCCTGTAGCAAGAACAGAGCTATCCATGTATTTTTGGGAACCCCAGGCGCAAGTCGGAGCATCACCAAGCCTGGTGAACCCCTCCCCACAAGCTGCAGCCCTGACAGAGATCTCCAAAGGCCCTGCTTTCCTCGTGCTGCTCTCCACAATGCCAAATGTGTTTCTCGTTAAAGTTCTGCTGCCTGCTCAAACACAGGCTTTGAAAAATAAACTTCCATAAAGATTACAGCTAAGAGGACGGTGGCAGGAAGAGGTATTTCACACATCAGGGGAGACAAATCCCACCTAATGAGACAGTGAGGTACAGCACAATAGCCTGGAAATTATACGTATTTTCCCAATAACTAATCTCAAATGGAATGCTATTAGAAGTCAGTGAAACCTGTTCTGACACAAGGTCCTTATAAGTAACTAGCTTATGGAAGCGAACCATCCCATGTAATGGGGAATTAAAGTTTTAGTTGTTTAAAATGCCAGCAGCCCCAGGATTTTGCCCTGACAAGATTTCTAAGGTTAGATTTTTCTCTTCATAAGAAAATCCTACAGCAAACCCAAAGCTGTTCCACAGCTGCAGCACTGCCCCCACCAGCACCTGCCTAACCAAGAACTGACATCTCTGTTAGCTTCCTGCCCAGATGTATTTTGCCTTTAAGTAAATAGCAATTAAACTGTTAAACAAAAGAACATGAAGCAATTCATGATGTCCTTCTGATAGAAAAAAAGTGATATGAGAGGACTTTAAGAGGTATGTTATGTCTGAGGTGATAGCCGGAAAATCCCTCAAAAAGATTTGTGGTACAAGAGTTACCAGCTGCCAGCTACCAAAACCTGATGGATTCAGAATTCCACTTTAATTGGGACAAAGACAACTTTCCAACCCAGTACTGTACAGCAATAAAACAGACAGCAATGCTGTACTAATAAAAACTGTGAAGCAGCACTCATTAGATGACTATCCCTGCATGAATAATGCCCTACTACAAGTTTAGGTTTAATTAAATGTAATAAATAAAATTTTCTTGTAACAAATATGTATCCATATGCCTCTATTATATGTGACTTCAGAAATTCATACTTTTTTTCACATCCACTCATTTGGATTATTTATCATACTGCCAGATTACCAACGTAAGTCATCGCTGGGAAAAGTTTTTGATGGTAATTTGCAGGCTGACTGTGATTACACCACTGCCATCATCGATACTCATTGCTTTGGCAAACTGGTATCAAATGCAACAGTTTTGAATGGATAGCCACACCGAGAAAGACAACAGACATCATGCCATGATGGAAGGAATGCAAGGCTCTTTAGCCCTGAATTCTCTTATTTCTTATATCATTCGGATCACACTGCTTGACCAAAAGGCTACCACTTTTCTACCACCTTTCCTCCAGAAGTGTTTTGTTCCTTTTATTCATATTTGCGAGGCACAGCCCATGTTGATTCATTCCACACATTTTCTGTCTCTGGGCATTTTGGAGACAGATGCCCATGGGGCTGGAAAATCATTTGGAAACTTGAGCCTGAATTCCCCAAATGAGTATTTTTTGCTCATTTGTTGGGTTGGAGGTTTTTCTTTTTTTTTTTTTTATATATAAATTTTTATTGTCATTGTTTCTTGTGGGTTTGTTTTTGGGAGGATTGAGTGCTGCTTCTTGTTGTTGGTTGATTTTTGTTGTTTTCTGCTCCTGTTGATATTTTGCTTTTACTTATACTCCTGTCCTCATCACATTCTGTAACTCACTCCCCTCCTTGTTCCATCACTCCCCTGCAGATACCGGCCCGACCCACCGCACCCCCCCCACCCGACCCTGCTGCAAACCAGAACCGCGCTTCCATACTCCTGCGCCTCATGCCAGCATTTGCAGACCTGCTTTCTCTCTGTAAATAGATTATATCCAATATTTATAAAAAGATTAAGCTAATCTGACATTTAATTAATGGAAACAGCAATGTTTGACTTTTTATTTTAATAAGCAACACCCTTTGTTCCCACAGAAATCATTACTAGTGGTATGGTAAAAAAAAAATAAAGAGAGAGAGAGAGAAAAGCCAGAAAGACTTAACAAAAGGTTCCGTTAAATTAGAGAGCAATAAACAAACACAGGCAATTTATGCATCAGAGTCATTAAGTGTGTATTCTCTCCAACACTTTCTTCACAGATAGCACTTAGGTCTGATCCAATTGATCTGCAGGGAGCAGTTACCTTAATTATAAAATGAAACACCTCTGCTCATGCCGTCTTGGAGCCTTGTTAGTTTACACCCCAGACATGTGGCTCCGAATGGGCTCCAAATGCTAATGCCAGCAAAGGCATTGGCGGTCTCTGCTGTGCCGTGCTTGGCAGCCCATGACTGCGCCAGGCAGCCCTGCTCCTTTCTCCCTCTTGCCCTTGGGGTGGAGATAAAACGCAACAACCCTTTGGTCCAGCTCAGCGTGTACCTCTGAATAGTCCATTCATGGGCAGCCATTTGTACAAGGAGTCTTTTTATCTGATGATCTGCCCTCATTGTTGGGGCTTGTGCCTAGATGTGATGAGCCTTGCAGGAAAAATTAAAGAAGATGTAAACAGTAAATGCAGACATTTTGCAACATAGCTAAAAATAAATTGCACTACAGGCAATTATGCAAGTTTTACTGGATACATTAAAAAGACATTAAATGCACAGCTGTTTTAAGTGTCTTTTAAGCTGATAAATTAACTGTCTAATAAATTGTAAGATTTGTCAGCTAATAATGCTATTTTATCTGCTTTAACATATGCCTTCCTAGTTCATGAAGCATTATTGTAAGTGCCAAAAGGAGATAATGTGCATTTTACAGTGTTATGTCTTAAGTGGAATGGATCATTGGCCATGAAGAAGTGTGTTAATAAATCTCCTAGGCTTTGTTAATTGCACTCAATGAAGTGTCACTGTTAAAACACAAAAGATGTGATAGAGAAAGCTGAACATAATGTCTTTCAGTTTTACAATTAACAGTTCACTAGGCAAATCGACCAAAAAGACCATAATTTGTTGAAGCCTTATTAACTTACATTTTCCTAGTCAAGGTCATAATTGTGAATGGCTTAAAGCTATCTTTTAATGCTCATCAAGAAGAGTAACCTTGCTGGAGAGAATGAACTTTCCAGACTCTCAGCAGCAGACATCACTTGCTTTGCAGGTAGAAGATAAATAAAGCTGAACTTTGTTACACAGAAGTCTCTTACAGTTTCTTATCACCAGAAAACCCCCCTCTAAAGGTGGGAGAAAAAAACTTTCAACACCCTTTCTCAATAGTAAATAAGCAAGCGCAAAAAATAGAAACAAAATTTTGGAAGAGCTATCTAAGCCTACCATTGCTAAGATAGCACAGATAGAAGACCATGCTGTTCTGATGAGAAGACATTCAGTGAGATTGGAAGTTCTGATTTCCTTCACTGTCCCCTAGAAACTGAACTCCACGCAGAAGAGAAAACATATAACCCACCAGACTCAGCAAACAATTATCAAAATCAAATACAATCACTAAATACTCGTCCTGAAGAATAGCTATTTCCATAATTCTTATTAAATATTGATTATTGACTATATTAGCACTTCACAACATCTCATCAGATTAGCACCACTGTGCTTTGTTGCAAAACATTTCCACTTAAGACCATTTTTTGATAATGTATTTTCTTCAGCAGAGTAATCAGAGTAAATACCAATAATGTTGGATTGGCACACATGAATACAGATACGTGATCACCATCTCACTAATCCTCATGAAGTAATGAGAGCACATGATAGGAGAATAATGAACAAGTGTTATTTTAAGTCTGCAATTTTTTCCTAAAAAAGCTTCAAAGTGCAGAACACAATGATTTCTTGGAAATTGCCATGTATTTAACTCTTTCAGACTACAGATGCTACCACTTGCCATTAATGCGACCAATGCATCGTGCTGTACTACTTTAAAATGCACTCAGTGCTGACTGTTTGATTTGCCTGATAACAGTTGAAATACTCCTCCATGATTCATAGGAGTCAGAATGCCTATTAACAAATAATTCCACAAGCATTACAAGTAATAAAATGAACTCAGCTTTTTTGTCTCTAGGTTGTGGAATGCTACCCATGAACAACAAACACATCAGAGCACGTTTCATGAAGACTGACAGAGCTGATTGTTCCACCCACAGCTGGATGGGGGGGCTAGAGATGTAGGAAGAAGGTAGAAAAGCCAGAGGAATGTGATGGGTGATGCTGAAGACCAGAGCATGAAAAAAAATGATAAGTGCTGTTGGTTCCCCATTTCCACCAGCATCCACGGAACAAGAGGTGCCCCAAGACCACCTGCATGGATTGAGAAGATGTGTCAGGGGCTCAGGGCTTGTTTTTCAGGCAGCGCCGTGCGGCACACGTCAGCCTGACACATTGCTGAATAACACACCTATGCGTGCTATGCCTCTACCTGCCCAGTTCAAATCTCAACAGTATTATTTACCTTTTACGCTGAGACACAATGATGCTGAATTACTATCTTGCAGCAACTCTGAGATTCCTGGGTACCAGGTACCATCCGAAACACAAAGCTTTATTGCTAAAAAACAGAAGCATTTAGTAACACCTGCCATCAGCCAGCCAATATTTCTTCACATATCTAATGTAGCTGCTTCTCTTTATTCGAGCTCTTAAACTCTTTTGTTAATTCAGAACTGGAAGGGTCACTGTTCTCAGGTCTAGTCCACAGGTGTGATGGACTAAAGGAAAAGAAAGATTATGTGGAATAATTGTGAAAGAATGCACACAGCAAAAAGCTTACAGGAAAACAAGTTGCTATGAAAAAGTGAAAAGGAAAGCTTCCCTTCCAGCAAGACTGCCTATTAGCCACCAGACTGCTTAAGCAACCAGAAGAGTTCAGGTGCAAACTGCAGAACAGCTACAGAAAACGACTATTTCCAACTGATATCTGTGAATACGTACCTTAGAAACCTCTCTGAAGGGATAAACTCATCCGTACAGAGAAGGGAAAATGAATATGTCATTCATGCTCAAGAAAAGCAACCCTTGCTTTACCTTATATAGTTGAAATACTTTAAAAGTGTGCCATTGATAATTATAATATTTATGTGCATGTGTCTGTGTGCATGCATGTGTAGAGTGAAATATAAAGGTGTAGATACAAATAGGCATACATTTCCCCAGCAGCGTTACTCCATAGCTGACAAAAGCAATTTCAGGAGATCATATTGAAACCATTGACACCACGATAACACAAAATAGCTGAAACACTGTGTTTTCTAAATAAAAAGATTTATGTTTGCACTGGAATAATTCAGCTACATAAAGAGTAACAGATGAAGAGAGCTATCCTGGGAAGCCCTCACAGCCTTGCACATCACACCATTGCAGCTGCCTCACTTTCTTCTTCATGAATTCAAGAGCTGCTCAAGCACACAGCCTGCAAAAGAAGAGATGTATGCATCCATATGCCTCCCCTCACACAGGACCTGATGTCCAGGCTCCATCTTGCTGCGAGGGTTCCTGGCCGTTTTCTGTCCAGCTATAGCTTGTGTTTGACCTAGCAGGGACAACCAGCGAGCTGCTGTCCTACCAACTGGGTTCGCATCATTCCCACAGCTCTTACAAATTCCTTCCTCACGACTGTAAAGATCATAATGTGAAGTCTGGCGTCTGTGTGCTATTTCTAGACACACAATTAGCAAAAAAGATCCAGAGTGTTAAGTCATCTGTATTTTACGCGTACACGTATCTATCATACAGAGCCCAAGGAAATGCAAACATTGCTCAATCTGAGATTTCCCGCTCTCTTTGTTTTAAGCAATCTAATTGGGCTGCAGTCAGATTCAGATATCTTCAGAGTGAAATTGAGTCCTGCTTGGAGATAATGTATTTATACTTTATGATGATTCAATTCAATGAAGAAGAGTTCATTATTATTCATAGACCGTTAGATGACACCAGATGAACGCAGCTGGTTCTTGCACTGGTAAATTGAGACTCCTTGAAACCTCAAATACAAACTAAAGCTTTGAGCATTGCAACTAGAAGTCCTCAGCCCCCTTATATTGGTCCAAGCCCCACAGATGGGCTTTCAAAAGAGGTACAGCACAGGTTTCACAGAATTCAACCAGGAGATTCATAATAATTCACTCCTCCTACCCTCAAACATCTATCTTAAGTAACATGATTTCCTGGGTTCATAATAAATCACTATTTTTTTAGGTCAGAAGAAGATCACATGCATAGAAATGTGCACTGTTTCTGGTAGCACAGTGCAGTGATGAAGATGTTGGAGACTACATTTGGATGGGAACATCCCTGTGAATACCCAGGAGGAAGCTTCCAACCTTCAGAGAGACCTGGACAGGAGCACACAGTGAGCTTCAAGGTGCTCTCCATGGATTTTTATTTTTTCTTTAAGTTGGTTTCAAAAGTTCTTCAGTAGCTCTTAAATCACCTTGGATTTAATTTCTCCAAGCCACGTTTAAAGAGAATTACCATTTGTCACAGTTGTTTAATCAGAAACAGCGTACTACAACTCATTCTGTTTTCATTAAAGAAAAGAACCCTTCACTCACTAAATTCTCTGGGATCTTTCCAGTGAAGGCACAATCCACACTTACCCTGTACTGCTCAAAGAAGTTAACTGACCTATAAACAAGCACATGGATGTGGGTTTATGTTATATTGCCACCACTATTTCTCATCAGTTTTATTGCGGTGCACCTATACTTGTGGTTAGGCTTTTATTTATCTGGTCTCTTGAGAGGCTCAGAAAACATTAACATGATATTCAGGTAAATGTACCCTCAATAAGGACAGGAAACTTTTATAATGGAGCCACCATACAAATAATTAGACTGTAAAAATAAATGCTCTGATAGCATTGGTATGAGAAACAAAAAAAAAGAAAAATCAGTAAAATCAGAAAAATCAGTAAAAAGAAAAAAAATAATTGCATTCTACTGATGCACAGGAATCCAGAGAAACCTGAGTACTGACTTAACCAAGCATGGCTAAACCTGGAACTGTAGCAAGAAAAGAGATGGCAATTTTCTCGAAACTGTGAACAAAAGGTCTGAATGCCAGCAAAAAAGCAATGAATCCTCCCCATTCACCGAAACCAACTAAGTGGTAACGAATTGTGAGTTTCCACTTGGAGACAATTGGCCAGGAATAATTATGCAAGATGCTAAAGGCTGGTTTAACTCTTTCTTCCACCCATTTTGCAAGGTGTCAGAAGGGAGAGCTGTAATAAGCGTTGCATGCTGGGACCTACGCCGCATTACAACCAATTTACTTTCTCGCAGAGAAGTTCATCCTGCTGAGAGAGCAGGTTTCCATAGATAAAAGATGAGATCTCAAAACAAATTAAGGCTACGTGAAGCATGCCTGCATTTCACTGCAGTAAATTCTGCAGAGCTTGCCTGTTGGCAGGGGTAAGATGTTATGATTTAACCAGATACCAATCTGAGATATATTAAATAAATGAAAAAGCTGAAGTTACTTAACCAAGCTCAGTATATTGGAAGTAACAATAGCAGATGTAGCCTTTTCTCTCTCTAACATTTCAATCCTTCATTATTTAATTTAATAACAGCTTTGCAGACGATTTAGTTGATGGGCAGAAGAATGAATAAGAAAAAAAGAAAAATGCTATTTTTCTTTTCCATGACAAAAGTTGTTTCTAAAACGTTTTGTTACAGATCATTATATGAGAGCACTGGGGGGTATTCTACAAGTGTTTTGAGATACTGCTGGATTTCACATTTAAAAGGTAACGTTATCAGTTTCTAATAAACACTGTAAAGGGAGAACAGATAAGAATTTTGTAAAGGAGCGTATTTTCTGAGCCACTTTGTTTGGAAGCAGATTGTTTTGCATGCAGCAGTTTGAAAGCAATTTTTGTTTTGATCCATCCTACCCAGCCTTGCCGATAGGGAGAAATGCTGAAATTATTTGCAAATGAGAATCATCTCCTCCACACACACACACAGACCACAGAGCAGGCAGAAAGAAATTGCTAATTCTGACAGAAATTGCTCAACACAGTCATGTAATTAACTTTCCCACTGAAAGGAAAAGAATTATATTACTATTTGAAACATGATGTACCTGAAGTTAAAACTTGGGCCAAAAGCTACATTAAGTCAGACCTCTAAATTAATTTCTGTTTCATGGCATTAGCATGAATTTAAGACTGCAATATTTCTAAAGACACTGATTTATCTTTTCTTTCTTTCTCTTCCAGGAGAGCAGTCACTGCCCTCAACATGAGCTAAGATGTCTGGATGGACAAAACTGCTGGAGCACCAACCCAGAGCAACTGAAAGCCCACATCCCCCAAACCACACTTTTCAAAACATTATTTTCTTATCACACTGTAGCACATAAGCAGGTTTTATTCACACCTTCAATTCAGCAGGTGATTTATAAGGAGATATAAGGATAAGGTACTTGCCAAGGAAGGACGGTGAGTAGACTTTTTCCTGATTGTGGCCCCATTCTTTAACAGCTCAGTAAATATTTTCCTCATTCCTTTAATATACATTTGAAGGATAAACAGCCCAAAGGAGAGAAATCAGTCAGATGAAAAAAGGCCGTGCAGGTTTCCATCAGATTAAGTATAAATTTTTGTAGCAAATAAAACAGACTGCAAGAGTCACCGAAAGAAGAACACACATATTTGGGGGAGATTTGGTTATTAATCTGCTCACAGCACGGGGCAAGTGATCAGGAGGCAGCCTCCTCAGTTCACTCTGGAATGCGTAGTTTCACATTCTGCACCATCAAAAAAAAAAAAAAAAAACAGATTTGCTATTATTTTAGGTAAAATAAAGTGGAATCAATCCAAGGTATTTATATAGTCTCATGGCAGGTTAGCCCTTAACAACTTTTTTCTGAGTACTGCTGTTAATCACGGTTTCAGCACACCACTCAAACTTTCTGCATTACAGGAATGTTTTTAAGGGACATTAAAAACAGTAAAGAAAGTTCTAGGCTCTATCATTGGATGGACTCATACAAAGGCCCATCCTATGATAGATCCTAACCAGGCCTGGCTACTTTTTCCAGAACTGATTTTCCCCACACCTCCAACCACAAAAGCCAAACCTGCTTGAAGAAGGCTACCCCAGCTGGACCAGCTCACCTATCCTAAGTGTGCATCCTAGTATAATGCCTTTTGAAACCAATAGTATTTTGATCTAGGAGGTGAAGAACTATGCATGTTGCATCATCTTTCCTTTTTTGCTAATTAAACATAATAACCAAGAGGTACCAGCACACAAAATGCTCAAAAACTGCAAAGAGGTTTTTGTGGGGGATGTTCAATGCCTTTTTCACTCCATCAAAGGCAGAATATTTCTGGTACAACTCCAGATGCAAAGATCTGTGCCAAATCATCTGCTTAATTGCAACCTCCATCAAAACTTTATGGTCTCAGTATAAAAGCATTTTATAGCATCACAAAGCTTTACGTATGTACACTAGGTAGCACAGTCCTGGCAAACTTGCATCAAACCCTCCATCAAGCTCCACAAGTAGTGGCAGAATGCTTAAAAACGAGAGCTTAGATGTAAGCCAGCTCCATCTACCCCTTTGCTCCACCTGTGTGAGACAATTCCCCTTAAGCAGCCTATGACAGGAAGCTAACATTGCTCGTTACCCTCTGTAGGAATTTCAGCCCCAAAACGTTTACAAGCTTAAAAAACAGAAGGCAAACAAGCCCAACATTCAGAGCAGAGCTTGCAACAGAGAATAAGATGTACTATGGGCACTGAGAAGCTCCCACCATTGTTACATCAAGAAACGAGTGCAGTGCTTCTGGAAATGTCTCCATTTTTTCCCTTTGCAAGTGCTGTAATTTACTTTTAATAAACAAGCAAAAAAAAAAAAAAAAAAAAAAAAGCTTTTTTGCAGATTATGCAAAACTGTCAATGCTTAGCTTCAGAGGAATGTCACAGCTCACCCCAGTACCCTGTCAACCTCAATATCAAACACGCAACAGGAAGAACCTGAACTGCTCCAGAAGCAGGGTTTTGTAGGCACACAGCACAAGAGCAACACAAAGATGAAGAAAGTTTAACAGCAACCCACTGAGAACAGTCCCAGCTCTACCAGCCATCAGTGATTCACCACAGGCTTCTAGAGAAGCAGCCAGCACACAAAACTGATCTTGGCTGTTATATTAAGTTCTTGCACCAGATTTTCTTCTTGATTAACTATATAAAAGACACCAGTATAAATGCCAGGCAGGTTTACTTAATTCACACGTGCAAAGGAACCACCAAGGAGTCTTCTGACCACCAATCCATGAGGAAGCCTAGTAGGAGGGAAAATGCAGGGAAGCACATTTTAAGTGATATATTGATATTAGAAGAGGTGGAAACACTGCACTTCATAGTGCACAAAGTATTGTAATGCTCCAGTCATCCACAGCCTAGGAAGTCTTTGCTTCATCCCATACAAAGCCCACAGACCCTCCCAGACAGAGTGTGAAAAAAGAAATTCATATAGAACTTGTAGATAGAATTCAAGTCATAGGCTCAGTTTGTTAAATCGTTGCCATTATCAGTTTACATAAATTGACACTCTGATCCCAAGAGGTGCAGCAAAAAAAGATGCTTTTTCCTGACACAAGTGTGATTTATCTATCTTTTCCCTGAAATAGGGGATCTAATGAAAGCTATGGTACTTGTCTATCATAGGTGGACATGGAAATCATATCGCAAATTTTGTGGTGCTGAATTTTCCATCACAAAATTTTAATTAACCTGGTTTATATTTTTGGTTACCTGCATTAGATCATGTATTAGTACCACACCTAAGGTTCATTTAGCAATACAAGTGATAGAACTGTATCTATTCACGCATTTCATCCGCATTTCATTGCATGACAAATTATCAAAACCCACTCAGCAGAGTTTGCGTTGGCTACAAACATCAGAAGCGTAATGGGGAAGTTAAACTCCTGCAGCTCCCCAAAGGTGCTCAAAGAGTGCAGACATTGCAGCTGCAAAAGGAAGGAATGCACAGAAGAAAGAGGGGAGTCAGCACAAATTTCACAGGATTACTGATGTCCACATCTTGTGTACCCAAGGCAGAGTGCTGCCAACAGCCGTATTGGATGGGCAAGGGAAATAATGAATTTTCTGTCACAGAAAGACATTATTTCTTAGATCTAATCTTCTCTGATATTGGCAAAGAACTTTCATGGCCTCTATTCATATTGGAGTCAGAGTTTTAAAATAATACAGAAAGATTTATTTTATTAGAAGCTGCAAGGCAGGTTGTTGGCTCCAGTTGGCCCAGTGACAGACACCCAGGGAAGGTGGAGCAGCCACACTCCATGCAGTCAGCAGCAAACACCTCCAGCGAGGTAGAGAAATGCACAGGGCGAGAATCTTGCACGGGGTAAACTTGTCAGCTCAACAGCACTGAGCCTGAGGCATGACAGACAGCAAGGTGAGGAGGAGGCCTTGGTACAGTGATTTTCAAAGCACTGCATAGAGCTGATAGCAAAAGTGTGACTGGAGGAAAAAAATATCTGTTTTGGGCCAAAACATAGCCTGGACTGAACCTCCCTGCATGAGAACAGGAAGGGTTAAACACTCGTTTTCTGCTCAAATGTGTTACAAAAGCATCTGAAGCAACTGTTGCATGAAAGGAATGGAGGTGGTCTTTTTTTTTTTTTTTTTTTTATTGAGAGTAGTTAAAACTAAAAATTCCCATATACTCTCACTTCCCTTTAGAGGTCTGCTGGGGTTGGCTTGTTCCTCCGCTTTGATATGCAGATGGGCAGCTCGCTTTCCTGCGGGGGACACTGGCGGGCGGCCAAGGGACACAGCGGAGATGTCCCGTCAGGGGCTGCCTCCGCTCTTCGGCAGCGCTGGGAGCCAACTTTGTGCGTTGGCTTCAAAATAAAATACCTTTGTTAATAGTTTTTCCTTCCAATATAAATGTTTATATATTTACCCTGCTAGTCATCTCTGCTAGCCAATAGCAGGAAAACAACAGTTTGGCTGTTCCTTTTTGGGCAGCGCGTTACTAAACTTATATTCCTCTTCTCTGAGGAGACTATTTACGCTGCCCTCAGTTTGTTTCATAGAACATCAGTTTTGCAGCATTTAAACTTACTCAGCTGCAATGGAACCTACGTATTTATGAAGTGATACATCTCTAATGCGTAGTTCTAATGAATTTTGTATCTTCCCCTCATAATGGGCCAGATACAAAGCAAAGAACGTGGGTTTTCATTTCCTTGTCCCTTTCAGCTCCACTCTCTTACTTTGTTTTTTTTTTTCCTGCCTTTTCTTTTCATTGACATAATGGAGTACCCATAAAAAAAGATTAAATGGTGCCATAAAGTTTTATTAATGCCTTACATCATTGATATCTTCTCTGTATTGATAGTTCCACTTCCATTATTGCTACTTAGGCATTTAATTAGTGATTCATACAGTATGTTGTAAACTACAGTATTAGCGTTAACCATCTATATAAAAGCCCCCATTATGTAAAAACTCTTCCCAATATCATAATTGGAGTATAGTTATCCACTTTAACTGACTTGAATTAGATTATTATAGATTCATTTATAAAAAGTTACTTGTAAAGGACATTGAAGATCATGGAATATTAAGAGTGGAACTTCATTACAATAAAATGGACTTCAAGAACAATGCCACTGTCTGAGTTTTACATAAATCCATTACAATCTTTTCATAATATGAACAATAACTGTTTTATCTGCCAATTCAGAGATACTTAAGGATGGAAAGACAGAATTCCAAAAAAAAAAAAAAAAGAGAGAGAGAGAAAGGAAAGGTACAGAATTCAAGGAAGGATGCACACAAATCCTACATATAGTAATGGTGAGAAAATTTACTCTTTGCAGGGGGGAGCTTGGGTGAGAGTATAAATATAACAGGTGTCCAAAGACAAAGAAGTGCTCAGAAAGCCCTATTATTCAGAGGATGAAGTCAAAAGGTAACAATCACTTAAGATTAATGCGTATTTTCCAAGGAAACCACCAATCCCAAGAAGAGTTGTTCCATACTTTTTCCACTGTAAAGGAGGACAGAGTTTAGGGCAGCTCCTCAAAAAGCTATTTTATCTTTCCCTCTTACACCATGCTCAAGCTCTGTACTCTGCTGTCCTTTGCAACCAACCAAACCACCCTTTGCCCCAGCCAAGAGCAGGTGCACAGTTCATCTGCCAGCCAGAAGCCAAGAAGTCACTTCTTGGAGTTTATCAAACAGCCTCCCCAGCTCTGCTACCACCTGCCAGGTGCTATTTCACAGCTGGTGTCACCAGGAATAGCACAATAGCAGCAAGGCTAATGGTGATTAGAAACACCACAAGGCTGGAAAATATTCGAGTTGGAGGGTGATGAACTGTTCACCTTCGGCAGGCTCAGGAGAGCTTCACCTGCAGGCACAGGCAGCACCAACCTGCACATCTACATGTGCTCTTTGACACACTCCAGTCCTGCTGCTCAGCTTTGGGAGCCTCTCATCTTTCTTAGAATTTTACATGTGCATACACATTCCTTCAGGATTTTTGGGTTCGTTATCCACCACTTGCTTCAGACATTTTAGATTCCTTCTGAAGAGTCCATCTCAGATCATTTGAATTGAACCCTCTACATCTTTCTTGCTTTCTGATCACCATCCTGTACAGCCAGGGTGAAGCTGTGGGTCAGTACAAAAGTATACAGTACAGCAGACAACTTGCCCCAAATGCACTAAGAGGCCTCCACATCCTTCCTCCCCTCTTTCCCCATGTAACACTCCATGGAACTGTAGTTTTTAACCTGGTGTTGGACCACCATGCCTTTCAGAAGATTAATATAGAAAGGATGCACAGTGATGACTGCAATCCCTGGCATGGAGAGACTTTCCATTTCAAGGCAAAGCCTCTATGGGAACAACATCCTTGGAAGCCACTTGAGGATGGTGGGTCATAGACAAAGGCAACAAAAAGAATGAAATACAGAACCCAACACTTTGTAGTGAAATACCAGATACATTTCTTTTTCAGCATGAACCCATATCACGCTTAGAGCTGGAATGGGACCAAACAGTGCTAAAAAGGATAGCAAAGGGAAGGCACTGGGCAGAGGCAGTCCTTTCATGCTACTCCAGAGCCAGGCACTAATGTTTGGTGATCCATCGCTCGTGCCCAACAGCCTGCTCTCCCTTCCTACCTGAGCTAGCTGAAAGTGCTTTTGTGGCGTCTCACTGTTAAGACCACTTACCTTAAGCTGTTTCAAGGCATATTTATTTTTCTAACAAAGCTCAGAAAACCAAAGTTTCATTTTTATGAAATCAATCTCAAATCTGTTTTCATTTCCATTTCCCTCTTTGCTCTGCATGTCCTTTTGACTGTTTTGAAACCATAGACTTAAAAAATATCTGTATAATGCAGAGATTACAGAGAATACAAACCAGCTTTGCCCACACTGGTTCTACAGTCTCTCTCTGGCCATAAATTTTATGGGAAAGCAATAGAATGCAAAACACATTAGCAGTAATGTTCCAAAATCCCTGTGCTACAGGGTAAATAGGAAACAACAGCACATTTACAATTTTGGCCAACAAAATACCAGCACTATTCATTGATCTCATTAAAGACCAATCTACATTCAGGGAAGAATGAGATTGATTAGATTTTAGACTCTTTAAGCACAAAAAAGTTGCCAACTACACACGTTTGAACAGCCCAAAGACAACTACGAGAGTTCCTCTGTTCCTTTAGCCCAACATTAATAATTACTGCATAATGCAACCACAGCCTCCTCCCATTGCAAGAACTGGATACAAACCTGCCCTGCTCATTCAAAATAACCAGAGCACGTACACCAGCAATATTCTTAAATCTGATTTACTCTGGAAAAGGAGGGGATGACATGAAGAAAAGCTGTCAGAAGGAAGCAGAAAGCTCATTCAATTCTTACTTTACCATGAAAGGAAAAGTAGGAAAAATACTTTTGCTCATTTTACTTTCTTCTCTTTCAGTAAGCTTAAGTTATATAGACGTAAATTACAGCATCTTCACCCCCAGAGATTCGCAGTATTAAGGATCTGAACTTGTGTCCTGGGCCTGTCACAGCTGCTATCTTCAGAAAGTGACTTTATTTCTTTATTTTTGAGTTTCTATACCTGAAAAATGGAAATAGGAATACTTGCACAGCTTTGGAGAGCAGAAATGTAAAGCACTCCATTGGTGCAAGGTATTACTGTGTTGATGATGATGAAATAAGCTTTCATACATTGCTAAATTATTCAAGAACATCTACTATGGTTTCACCTCTGGCAATCCCAGAATGCATCTCATTGCCATTACTCTGCAGGGAACAGAAGTGTTGAGTAAATGGCTATGAAACTCATATATTAACCTCACTTGGTGGCTGGAATATTCATTTTTTTTGAGTCATTTTGAGACAGAAAAGAAAATCTTCACTATCTGAAATCATCTTTAGCTGACACATTAAGGAACAAATAATTTCCAGTGAATAATGTGATGAATTTATTTTCTTTTTCTTTGTCCCCAAGCAGACTGGAGTTTCCTCAAATGTATTTGTTATTCAAATATATTCAACAACTATCTTTCCCAGAGTTTTTCTTTTGTGTTTGCTGTGCCTGAACGTGCACAATATCCTTTCCTCTGGCTTTCTGTTGCAGTGTTTGGTTTGGGGTCTTTTGGGGGCAGAGGGCTGGGGATTTCTTTTGTTACTCATCCGGGTGTACTTAAGGGATGAGAAAATATCTGCGTTGCAATGTCTTTATAACAGATACAGTCATGATGCATGATGGATGCATGTGCAAGCACCCTGCCCAGACCTAGCTGCTGCATCAGCACTGGTGTGTCCCATGGTTATGCAGTGCCCTCAGTGGCTGGCACGTAAACAAACAGGTAGAAGCAACACAGGCTGCATGCTACCCTTTATCTGCAACTCCATAACCTAACAGGCTGCATTCAGCTGAATCTGCAGCTCCAGCCACCAAAGCACAAACTGTGACAGAAGGAGAGGAACTGCCGAGCAGTTTTTTGCAGTTTGGACAGCCTCTTGATGTGTTAAAAGAGATGTCTTGTCAAGGATATTTTCAGTTTTCTCCTTTTCTTCATTCCAAGCGATGGGGTTGGCACACTGTGGAGCCATCCTCCGCTATTAGAAAAACATGGCCTTGGCTGTTGTTCTTAAGTGCTGCAAGCCTGGCACTGGCTGCTTCCTAAGTTTGCCTCGATACAAAGCGGATTGCTTCACTGTAAGAGATCTGACAAGACCCACACAACCCTGGAACCACAGTCATTGCTAGATACAAACAAGGAGAGCCTGGAGATGCATTCCTTTAGGTCAGCAAGTTAATCAAAGCTGTACGCCCATGCTTGAAACAAAGTCTAAGCAATGCACTGTGCACTTCAGCCTGTTTTGTACCATGTGCCTACTCCCACAGTGTTCCCCCTCTGCATCAAGAGATCTGTAGCAGTTTTGTGCTTTATTATTTCATTATTTTACCATGGACCTGCTACTGCAGAAACAGCCTATATGAAGAAATCCAACAGCTAATGAACTGGAATTGTCAACAATCTGTAGTATATTAGCAGGCATCTTCACTCACTACCAGAAAAATCATCCATTATGAAATTAATAAGCAACTAGAAAAAAATACACTTCTTGTCAGGTAGTGCTTTTTTCCTCATTCAAAATCAGGCAGTCAATTTCAGCACAAACACAGAAAGCTGCTCCTGTGCTAATAAAGCCAGCAGAGCAGATCCAGGCCGGTGTCCTCCAGCCTCTGCCCAGGGTTGAGCAACACAGACCACCCAGGAAAGGACCCTGCGGTGCCAGAACCACGCCTGGGCAATTGAAACTGAGAGACTTCCATTATTTGACTACAGTAACAAAATCATATTTCAGGTGGATGCTGGCCTGCTCTCCAGAGCTGCAAGGAAAGCCAACACAAGGACACACAACAGCTGCAATGGGTGCCAGGTCTAGGTCTGAACAGGCATTTCAAAAAGGCTGTTTATGTCAGCACTTTGTCTTTCTAACCCTTTCATTTCTTTAAACTTGCTTACCATCGGTCACATTTGCCTGCACAGCTTTGGCTTCAATCAGCCTCTCTGTACTGGAGAAGCCATCCAGAAATACCTGGGGGTCAGAAATAATGTGACCATCATGTCCATCCTTCACCTACACACGTGAGTAGCATTATCAAACGGTTTCCACATTAACTTCTCACATATTTTTCCCTGCTGAAACAAGCAGCCACATGAAGCGGAGCCTTCCCACCCCTTCCCAGCCTCCACATCCCAAGGCCCAGGGAGGAAGCAGGGCTTTCAGTGAGATCCTTGTGTTTCCCTTTGCCTTTCAGTTCTTAAAAGGGGAATATTGTTTCATTTTCCCCCAGATCTGCACTCCATCCCCTGCTCTCACCTTACCTTCTCTTCCTCTCTTCTCTTGATGACTATTTTCTTTCTTCCTCACTGTTTTTCTTTCTTTCTCCTCACTCTGCTCCTCTTGTTTCACCATCTGGTTCTGTTCTCCTTATCAGCCCCGTTCCCTTTACTGCAATCTCTCATTTTCCCCCGCTCACACCTTCCCCCTCTTTGTTTCCCCTTTGCCTCTCCCCTCACTCCTTTCCTGTCCCATTTCCCCCATGGGTTTCAAAGCGAAACACAGCCGGGGCCGACGCTCCCCTCCTGCTGCCGCTCACTGAGCACTCCGGAGCTCCGTGCCTATCCAGCCTGCTGATCCACAAGTGGCACAACTGGGAAACCAACCTCTCCAGCCAGAAAATTGTCCCTCAGGATGAAAGTTGCAGATCGCACTGGATTATCATCATCATTTTGGGAATTTTAGATCTTGCTTTTTTTTTTTTTTTTAATTCCTTAACCATTTTCCATCCCTTAGGTTGGACTTCAGTATACAGTTTAAAAAAAGTCTTATCGTGAACCTTCATGCAGACTCAATGCTGATGCAACAAGTAACTCAATTGGTAGCCTTTTTGTGTTCCTATCGTGTGAATCTGTTCCTGAATGCTGACGGGCTTTATATGCTCCGTCCACTTGATAATAGACTAATAATCTTATTGTGATGTATTCTTGAACTTGAACTACATGTACAAAGTTAAGGATAGAAATATGGGAAACTGCTAAATTATATAACGTTGCAGAGATATTGCATGGAATTTCTTATATTTAGCACCGAAATATTGCCAATTATTGTAGCTGTCAATTTCACAATAGGCTTATTCACTATGGTGTTTGATTAATGTGAAATTATTCAGTTGGCTACCTTGTAGTTGGCCTATTTTTGTGTCCAATTAGTATGCTAATAATGGTAATTATGTTCTATACTGCATGTCTCATCACCTAGAGGGTTTTTAAAATGATAAAATAATGAGAATAAACAAGCTGATGCTGACATTCACTGGGCCATTCTAATTACTTACTGAGAGCACACTGGGGAATCAACACTCAACCAAAGAAAATGATTCTTGCTTACTTTGTTAAAACTACTCTTTTCAAAGAGCATTAATAGTTTGCTGCTGTTTTCTTTATTACAAGGGACCACACTATTTTCCCTTTTATTTGCCCTGTTAATATACGGCACCAGGAAAATGATAATCAAATTACGTTTGACTGAAGCGATAACTGTTTGCAGGAGGTGTCAGAAAAACAAATATCTGTAATTGCTGAATTATACACCTTTGTAATGGCTACCATTTATTTCTTCCCCGTGTGATAAACATGCCATCACCTTTCTCACTAAGGCAGCATGGCACTGGCTCAGCGCAGCGGTGCTGCCCTGCAAAGGAGAGCTGCCAGCAGCACACTATGGAGTGGGCTTCCCCAAAATCCCAATATCCCCAGGTCTGGTCCTCCCTGCCCATCAGCATTCTTCTGCACTCACAAACTGTGCGGTTTGGTTTTCTAAGCGCTGCATGTTCACCGACAACAGGGTTCAGGAGAGACATCTGTTGCAGCAACACCAAAACAGGGAGCCAGGACTTCATGGTTTCAGCATAAAGGAAAAGAGTTTGATATAGAGGGTAAAATTGAGTAAAGAACCTGGGAATTTAGAATCCTTATAGAGCAATTAAAGATTTATCTGCAGCCTCTTTTTTTTTTTTTTTTTTAAGACAAAGAAATTGGGTGCAAGTAGCACGTAGCAAAATACCTATTTGAAAAGTTAGTACCATAAGTACAAAGGAAGCTGCATGAAAACTAAAGATAGAGAAATGCAAGAAGTTGCACACCTGATGCAGACAGACAGATGTCAGTTTGTCAGTGTGCCCCAACCCCCAATAAATTACCAGTGTGCAGAAGCTGAAATACCTTCAAGGTTTGGAAGCAGGCTGCACTAGGAACATCGGTTAAAGCTATGAGCGTGATTAAAAAGATTGTTTGAACATAAATCCCCTCTAAGACAATATAAAGAAAGATAATATAAACAATATTGTATGTTTATATTGATGCTGATATTTTACTACACCTACTAGTGAGCTTTAAGACAATCCATCATAAACCGAGCAGAGGGTGCTGTTATAAGCAGTGTTTGCCAATACAGAGCAGGGGCTGTTTTTAATAAAGGATGTAATATGTGACATGTTAACAGGGAGTCATTTGTGCACCGCATATTGGTTACTCCTTTCCTGTCATTTTGAATCATGTCTCAATATATCTTACTTGCTAAAGCAACTAACTACTGGCAAACAAAAAGTTACTATAATCAGGGAGGAGTAAAAATATAGAGATAGGGAATTCAAATGTATTTTCTTTGCACGGTGCCAGGTATACGCTCAACTACAAGAAAAAGCTGCAGTACAAACCAGAATCTTTGTGTTTATTCTCCTTTCCCACCTCCTCTCACCCGGGCAGGAAAGCCATACCCTCACCTCACCAGAGCTCACACATTTTGGTGGACGATCTCCGGTGTTTGCTTCCCATGTGCAGTGCTATGCAGGCAGGAGGGCTGCGTGCAGGGCTCAGAGCCACGAGAGCGTTGAGAAGTGTTGGAAATGGATTCTAACAACTACATAAAATCTTCCTGAAAATTGCTAATTACGTCGGACAAAATTTTTATTTCTGAATGGCAAGCTAATGAAGAAAAAGAGAAACTGTGGAAATGTATTTGAACTCAGCTGTTACTCGTGCTTTTCGTCCGTTAGAGAGACTACTGGCAGTATTTATGCCACAACTACTGAAGAGTTATCACTTTAATCAGTTCTTGAGAGAGAGGGATTCAGAGCGACAGCTTCGATGTGTGCTGGGAGCTCTGTGCATTCAGCCTCACTGTGCCAACAAATAACAATAACAGATCCCATAACCCGAAACTGCCGCTAAAAGCAACACTGGGTGAGCAAGAAGGTGATTTTAAAGGAAAGCCGGGAGCCAATAATTAACTCCTCTTGTACAGAGGTGGTCTAGATGAACTCATCTGGAAATCCTGCAACCTCTAGCAGCAGCTCAGGTTTTCTTACTGCCTACAAATTATGCTAAACTGCACACACTTGCTTTGTAACTTCTACAATTAATATTTCTCCGTAAATTCCAGGCTGACATCTTTGGTTTAGTGTGCAATTTCATGCAGTATTATCAGTAGTTCTGTGAGCTTCTGTCAAATGAATTAGCCGTCACGAAGAGCAAATAGGGGCATCTAAAGTATAACAAATATAAATATGAGCATTTGTATAGATGCTCATACACACACACACCTAAGCATTTATACAGCACTTACATCTGCAGCACTGCAGGGGGGGGGGAGAAAAGAAATCAAAAAAACTCCAGACTTCACTGTCTGGAGCTCAACTGCAATTGCTTGTCAAGTTACTGTGTTATACTCCTTGTGTCATTGGAAGCCACAGCTTGAGAAAGCCGACTGCTTTTGTAGATACACTTAGGTTGGAATAAACTGCAGAAAATGTGAATTTAGTCATCCCAGTACTGCAGATCTTAGCAGCTACAAACCCTGAAACTGATTTGCAGAGCACAGATTGCCGCCTCGGCACCGGCTGCTGCTGTAAGGTGAGGGCTTTCTGACACCAGCCACAAAAACAATGGGTATTCCTCACAGTTGCACTACTGATACTATTTGTTGACTTTTTTAGGTTTTTTTTTTTTTTTTTTTACAGGGGGAAAGGAAAACAGCTTGGTTTTTCTCTCATATCATAAGAGTTAGGAAAATGTTCCCGAGCACTGCTCTGCCTGAGGAGTTATCCAGGATTGCATTGGTGTGCTCTATTTGCTCCCCAAGGGTGAGGAGGGATTTGGTTTTGTTTGTTGCAGGGTTCTTTTGTTTTGTTGTTAAGATTTACACTGCTGTTATCAGGGGATCTGAGCACATCTGCAAGGAAAATGAACACCCACATAACCTCCTAGAAGTTTGCTCCCTGTTAACAATTTCCCTTAAGTAAAAATTCAGCAGATTCTGGGAAAAAGAAAAAAAGAAATTATTCAGAAAACAACAGAAACCCAGGCAGACTTTTCCAGCAGGTCAGTCAGCAGCTGACAGTGTTAAGTGGTGGAGGACTGTAACCAGTGCTTACAGCAATAAGACATGCACCACTAGCCCAAAGGTTAGGGAAGCTGACTTGAACAGTCACCCAAGCAGTATGGGGATCTTTTACTGCTTTCTTGCTCAAGTCCCATTACCACGTGCCAATAAGTCAGGTCTCTTTGAGAACTGTACTAGGTTAAGTTAACATTTCTTTCTCTTAGAGTACATCTTTACTAATGACAGGAGGTAGCATCAGATCCTAGCAACCTCCCTAAACTGAATGGAGTTTACAAGAGTTATACAAGAGGCAAAATTTTACCAGACACTTCTGCTGACTCTGCATAGAGAAAGACTAAAATCATAGGCTGAGAAAAGTCTCTCTCTTTACTTCTAACTTAGAGCTTGAATAGAACAGGACAGTGAAGTGCAGACGTGCAGTGACCTCCAACCCCCTCAGCCACCATCCCATCCTGCCAGCAGTCAATCACTCCACCATTTACATTTTATGGGATAGCAATGCTGGCCTCTCACATATATTTGCACTGTAACATCTGATTTCCCAGCACATGACATCAGCAAGAAGTGGAATAGATAAGCATCTTCCACCAAAACATAGTTCAGTGACCTAAATTACATATTCAGCAGTGGGAACGTTGCAAGCCCTAAATCTCACCAGCATCTCTCCAGGATCAAAGGCTGCTCCTGCTGCAGAGCTCTTTCTGGATGAGGAGCAATTTCTTCCTGAATTCAGACTCTCTCCTGAACGCTTCCCAAGATCAGCTACAGCAACATAACCGAGAAGGCAGTCCAGAAACAAACAAATTATAGAGAAGTCATTAATTAATGTAGGTTCCGAGCCACTGTCGGATGTTTCTTTGTGCAAGAGTAATGCAAATATCAGGGAAATACATTCCTTCTCCAAGTTGCTGCTTTTAGAATGGTAATTAAATCATAAAATATACTTCTGCATGTATGTTTAGAAAACACTTTTGCAGCCTGCAGGGCAAACATACATTCATTCCCAGTTTGCCTGCACCCATGACTGTGTGCACTGACAGCTGCATACGCACACTCACACAGCAGCAGTGACACAGGCAGAGGCTGAGGCACTTCTCCCATCCTCATGGCATAAGCAGTGATGAGCATCAGAAGCCTTGTGTAGGCTCAGGACAGAAGTCTGACAACAAAACTAGATTGACTAGATTTTCTGAACCACTTGTTTTTAAGACCCTTTTGTTTATAAGCATGCTTTGTTTTCAGCATGCAGGGAAGTCTCCCCTCCATTAGGGAGCCTCCCCTACTTCTAATTTAAGATCATGAGGATGCCTAATTTCTTCTCTTCCCTCCGTGGAAATACAACCAACCACATATTTCAACCCCCTCCAGTTTTATAAGGGGGATAACTTGTATCCTTCAACTCACAGGTGAGATAAAGACCTTTCCTGTATTGGGAGAATCCTTATCCCAAATATCCGGCCTTAATTAATCTAGCTGTGTATCCCCAGCAGAGTAGCACTGGGTGGTGCTTCACATAGAACTACTGCAACAAAGCCATACTCAAACCTCTGCCAAAGCTCATGTGCTTTGTCTTGCTATAGCTGCACTCTAGCACCTGATGGTGATGGGATCACCCATGGATCCCCTGGGAAAGCTGCTCTGCATCTTTGTGCTATATCCAGCATACATGGTAAAGAGCAATGGCCATTTAAGAACCACACCAACATTCCATCACCCACATTTTTACTATCTCCTGACCTGTGGTCTCAAGACACAGCTCTGCCAGTTCAAACTGGAGTGATGCCTTCATAAATCCAGTACTCACAGCTGGTCAAAGCAGCACACACATCTGAAGAGTACACGTATACAGACATACTGATCTGTGCATACTACACTGGTAATAAACCCCCATCACAGGTAGTTGAAAAATCCCAATCGCACATCCTCTCTGTGAAGGCTCAAAGACAAGGTCTGGTTGCCCCTGCATACATGAGATCTCCTCATGGGCATCAAGGGGATATACAGAGTGCAGTGCATGCTTCCCCTCTAGTCAGGTCAATGAGGTACAGAAGGAACTGTTGTATGGTGTATCCTCAAAATTTTGAAGTGGCTACACTAATAAACCTTTTTTAAATTCATCACTAAGGATGTTTGAAAAACTAAAGAAAAAAAATCAGAAGTTTGTATGAGATAACCAAAAAGAGAAATACCAAGCATTTTGGTTTGCAGATTTAGGAAGAGATCACCACAAACATATACTGATGCACAGGAAACCTAAAGAAAATCACAGTCTTTTATATCAGTTATGCCTCTACAGTTCTGAAGTTACTGTGTAACTAACTCTTCCCAACTGTCATTTCTTTGCCCTGTGAAGCAGTACAAATAAATGACAAGAACAGGATTGACCAACTTCAATCTCTTATCAAAGGATAATGGATGTGGTGCCTCGGGTGTCACTTTGATGCCATTTTTCATCAAAAATAGTAAATTATGCAAAATCCTGTGAACGCACTTCTTACTGCAGGGGGTTTTCTACCTGAAAAGGTTGAAGATCCTGAAATCTTGAGAGCCCTTGCAAGCAAATTAAGACATTTGTTTCCATCCTGACAAACTCCAAGCATATAATTTACATACTTCTAGTAATAGGAAGAAAAAAGCTTTTCTTCTTTTCCAGTCACCTCTGCAACATCAAGTGGTTTTTTTCACCCTGTGTACCAGCTGCATATCCACAAAATAATACAAAGAAAGACCCCAGGAAAGTGGCTAGCCAGAAAAACAATGGGATTTCTTGAACTACTTTTTTCTCTTCAGGTCTCACAGGAAGCAACACAGAACTCACCAAAAATATGCATAAAGAAAAGGGACTCTTGTTAACTTGCATTCCAATTCATAAACTACCAACTGTCTCATTACTACTGAATTATCATTCAGTTGCCACTAAATTAGTTGAAATTTCAGTTTCCCAAATGCAGTACATCCAACCCTTTTCATTAAAAAGACAGCACAATATCCCCTTTCCTATAACAGCAGGGACTGGCTGGCTACTCCCAGGCTTCTGGTCAGAATAGCTTTGCCCAGGAAGTACAAAAATAAAAGTACAAAATTATCACAAGTAGCTATATAAAACAAGAAAAACAAAAAGCACATAAATCAAAACACAATTATACTTAAGTAAACTGATGAAATGAATATGGGCAAAATATAAAGAGCAAACCCAATATCCAGCTCTTAATAGAGCCAACATTATTTCTAAGATTAACATTTCTCACACTGCTGTCCAGAATAGTCCACCACCAGCACTATGCAGACACTGGAAATATGCATTATGTACATGAACTTAGGTAACATGAAGAGAAAGAAAAAAGGAGCAGAAAAAAGTAAAGCAGAAGAGCACTTTGATGTTCAGCATTCAGCTGCATTGAGCGATGGGTAGATAGAGCAAGGAACTAGACATCCAGTTCTGTTTCATTAATATTAAACTTGTTCTACTAGAAAAAACACAACATGAAAACCCTTCATTTTAATTAGCTTTGATGTCATTGCAAAAGGTTTAAACTTCAACAATGCTTTGGTCCCTTTATCCTTTGAGGGGCAATTCTGGAAGAGCCCATTCCCTAGGAAACCAGGATAGCAGCATCGCTCCCCAGCCCTGCAGACTTATTTCAGTGCCTTCAGCCCTACTTCTTGGCTTTCTGCTTTTTGGTCAGCCAGAGAAAGGGGGAAACCATGAACTTGGCACAGCTGCAGCAGGATTTGGTTTTTGTAGCAGAACATCAAAAACACAGCTTTATACAGAGCAGAATCAGTCCTGGTGAGGGTATAAGAGACTAACTACTGAGTAACACCCTCCTGCCTTTTCTGAGAAACCATGAAAAAAAATGAGAAAACGGTGGGAAGAGCATACAGAAAAACAGGATGCCTAATTCTTCCATTAAACCACTGTGTTTAGGTTCAGGTCAGCCTCCCGTGGCAGTACACGATGATGGAACAAGTTGACCTTCTCTGGCATAGACATGATTTCTCAAGCAAATTAACCTTTTTCTCACCTACAGACAGAACAACAAAAACAAAACAAACAACCCATAAATCAACCAGTAAACCTGTTATTTTAGAAAAGACAGAGTACTGGAGTAAATTCTTCCAATATGCCCTTACATCATTCATAGAGACAGAAAAACAATTACAAAACAAATCAGATCTTTTCTTTAATTGATTGCACTCAGAAGTTCTTTACTCAAGAAGAGAAGTTGCCAAAAATAAAAATCGACGTGTATTTCAGTTCTAAGCAGTGGAAATATAACTGTCTTTGGATTCTTAATTTTCTTTCCAGCAGTCTCTATGCTACAAGAAAGAAACTAAAATCTTCTTTGATAACTCCTTCAAAGATTGAACTTCTACATACTGAGCCTTATTATACATAAGAGATTATTGAAAGAGGGTAAACCAGAGTGGAGGAGAAAGGGTTATTTGTGTGGGTTGTCTTAAAATAGTGTTTTTTTTTTTTTATGAGAAAGAGAAAGATGGGTAATATTTGCCTTTTCTTGCCAAGAAGTGAATCCAGAGCCATGCAGTTAATAGCCCCCATCACAGTTAATTGCTCTTCCCTCCTTCCAAAGAGGGCAGTAAGACCCAAAGCCTACCATTCTCTCTATCAGTGTTAGCCAGGTCCCAGTAAGCAGCTCTGAGTCTCAGCAGAAGCTGGAGAACAGCAACTACAACTCTAAAACTCAGCTGGACATAGGCTAACTGAAGCAAAGCCCAATTAAAGCCATAAGAAACCTGTTCAAATTTCAGCCTCCTCAAATTTAGCACAAAAAGCACAGCAGCCACGTGAGACTTCTTCAGCTTGAGCATTACATTAATTCAAAGTTCCTGCCCCAAACCCAACTTTGGTGGGCTCATGCCCAGCTTTCTGCATAGTCTTTCTCACCAAGCAGCTATCAGCCACTGCCCCAGCATTTCAGCTCAAACACCATTGATAAATTCCATTACACGTGCTAGCAAAGCAGGCTTTGATAAGTGCATGAACCTAGATGGGACTCCTTTCAGCAGGCTCTCCTGAAAGAAACCCTTTCCCCTTCATGCAAACTCAGCTGGCACACCTCCCACACTATCACATGTGTGATCAGCTCTAAGATGAACTGCCTTGGTTGCAGGGCATGAAATATCACAGTACCACCAATGTGACTTCACAGGGCTAATGAAAATTTCAGCCAAACTGGAAATATTTTTACCCCATCAAATATGACTTGTAGATCACAGCATCCCTTCACTAAAAGGGCTGTTGAACTGATGCTGAAGTCACCAGTATGTGCTAATTGCACTAGAGAAAGTTTATCACAGTGAGGTTAACCATGACAGAGATGTGGGGTTTTTTTTTTAATTAAAAAAAAAAACTATGAGACAAATCTAAAATACTTCCCACTAAGTTAAAATCATTTGCACTAAAAGCTTTACTGCTCTTTATAACTAATGACAAATTAAAGATGGCCATGTAAATAAGATGTGGGTTGATCTGGTTTCTGCACTTTTCTGAAATAAGTGACATATCAGTCAATTCAAAGATGACAAATATTTATTGTGAGAACCAATATTTACAATTAAAGCTTTCACTCTTCTCCCCTAAAGTACTAATCTGCAAGGAACACTTCTACAACTTGTGCTGAAGCACACATTCTGATGGCATTCCCACATGAGATGTAATTCCAAAAGGGGAAAGTTAAGAAGAACTGGTTTCGTTTTGCACAAGAAATTTCCATTCCTGTTTTTAGGCTGCTGCCTTTCTGTGAAGAAATGCAAAACATGGGAGATAGAAAAGGAAGAGCAAGGAAGGTACAGACAGTTTTCAAGACTCTTTAGCAGGGTCTGTGATGATAGGAAATGTTTCAAACTAAAAGAGGGAAGATTTACATTAGACATAAGGGAGGGTTGTTTTATACAATCAGGGTGGTGAGGCTCTGGCACAGGTTGCCCACAGAGGTGGTGGTGCCCCATCCTTGGAGACACTCAAGGTCAGGCTGGACGGGGCTCTGAGCACCTGATGCAGCTGTAGGTGTCCCTGCTCACTGCAGGGAAGTTGAACTGATGGCCTTTAAGGGTCATCTCCAACTCAAAAATTTTATAATTCTTTGAAGAAAGGCAGACAGAGCTTTAAATACCAAGCAGGGTTGGAACAATCACAAGTTGAGAGCATAGAAAGTGATGAGAAAAGCAACAGGAAAAATGGAAGGAAACCTTAGAGAGAGGTAAGAAAATTAGAGCAGCTTTCAGGTACTCTGCAGCAGCAGGGGGCTGCAACAGAACAGGCTGCAGGGCAAGGCATTATCCAAAGAAATGACCACGTAAATAAAGTGCCTTATGTTCCAGAAAGTACCTAAGTTTTGTGGTTCTTAGACACACAGAACACAGAACACCTAACTCACCTGCATTTGTTGCCTCAGTTTACTGGGAGTCTAATAGTCATTTTAAAAATTAGCAACACTCTTGCTTTGAAATGTTGGCTTTACAAGTATTCCAGAAGTATCTCAGTGACTAAGGAGAACCATAAAGTTAGATATTCTTGCCATAGAAATCCTGTCATCGAAAACAGGGGGGGGGGAAGCACATGTGGTAAAAGATATGTCGTTTTTATTATTATTATTATGTAAGCGAAGTCCTCCATCAGCTCCATAGCTTCCTTTCTGCTGCCACTAGAGGGAGAAGCGTATTCCTGGGATCTCACGGCTCCTAGGCTATTTCTGATTCAGAAATATTTGTTGTATGGAAAAACGTTTGTCCCTGTGTGATAAGCATGGATAACGCAATAGAGAGCCTCTAAAAATAAAGTGGGACAAACATTGCGGCCTCTTCCCTCAAATAAACTCCAATTACAATCCTTAAACCTTTCAAATTTAAACACTGATGTAATTGTTCTTTTTTGCTGGTAACACAAATCCTGCTACTGTGTTTACTCCCATTGCATCCAGGGCAGGGGAGGCCAAACAGGAAGAAAGCAGAATACTGCATTTCTATCAATATAGAACAAAGAATGTTTTTTAGTGGCTTAATCCACTGCTGATTAAAGAAATCTGCTAGCTGTGTGGAACACTGGAAATACATCCTGGGCTGAAAATAAATCCTAGAGTAACATCTAAATAAACCAGAAATCCTGGATTTACATATTCCCTTCTTTTTCCCATCCTAACTCAACTGAGAAACCAGCACTGAAGAATACTTTGTGTTAATGCATTTTAAACACTCAGACTAGTAATGATTGCTTTTGGTGTTTATAGCAGTGGCAAGGCGATTCTGCTGGTATGGAAGTGTTGTTGTAAAACATTTTTAACCATAGGTGCTAAACCTTTATCCAATGAAACCCACCCTCCTATGCCAATGTACAAAATCTCAGCCATGCTGAGTAATTGAAACGAGCTTTGAAACACAGGCTGCTGGTAGACATCAATGCTAATCAGGCCTGGCTTCGTAACACAGAACCAGACAATCTCAGAGGAAAAAGGGCCATTCCCCCAAACAGGGCAGTTTGCAGGCTCAAAGCATGACCACATTTTCTTGGATACTCATTGTCCTCTTCCCCTGCCATAAAGAACAGCAACACTGACCACCAAGGTCACATGGAATGAAACTTGGCATATCTTAGATTTAATTGAGCCACAGGTGCAAATAAAACTACCTAGAGTAAAACCTTGCCCCTAGATTATTCTTCCCTGTCTTTTGAAGGCAGTTGCAAAGCAGCTCTGTTAACTACTCATAAGACAGCTCCATTTGGACTGGGTCTCCAGAGGCTAGGTTTGTCCCCTTGTTGATAAAAGAGCCAGCTTCAAAGGCAGGACCTCTTCCACCTCTGAGTGTCAATTCCTTCTTCACAGGGACACACACTGCTGCTTCCAATCCAGCTTGTCCTCTAGGACACCCATGTGTTCTTTCCTGCAGAGCTGCTCCCAGCTGATCTGCAGCATGTATGGCCCATGGAGCTACACCAAACCAGATGACTTTCAGTCATCAGCTCCTGCCTCCATCCTGTCAAGGTTGCATTGGAGGGCAGTCCTGCCCTTCAGTTTCATGTCTGCTTCCCTAGTTTGCTGTCACCCTCACAGCCATCCAATCCCACATTCACAGAGCCTTTGGTCCCTAGGGTGCTGTACCAGGGTCAAAAAATTGGCTAAGCCTCCACCTCCAAAAAGAAAAAAAGAATCTTTCCCCAATTCCTCTATCCTAACCTACAGCTACAGTCCAGTATAGCACCTAATCCCTACTGTGCCTACTGAGTTTCATTCTGAAGTGGAAGATTTTACCTACACCATTTAGACTGGAAGGTGACCAGCCTCCATTTGCTGTTCTGGCACTGTCCCACAGCTCAGGGCTGAAATATTGCTGCCCCATCCACACTCAGCCTAAGCCCTGCCTCTCCCCACTACGTGTTACAGTAGGACAACCTTGTTATTTCAACTGTCATACAAATAACAAAAAGTGAGAGAAGAGCAAGCAAACCACAGGCTTCCACATGCAGGGGCTGGCACTGAAGCACAGAGGGGAACCACCTTTCCATCAGCTACACACCTGGGTGCCAAGGCACCAAGCAAAACAAGATTTTCTTTCCCCACTGCTTTACTTGGTGCTTTTTCAGAGCAGCTGCAATACCTCCCTCACTGAATGTGAGGTCACTTTTGCACTGTTGCTGTAGAGAGGCTGGAAAATAGAAGTGTTCTTAAAAGTTTCAACTTATGACCAATCATGGCTGCAGTATTTTTGTTGTTTTCATCAACATGAGGATGAGGTTCATCATTCCTGGATTTAAAACTGCAGTTACCTTTGTTCCAGTCAAATGATTTTCTTCTCCTGCAATGATTTCATATCAAAGCTTAAGACAACATCCCAGATGCTTTCTCCTTTTGCATTCATATACATATACACATATGCAGCAACATTTCACAGTAAATTTTCCTTTCTGAAAGGATTTCCAGCATCTGCCTTACAATATAACAGCATATGCAGTACCTCTGCCACTCAAACAGGTCCTTTAAATCCAAAGTTTGTGTCAAAATCTGCTCTGAAACAACTCTATGATACATACTGCACATAACCCCTGGATTGCAGGTTAGGGTACATTTTAAGTATGAAATATTAAATGAGATCATAACCGTTAAATCACTGTGCTGTCACTCCAACACTAACTCAGGTTGGCAGAGCTCACGCTCAATGATGTCACCAACACTACCTTGCTGCTGTTGTGAACCCAGCCCAGCTCGCATCAATTTTTTCTGATCGATGCTAAGTATTAACATCTATTTTTACCTTGACTTGCACTTCAAGTCATCAGTTGCTTCCTAGTGCTTTAATGGGTGAGGTAAGGGGTAGTTAAAACTGCAGTGACAGTGGCAGGAGTGTGCTCAGAACATGGGACAACACAGGAACTGGAAACCAAGTGCCATCCATTCTGCAGGTTGGGGAGATGGCGGAACTCTAGTCCTGAAATGCAAGGACAGCTGCAAGATGGATTTCACTCACCTTTTCACACATTAAACACTGTCCCACATCAGCTCCCACTGAAATAAACAACTCAGGGACTATGCAACAAAAATAACAGAACAGTTAGGAAAAAAATTATCTCAGCCTTCTAAGAATAGCTTCCCTTGGCTAAGTTGCTCCTTTATGGCTTTCCTTGAAGCACTGATGAGCAGAATAACAATTGGGAAATGCTATGAGCATTGTTGGGAGGCATGTTTCCCCACAGTTTCCTGCTTCACAGAAGGTGAAATGTTTTCTACATCTTTCTCTCAAGGCTAGAGATACCATGCTGCCCACACCATGCTCCTCTCCACCCACTCAGTTTCCAAGACCTATGTCTGTGCATACAAGTCACAGGTGCAATGGTTACCCCCCAGTTAGGGTACTGCTGAGGAACATCCATACTGAACCTGCCCCACTTGCAGAACATAGCTCAGGGAATGGAGTGGTCTCCTCACACCAACACCTTGTGGCAGCCATAGCCACACTGAGTTCATGCAAATAAGGTCTACACCACTGCTCTGAGGCATTTCCTTGGCTTGTTCCCAAAGCAGGAGAGACTTGAAAGAAAAAAGGCTGATTTCAAAGGTATTTGGAGTGGGACAATGCTATCCCATGACTGAAGTCACTGAGATTTGCTGTGAGGACTTTACCCACAGGCACAGGAGGCTTGCTGTCCCGTCCAACATTCTGATATGCTCTGGAGAAAGAGATCAGGGCAACCAGAACATCCTACTGTCCCACATAGCAGTGCTTCATGAATTCCCCAAACCATCCTGATAAGAAAAAAAAGCATCTGCACGAGCAGTACTTCAGATATATGGGTCATTAGGGAAGGGACTGACAGGAGTCAGTCGCTGTGCTAAGCATACGCTTACAGCCAAATGAATGGACAAAAGGTCAAATCAAATACTATCTGCACTCGGTTTATTTCAGGACCCCTTCTTCTATCACTACTGGGGAGCCATGGCCCTTTCAGAAACAAGCTGTTCCTGCTATTGCTGGCTTGGGACAAAAAGCACACTGCTGCTAACCTCTTACATAAAGTGAACAGACAAACAGCTGAATTGCTGACCCCTAATGGCCTTTTCCCTAGGATTTGTGGGTTTGCACAAAGAAGCCAACATTTTACATGCGGTCCTTGATGGAGTTTGGAATTGTGCAGCAAGGCTGTTTAGAGTACAGGCTCTTAACCCAATTGTTTGTGTACAATGTTTCTCCTTACTAACGCCAAACACTGTAGGTCTCTGGGTTATTTTTTAAGCTGCTTGGTCATAGTTTGAAACCCTGCATGTACCTCCACTGTCACCAACAGCAATACAAGCATGAGCTCCAGCCAGGGCAGCTTCTGTTCTGCTCCATCCTTTTTCAGATGAGCCACGCAGCTCAGAGCACCCCAATTATTGGGATCTTAGCTGGAAGTGCAAAAGTTCTCTTCTGTATTTGCACACAGACATGTACCTCAGGATTATTTTGAGTGGGATGTGTTCAGCAAGGTCAACCTGAGTTTTGAATGTTTTATCTTCCTTGTTCCTTCCAAACTGATCAAATGATGACCACAGATCTTTATAATTGTTATCAGTTAACAGGAGTCTATAAGAAATACCTAAGCAAGTTCCATTTTGCTTCGCAAATGGATAACCAAGTGCACAAGGTGCCAGCCTGCAGCAAAGCAGCACATCTCCATACTGAGTAATCTGCAACAAGCCTCCATTCCACCCACCCACATCTGATGGTGGAAGTACATAACACTGGGGTTCTGAAGATCACAAGCTACCTGCTACCAACGCACAGGCTGTGCAGCCTAGAGAAGAGAAGGCTCAGGGAGACCTGAGAGCAGCCTGTCAGTATCTAAAGGGGGGCTTAAGAAAGAAGGGGACAGACACTTTAGCAGGATCTGTAGTGATAGGGCAAGGAGAAATGGTTTCAAACTGAAAGAGTAGAGCTTTTGACTGGATATAAGGAAGAAATTTTTCACAATCAGGGTGGCACTGGCACAGGTTGCCCCATCCCTGGAGACACTCAAGGTCAGGCTGGATGGGGCTCTGAGCACCTGATGCAGCTGTAGGTGTCCCTGCTTACTGCAGGGGGGGGTTGGATTGATGGCTTTTAGGGGCTCCTTCCAAATCAAAGGGTTCTGTAACTATGGCAAATATCCAAACCTCACACCTCAGAGAACACCTAAGTGCAGGCAGTCCAGCAGTTACACTGGTGCATTTACACAAACACGAAGCAAGCTGAGGATAAAAGCACAAAAGCACAACAATACTCAATTCAACAACAACAAAACAGCATTCAGGCATAACAGCAGGCACAAAAATCACCATTGTACATTTGCTTTCCACTCATTCTGGCACTGAGCTACTGAGAACCACACTACATATTATTCTGCACTGTCCAACCACACCAAATTCTACTTTTGCATTTTTGTTTTAATTCAGAGACACACTAATTGTTGTGAACACAAAGTGCTACCTGGGATAACACTTCACATGCAAATTGAGGGCTCTAAAATTATTGTAACGCAAGAGTACCATGGTTTATTAACAGCAGATTTGCAAGGTTAATTTTCAATTATATATTTCTTATTAGTTTCCTAGCTGTCTTGCTATTATTAAATTTAAAGAGGAAGATACTTTCAATGTGTCCGGCTTCTGTGGCATTATTGCTGATAATTATTCCTATTTTCCAATTTGTGTTACTCTCGTGTCTTGCAAAATTTGTAATTAATGAGCAAATAATTATAGCAGCACTTACTTGAGCTGCTTTAGTTAAAGCTGTGTCAGCTTTTGCATTAGGATCCCCATTTTTCAAGGGTTTATAACTCAAGCATAAAAATTCACTCTGGGCAGAGCCTTATAGTAAGAGCTGTGTGCTGAGCATGATTTTTCGTTTTTAAATGTCTCTAAGCAGCATTATACAATTCCTCAAGTTACACAAGTTTTAAAAAAAACCTTAAAAAACCTTAAGCTTCAAAAGGCATGAAGTTTACAACTCCCCATTTATCTATGCTCCGCTGTCTCTAAAATAAGAACATTATACCTTAGGTGGAGGCATTCACCTTTAAATATATTGAATAAAATGCCTCAGTATTGCCAAAGACCAGAAGCAGGTCTAGTGGTGGTCATTAGCCTCATAGACAGACACAGAGCTTGACACCCAGAGATGCCTGTGCTGATCACAACCAGCCTTCGCACTTAGTTCTACTAAGGCACATGAACAGTCCTTAGAGTCAACAGGGCACCCAGACAGGCACACACATTCACTGCCCAGATTCAGCAAAACAAAGCACTGAGTTTGAGGAAAGTTTTTGGCTGCCCCTATTTGCTGCATGCTATTGTCCCCACTGAGCATCACAGTGCACCGTTCCTCAGGATGCCAAGAGCCCAGAGGCCCTTCAGTCCCACACAGGACGTTCTCCCCATGACACTGCCAGGTCCTGTGGCTCCTTCTCCTGCCCAGCCCTGGAGCAGACACCCAGCTCCAGGCATAAGGAAATACTCTTGGAGCTGCTTGATCTGAATGCTGAGCTTAATTAACTCAACACCACTGTAATTCAGCAAATTGGGAATAGCAAGAAATCAGCAGCACATGTATACCAGATTCAGTTGGGTGTGTTTTAGCTCTGAAGAGCTGGGGTGGTTCTAGCAGAAAAGCAGCAGGAAAAAAAGCAGCATTTCTATGACATGCAGCCTGAGACGAGACAAAAACAGAACAAGGAAGCCTACCTGCTCCAGCTGGTCATGGGAAGCAGGGCTTGTCCTCCTGTAGCTCCCCACAACCCAGCCCTGACCCTCCTCACTAAAGGAGCAGCCTCTGCCCTCAGGGCACCCTTTATTCATTTTCCTTTAGTTGGTGTCAGCTGGGGCTCTCCACACCCTCCTTCTCTGTAATTATCTCCTCATCTTTGAGTTAATTGCTGCTTGGGGGAGCCCATCTCCTGCTTACTGTGTGAGTCAGCCTTGCACCAGGGCACTGGGGTTACCGTTCTGACCGAGGGGCTGCAAATTCACCTCCCTGGGACCATCCTCGTACCAGTGGTGGCATATCCACCAGTAATTCACTGATATCTTTATTTCTGCAAAGCATGTACACGGAGCATAGCCCAACTATGATATTTTTATTCTGCAATAAGACCTTGCTATATAAACCAGCTGTTCCTCTTATTAGGTGTCTGTCTATCCTTTAGGTAAATATTTTCTCTTGCTAACCTGGTGTCATGAGCTTCCCCAGTTAAGATTGGTTTGAGGAATCTATATGCGTTGATGTCCCCTAGTTGCTGATGGTCTCACATTTTGACTGTAACCATGGTGCTGCTGGATTTATCATGGCTGCATGGCACAATGTGTATCTCATTATTCTTCCCTGGCAGCTTTGTATAGCTTTTATTTAGCTGTAAAAATAATTTACATTTCTTGAGCATCTGAATTAAAGATAAAATAGGACTATGACATCAAGGGCTGGAGATTTTATGCAAATTTATTTATAAAAATAAATCACATTTAGAATACAAAATTACACAAATGTCTCCTACAAATCACCCATCCCTTTAAAAAAGTTAAATCTTTCTTTTTTTAAGAACAACGCCTCAACACGTTATCCACAGAGCTGCCACATGAACGGAAACACAGCAGAAAATCCGGAGTGAAATCAGGGAACCTTGGGCTGATAACATCGGTGACGTGACAAGGAAATTTTTGCACCTTCATCGCCTGCGATTGCTGCAGGTCACCAGCCCCTCACTCTCTACTTCAGTTGTTTCTGTCCTAGGATGGAATTCTGCCTCCGTTAAGTCAACGGCAAACTCTTGGTTGACTTTGCTGTGATGCTCAGCTGGAGGAGGTGAAACTCAGGAAAGGCAGCAGCATCACAAGTCCATCTCAGCACAGCCAGGCACCCATGTCACACACATCACTCAACTGCACGGACTGATCCAAAAGTTGTAGTGTCCAAATGTTCTGAAATAGTGTTCCTAGGAACGCCCCGCAACTTGCACCTAATCCCAACACACTCAAACATCAGAAAGCCCACAATTTTTTATTGTCTTCTGGGATTTCAGAATGGTGTAGAATACATAAGTGGGATCTTTGACAGTGGTTTTCCTGACTCTGAAGCTAATTGAAGTAAACAGTTTAACCACAGTTCTTATTATTTCAAAACGGTTATAAACTTTGAATATGAATATTTCTTTCTGCTCTAACCTCAGGCTTTTCCCTTAGTCCCTTCTGGTGCTTGGTTATTTTAACGTTGTCTTCTCTTACACAAGATCTCTGCTTTATATTCATGAAAGAGAAATCAATAGCTGTTTTCTCGACTTTCCATTGAAATAATCCATATGGGGGTTCAGCTGTGATCCACACTTTCAGTATGAGATCTCTTCTGTATGCAAACCTCAGCAGACATCTCTGCATTTCCATCATTCAGGACTCCTCACTGCACAGTGCTATCGCCATCGCACTTCACACAAAAGAGGTCAGAGAATTGTTTCCTAAAAAGAAAACAAAAAGGATTAAAATATGAACTGTCAGTAGGCGTACAACAAACCCCACAGGTTTCCATTGCACAGATGTGCTCCTGCAAAGATGGGCGAACGGCACCGGCTGACACACTGCAGGCAGGAGGCACAACAGCGCTGCCCCGTGCAGCCTTTCTGCCTGCCTTGCTGTGCATCTCCTTTCAGCACAGGCATGGAAGCATGGCTGCTGGTTTGGGGACCTCCTGTCACAGCCCTGTCAGCACAGATGTGCAGGAGTTGCCTCGCGCAGGGCTCTGCTGAAGGCCGAATGCTGCAGGCAATGCCGTGCTCCTCCTTTAGCTCTGCTCCCACGCAGAGGCCAAATACAGCTCCTGAATCAAAAGCGACACAGGAGATGACTTCTCCTGCAGTCAGAAAGCAGCGCTGTGGGGGGTTGGCCATGCTGAACCCCTGTCATCCACGCCACCCAAATTGCTGAGCCTCTGCCCGTTGTGTGAGCTCTGGAAGCATCACACTGCACTGTGATCTTGCAGAGTACCTGCAGCCAGCTGTCCTCTCAGAAACACTACAATGGCTATTTAAGTATTTCATGCTGTCATGCAGCTTAACTGGTCAAGTGAAATTGGTTACATCAAGCTGAAATCAGCAAACAGCATTAGCTGTCTTCATTTACCCACGCAATGAGTTTGGATGCTGTGCTCCCCACAAGAAGACCTGTGGGATTTTGTCATTGTTAGAGGGAGATTTTGGTTCCATATGAAAAACCCAGCTCGCCCCACAACTGTTATCACACTGCTGTTCTTATTGAGAGCTCTTCACTTGCTTCTAGAAAAGGGGACCTTGGGAGCACAGCTGTTGGTAGACAGGCGCAGAAGGAATACACTTTATCACCTGGGTGAGACCTTTCCTGGTCAGCTCTTGTCTCATCAGCATACACGAGAGTGCTCTGGGCAGAATTTTGTGTCCCATCATTGTTGGCATCTACAATGTTATGTGCATAGGGCAGGAGAGCGATGCTCAGCTCCACATGTAGGCTGCTGCTGGACCAAATGCGTTCATTCATTAGGGCCTCCAAACCATGGAGGAGAGATGAAGAAATGGAGAGGGGAAGGAAAGGAAGATGTATGAATTAGAAATGTCATAATTAAAAAGAGCTAAGTTAACTGGAGACTGATTTAACGAACACAGAGTAGTTTGACATCTCAGGAGGGAGTAATACTGCGACAACCTCAGGCAGGGCTTCAGGCCTCAGCCAGCACAGAGCTGATGTGTTGAATCCCACTGCAGACAAATGGATTTCAGCACATGTTTAAGTACGGGGCCAGGGAGGGATGGTTTGTGAGAGCTCTGTAAAAGCCCAACCTTCCATTCTCCCAAACCATATGGGTTTGACTTCCCATATGGAGTGACAAAATAAAAATATATTCTAAAAATAGCTTTCAAAAATGCACTGGCTGAAGGCTGCTTCCTGTGCTACAATTTGATTAGTCTTGTGTTTTATTTCTACAGCAGTGATTCCAATTTATCTCTGATTTGGAGCTTGAAAAGCTGCTTTTATAGTTATAGGCAGAGGAGAAAAAGGCATCCGGGAAGCAAATATAGAGAGCTCTTCTGGCTTTATAGGAGCTGCAGGAACAAGCAAAATGATTTTAGAGCAGCAAAAAAACAAAGTGATACTGGGAGATGATCTATCTTTGCAGTCTGTATTTAACTTCTCTGTCAGCCTCTCCGCTAGGATGGAACATTACATATTCTGTGCAGCTACAAAGCAACCTGAAGGAGCCAAAAATTGTCAGGGAAGAAATCCCCCGGGTGGGAAGGAGCAGTGCCAGCACCGCCTGGCAGCAAACCTGGCTGCCACGGCCACCGCACCCTGTGCTGCCTGGTGGCATCCGATGCAGAGAAGCTGGCAGTGCAGGCGGAAAGTGGCTAAAGGTATAAGCAGCCCCACGGGGGCTCTGCTGTAATGAGCCCTCTTAAAAATCATACCCTTAAAAAAAAAAAAAGGACATGTGAAATTAGATGCCAAAAAGCTTTAATCCTCTTCAGCTAAGTCTGGGAGCAAACCACCCAACCACCCATGGGCTCCTTTGGGTCCACTGCTCTCCAGTTCTCACCCGAAGACTTAAAACACAAGTTCCACTGCTGGGCTTAGCAAGGGGTGTGTTCTCCCCATCGGTGTGGGAGCACAACTGGCCTAGCATTACTGGCCTTGCTTTTCCAGCATTATCATTTTCCCACATTCAATCTGCATCCTCTTCTCCCTCTTCCTCCTCCTCCTCCTCCTCCTCATCCATGTCCCACCACAGCTCCTGTGACTGCTGTCCCCATGTGCTGTGCTGCCGGCTCTGTCCCCATCTGCAGCACCAGCAGCAGTGGCAGTTCCAAATAAGGTCTGTTGTTTTGTTTTTTTTTTCTCACTCCAGACTATTAAAGCTCTAAGAATGCCTTTTTGCAATCTTAGCAAAAGCTCTACATTTACCCTTAAAGGAGATGTTTATAACATCCCTGCAATATTGAAGCCCAAAGAAGGAGAATAAAAGAATATCAGAATGGGAAGAAGCTGAACTGTGAAAGGATTAGAAACCAGTTTTGTCTAAACATTTTGTAGGAAAAAAAAAAACAAGCAACCAACCAACCACACAAACAAACAAAAACCAACCACAAAACACACCACTTTGGAAAGAATTATTTACAAATTATTACAAAGTTCAAAGTATTTGACACTGTTTGCTTTGGTATGATAAGGGGCAACAACAACATCCCTAATCATAGGGGCTTACCCAAACTACTTCTGACAGCAAAATTTCACCAGAAGTATATTTCTTCTAGGAAGGATACTTTGCTTGCTTAAAAATCATTCTTACATTGCTAATAAGTCTCTTACCAGTAGATTATAAGTATCTCTTAAGTCAGAAATATGTTCCATGCCCTGAGCGCAGCCAGCAGCCCTTCTCAGAATAAATGCTATTGAAGTTGGTGCAAATTTTGCCTGAGGAGGTTCACTGCAGGTGTTTGGTTCTGTGTGCATAACGTGCTTCAATACAGAAACTCCTACCCACTATTGTACAGTGCCAGTCTTCAGAAACATGACGCAGTGCTATTCTGACCTTTTCACCTTCCTTGCATGTAGAAATGAGGGGACGCTCAAGGTAAAGGCTGGTTGGGCTCTGAGCACTTGATGGAACTGCAGGTGTCCCTGCTCACTGCAGGGCAGTTGGAGTGATGGCCTTCAAGGGTCCCTTCTAACTCAAACGATACTATGATTTTCAGTACTTCATGACCAGGGAGCAGAGATCCATGCCACACAGGCTGGGTAAGGCCACTGACCTGAGTTCTTGGGACTGCAGAGGACATACTTCTATTAGAAACATCCTAAACCTGCTGAGCCAGGGAAGTATTTAGGACAATAGGAGGATGGAAGAATTTAACTTCAGTAAAGAAGTGATGGAATGGCAGTCCAGCATGGCTTGATGGCACTGGGAGGTGTGAGGAGAGGGAAAATGAGAGCCCATGAGAAATACAGCCTGTGTAGAACAAGATGTGTGCAAGGAGATCGGTGCCAGTAGACCTAAGCAGATGTGGATTTAGCAGAAAAAATGGGGGGGCGGGGAGCCTGGGCCAGCCTTCAGCATGCCCCCATGAGATGCAGCTGAGATGCACAGCCTTTATTCCACACCTGGATCAAAGCCAGGGCACTCCTGGGAGCAGCTTCTGCCGTTCACCGGAGGCAAACACGGCTGCTCTGTGCTGCAGGGTGCATCAGAGACAGCTTGTCTCAGAACGCTTCCTGGAAACCAGCACCGTGTCTTATTTCTAACACAGAGATGCTCACTTGTGCATAATAATAGCAATAATAATAATAATAATAATAATAATGAAAGAGGACCAGCGTCTAGATGTTGTTGTTCTGCACTAGTCAGGATGAGATGTGAGGTAGGATGAGAGGCAATGGCCTCAAGTTGCACCAGGGGAGATGCAGGTTGGATATTAGGGAAAATTTCTTCTCCAAAAGAGTGGTGAGGGAGGCACTGGAATGGGCTGCCCAGGGAGGTGGGGGAGTCACAGTTCCTGGAGGTGAAAATGGAGATGTGACATTGAGGAACATGGTTATGGGCATGGTGGGGATGGGCTGACAGCTGCACTCAATGAGCTTAGAGGTCTTTTCCAACCTTCATGGTTCTATGAATCCAATTTTTGCATGGGTGGGTCACAGAAGAACAGAGATTGGAGATGCATACTGCCAGTCAGGCTGTTGTGAAGCATCTGACAAATATACAGATCTAATTCCTGCACCTAGAACAGAGGCTACGGAAGTTCTTAAATCAAATCACTTATTTTACTTCCTCACTTTCCTCAATATTTTGTTGCAAAGGCTTTGTGGCAACTCATGTCAAAGAGCCAAGTAAATGTTTTCTTGAGCTGTGTAGAAGATGATGTCAGGCAGTGATAGAAGTGAAATACTGACTTTGTACAACTGTTTGTACCTCAGATAGAATTGACTCATTTTGTGAGATTATAGAAAATGCATTCCGTGATTATATATGCCCCTAGAGGCCTTCTGGAGGTGAGATTATGCATCTCACAGTGTTATTCTATCAGGAAAAAAATGGACTAAGTAAATAAAAAATCTGCAGGGTGTGACTTCATCATGCACTGTTGACATCTGCTTATATGATTTAAAGGATGTTGCTGTGAATATCATAGTCACTAATGTAAATGATGAAGAAATCATAGGTCAATCATATAATAATAAATATTAGCATAGGTTTCCCAAGGCCAGAAATAGCTGAAATGGTAATTGGATCTATGGTTTTACTCTTGAATTATGTGATACTGAAAACGCTTTGGTCGCTGCTGCTTTCCTGGAACCTTTTCCATTAAGGCCAGACAGGTGCACTCTCCAACCTTTCTTATTCCAAGAAATAAAGTCACCTTTCCATAGAGATGATTTTCCTTTCACCACCCCACCCTGCATGAAGCTGTGACGTTGGGGATGCAGTGCTGCACGCCCCAGTCCCATCCATTTGCTGCCCTGGGCTGGAGGCAGGCATCCAACCCCGTCCTCAGTAGCGAGCTCTTCCTGCTTAAACACCCAAATAAAGTGCTCTCAAAGTGCATTAATGCAATAGCCACTATATTAACTTTGATGAAAGACTGGTCTGAGCAGTAGAGTTTAAATTGACAAAACACCTGAAACTCACAGCGCTATTTATGACACTGCTGAATTAGTGTGGACATACAGCTGACACAAAAGCCTGTGGCTGCAGCTTTAGCGTAATTCATTTAGAAGTTGTCTGGCAACACCCTGAGCTGCAGAGCCTGGCCCAGCAGAGGTGTTCTTGCTCCCCCCGAAGCCCAAAGTAAAGCCAAAGGCTCAGCCACAGGTTGGGAGCAGCTGGTTGGAAGGGATGCTGCCTGGACCCTGTGGGCAGGTGGGGACCTTCCCTCTGCTACCAAAAATCAGTGGCTGCCAACATTTGGCTGCTCAGTGGGCAAGGGCACAGGGTTGAAGCCCTCCCCATCCTCCTTCACCTTCCCACCATCCCCAGCTCTCCCCACCTGGGGCCACGTGAATTTGTCCCAGAGAGGCCTGAAAGCCGGAAGCTGCTACAAGATAATATTTTAAGTAATAGCAGTTGTTGGGCAATTACTGTATTACCTGGGGATTCCTGCCAGGCACTGCACATGGTGGGATGTGGAAATGATGCTAAATCATATTTTACGGGGGAAAAATAAAAATACAACACAATCCTGTAATGCTAACTGAGTGTTGCTGTGCTGTGTTCCTCTAATGCCTGCAACTCCTTAATGACAGTTCTCGTAGCAGTCGTGTTCTAGTTGTTGTCTGATCCTGAAACTCTCTGTAGAAAGAAATTCGGATACTGTGTATTTGAGAGCAGTTACACGAAAGTCTAAAATTAGGTCATAAATTATATAACCTTGCAAGGAAACAAGAAATTTAATGACTATGCCAAACCAGAGATAAAAGCCAAGGAAGGAAATAGCATCTTCCTCATTAAATATTAAGGATCAGATCCTTCAAACATTTTCCAGTGATGAACTCCGTGGGAGTTTGGCATCTGTATTTCTGTGTATTCTATAGAAGATGCTTATACATCATATACAAGTGCTAAATGTGATTTATGGGGCATACTCACAGGAAGTGTATTTATAATGCATAAATATATTCCATCAAGAGCAGAGAAGGTGATCAGTGACAGTTCTTTAAGAGGTTCAATCAGATACTGCGGTGGCTTATTTCTAGTGCTGCTCCAAAGGGGTTTTTAATTACGAGGAGCAGGTAGGGGCATTCCTTTCTGGCACTGACGGAGGCAGCAGATAGCACAGATGCGGAGATGAGCCCGGTGCCTTCTCAGTGGGATTCAAGAAGTGCTGTACAAGAAGAAAGATTACCGGCTTCTAACAGAGGATTTGAGAATTCCCTGCAATGCTTGAATCCCTCCTTCATTTTCGACAGTGCCATTAGTCCTTTTTCTAACCTCACACAAGATTTCATCTATTTAAAATGACGCAGGGGTGAGACCTTGCACATATCCCCCTAGAAGTCCTACATGATTCCCCCGGACCAGCAGTACGTGCTGATGCCCTGAGTGCGGTCACAGACGCGGTAAGGATGTCTGATACAAAACGCACTCCCGACCTCGCCGTTGTCAGAGTCCCTCTGATAACCACGTCCATTTTTTCAGGTTTGAGTCATTTGTGGTTTGACTCTATAATCCTCGTTCTGAAGCCTGAGAAAACTGCTGTTGATGCCCTTGGCAAATTCTTATCCTAAAAAAGCATGAAAAAGAGTACCAAGTAATTTCAATTCCATAAAATATATTAAGTGCATCGCACAGGTATGTAAATGGGAAACTCCATAACTGTAATTTGCCCATTTAGAGCCTGATCTAAAGGCTATAAAAGTTAATTTGAAATCTGTTCATTGATTTTAATGGGCTTTAGATCGGGCCCATATTATTCACCATGTATCATGTTTGTTTCAGTGCGAGACTGCATCTATCTAAAACACGAATGTTGTGGATTACAGCTCATGCCCATTCTCCAAACACAAACCTTAAGAAATTTATTGAGTTGGTTACACACATAAAATCTAAAATGCAAAGAAAAGTCCCAAATAATGATTACGCTTTTTAAAAGTGAGATAAAAAATGAGGAGGCCTTCTTTTCATTATGTACTAATGCAATATAAATGTATTTTAAGCATCATGAAATCCAAATGGAATTTCTCACAATTTCTCTTTCCCGACTGCACTGGTTTTACAAAAAAATTACATGTAAATGATTCAAAACCTCTCGAAGAAACAGCGTTGTTTTTTTTTCTAATTTGAGCAGGAGAAAAAAGTGTTTCAACCCAAGCTCAGCAAGGGATAACAGCATTACAGTCACTGCACGGAGAATTTAGGCACTCATAATTCTAAATCCTTCTGAAACGCTTTATTGCTATAAGGTGGCTAATACCAGCCTCTACACAACAGGGCTCCCATAGCATTAACCATGAGAGATAGGCTTCCAGAAAGAAACTATAGCAAAGTAATTGTAAATCTCTAATGATGCATAAAACCAAGCTGAATTGGTCCTGAATTCTCAGCATAAAAGAAATGAACCATCAGAAGAACCAATTCTGGTGGCAGTATAACATACCCCAGTGTGGAAACTGTTTATGGTGTTTGCTGCAGTGGAAATATTCCTACTAATATGCAAGCAATACGAATTCATTAAAAAAGCCCAAATGATGCAAGTTCTCACAATGCCGTGTGCGACATTAAAAACAAATCATTAGCCAAAAGAAAACCTCATCTGTACCCAAACAATTCACTGTCTTCTTTTTCAGTCACAGACACTATTCTGTACAATGAATTCCATGAGTTTTGGATGTTTTTAAGCCAATGTTACAAGGCTTTCAGTATGATATGTACTTTGTGGCAGGCACTGCTCTGCAAAGCTGTGCCAGCTGTGCTGGGGTCTCCAGGATTGGCCTCCATTTGTGTGGTGCCATGGACATGTGTTGGTGGGACCTAAGGAAGCCCAGAGCCTCACATTTCCTTAGCTGGTTTAAGCAATTCCCGCTGGATAAGCATCCAATAAAATATTTAAATCCATAATTAATTATACCATTTAATTAATTAATGATGCAATCTACAAACTATAACAATTGACCCAGTTTATACCAGAAACCTCAGTGCACCAACCTGGACCTTCACCCATTAATCTATCACTGTCCAGAGGCACCGTGCTCCAGAAGCAGACCAGATTGATTATCTGAGAGACCAGAAATCACATACTGGTGCACAAATCAGGCACAGCACACACAGAGGTTATGCACATCTAACTTGCAGAAGCTTCAGCATGGCCAGAAAGAAGACTTCTTTCAGGATGAGGAGCCAACTTTACTTTGGTGTCTAGGAAATCTCAGGCTTTTTTTGGAGGCTGCCAAGAGGTATTGCATGGGATGATGCTTTTCTAGTGCCAGGGCATCTGTCCACTGAAAACTAGATTGACGAGGCTGGAACTGTTGTTTTCATTTGTTATATCATTTCACAACTCGAAGAGCCAGACATCTGAAAGCTAGGAGACATCATCGCACCGTGTCAAAATTGGCGAAGGCACAGATTTGAAATCTGCATGCGTGGACAAAAATAGGGTGCATCTGAAATTAATTAAAATTTCTAGGCGCTACCCAGAGAACAGTATTTATCCCTAATAAGCGTGCATCAATGTATATCATATTTAGTGCATGCTTTTTAGTGAAGCTGCAATTTTCAAGTCTTGCATGTATGACTTTAAGGCTTAGCAATGAATTTTCATTTAAAAAAAAAAAAAAAGAAAAAGCATTTCAAAGAATTCTCTTATTAAAAATAAGAAGTAAATGTTTTAAGTGATTTAAAGTTACACCGACATGAAATGAATTGCAAGTGGCCCACTGGGGCTTTCTGCTGCTGTTGCAACTCTCTGTATCACATACTGTATGCACACTATAAGGCATACCATAACTAGGTACATGGATTACTGCCTTATCCGTAACCCTTGCAGAAATTATGGGAAGAAAATGTAAACAAATCTCTGAGAGAGTTGAGAAAATAGCATTGGTCTAACTCTTGTCCTAGTGCAGTTAATGAAAATTTCAGCACAGTTAGTAGTAGAAAAAGTCTGGATAAGTGCAAAACCTGAAGAAATTGAATTTCTCTAATTAATATAATCCTTATATATATACACAAAAATAAAGGAATGGGAAAAAAAGACTGCTGAGAGAGGAGAAAAAGCCTGCAGGCACAAGACAGAACTGAATTGGTTCATGATGTTACAAACGCCATTCACACCAGCAAGGTGCTGGCACCTGGTGCTTGTTTTCTGCTTGTGAGTGAAGGGTCTCCCTGTAAGGAGTTTTTATGGCTGTTCACTTTGGAGAAAAATGTCCAAACAATGTGACTTTTGGTTGTAAAACCTCACACCATCAGTACTATCCCAGGTATTCTGTTTTACACCTCTATGTTCAACTGTACCTTCACTTTTTCTAGTGAAATCAGACCAACACTAGTTAAATTTAAACAAGAAGCTAAAGTGAGATGAATGGTTTATAGGTGCTTCATGCTTCCCTACACTGATTAATAGATAAAGAATTCACACCTCTGCCAAATTAGTTGGCAAACCCTACAGTAATTTATTCCTTGTACATGATGATCTGTAAGCACAGTGCCTTCCAGTAGGCTCTCTCCAAATACATTTTGTGCTGGTTGGCTGCACCCAGGTATTTACATTCCACACACCTTGTGTTCGTAGTCAAAGTTCCTCAATAAGGTTTTCACTTTAAATCAAAGCAGCAGTGATTATTCTTGCACAAAATGCCATTATTTGTCAGTGTGGGCAGTTGTATTAGATTGTGCTGTTTCTTGGTGACCAAAGAATGGCTCTGTTTTCCCTTTTGCTTTCCCTTATGGTGTCTTGCATATTACTCTGCTCTATGTATGAAAGAAATCTCATTTGCTGCTCACTTATGGTGTTATTTTGCCAGAAGCATGCATTTTTCACTTTAAAATTGTGCTCTTTAATCCCCAACCTAATCCAGAACATGCCTACCTCCTTCTAAAGCACAGTATTACAAGGAGCCCCATGGCCATGGATCAGCCAAAATTTTCTCCCTGGCTGAAGCCACCCAGAGATGGACTCGAACTTTTGCAGTTGGGACTGAGATTATTTTTTTGCAGGTTATTTTTAGAGCAACATAGATCAGGTTAGGGGATGCACCAGGATTCTGGTAAGAGATGTAAATAGTTTAATCTGACTCAGCAATTACTTCACAGCTCAAATTTTCCAAGGGTAACACAGACCTCGAGATGGATATCCCTGTGTTAGTTAAATGGAAATCAATAAATTCATTTAGAAAAACATAATTTCATTTTGCTTTTAAACCAGAAATTGAGATACGTGCATTTCTCCCGTATCACTCCTCCCAGACTTAAATATATCCTGTGTCATATAAGTAATCGTTTTGAACCTACTCTAGGACACAGCCAGAGACATGACTCCAATAACACATTATCAGTAAAACAAAGCAAAACAGTTTTACGTCCCTGCTGAGTTTGTGTATACACTCTTAAATGAGCAGATTCTCTCATTATTCGCTCTGATCTGGTCATCGTGTGCTCAGTCACAGCTGTCACAACAGGTGCCCAAGTGTTCCCCCTCTTCATGGCACTGTGTTTTCTTCCCAGAGTTCATTGTCACATTCCTCTGCTGTCTTTCTTCTCTCCAAAGCTGTTCCCAGAGTCAACTTTATAATTACTTTGAAAAGCACCAGGGCTGGCTGTCTCTGGATATGAAAATATATTACCTTAAGCATCAGATCTTCTTTGCTATTTGATGATCTTTGTTTCATATCATGAAACCAGTTTCTCCACCAGTTTTGGCCATTCTCGATTTGTCTGGACCCTTTCTCCATCTTGCTTGAAATCTCTGATCATTTCCCCTAACTACAACATACAACCCTGTACTGCAGAGTGTACACGAGGACTGTGCAGCAGTTAGAGGCTGAGATCCCCACTACATCAGGTTATTTCCCTTATGCCAAACAAAAGCAGGAATCTCCAGTGACCCAACGGTTTGTCCAACATTACATTTAGCATGAACACTCTTTGAAACTAACAATGATGACCCAAAATATCAGCTCATCACTGTTGTTTCTCTCTAACATCCTTGGGCAGCAGGTTGGGATTCCCAGAACACAGTGCAGAACCTGTGCCTGCACACTGACACGCTGCTCACTGGGGGTCTTCCACTGCCAAAAACCCTATGAGCTCCAAAATTACCAGCAATGTGCTGCTGTGCACTAACATCTAATACAACAAACACAACAAACATTTTTAGTTCAGTAACAAATGTTTGCTTAGCTTGAAGAAAGTCTCTTTCGATACTAAAGTGACAATTTCATATGTGTGGGTTTTTTTTGTTTTGTTTTGTTTTGTGATTATTTTCAAGCTGTATGTTGTACGTTGATGGCAAAATATACACAATTCAACCAATTCAGGATCTGATTTCTAAAGAGCTATGACCCACTGAATTGCAAAGGCTAGTGAGGGAGACTAGCCTGGAAGCCAACTATGTAACCTATATCAATCCCTTGAAGCACTGAAAAGACTGGCACAAAATGCTAAGGCAAAAGCTTTCTACAATTTCTCTTCAATAAAATTACACAGGAGCAAGGAAAATATCCAGCTTTTGATCCACAGAACAAATAGATTCAATGCAGTGCTAATACCATTCAGTTTGTTTTCTCCCTGAAAATCCACAGTACGGGGTTGAGACATGCATTTATATCTCAGGTTTCATCCATTTGGGACTGAAATCTTTTTTTCCAGCATACCCTCACAGTACTGCCTTCCATGCCCTACAGCACAGCATAACCTCCCTACAGCAATTACAACTGCTTACAGTTGAGAACAAAGTATTGCAGAAATCCTTCATGCGTCTGCACCACTTTTAATGCAATTTATCAGCTGACAAGCAAAAGCAGAGGCAGTATCATATATCCATTCGCATTTCTGTTGGTTACCTACAGTTTGAAGAATTTATCCTCTACGTTATCTTTACAGCTCTTTGGGAATATTAATTAACATGTTGCACTGAAATTACTTAAATTCTTGCTGCTTTAAAACTGAGCAGAGAATTCATTCCTCTCTTTCTTATTCCCTCATTTTTTCCCAGATTACTTTAAAAGCAAAGTAATTATAGCTGATGTGTTCTTCAGGGAGGTGGAGGGTTATTCCCTTCTCTTTGCAGCTGTACCAGTTCCACTATCAGCATGTTTTGGGACTGCTCACGGCTCCTTTCAGGACAGCATCCCCGCTTCTCGCCTTCCCAGGGTGGGAAATATTTCCCTACTGTCGTGGAATCACTCACTCAGCTGGAAGGGGAGCAGCAAATCTGTTTTGAGGTGGTGCAAATCTGTCTGGCTGCAGTTATATACTGATCTCAAAGAAAACATAAACCTACAACAGATAGAAGGAAAGGAACAGAGGTGAGCAGAGCTTCAGCGTGAGGCTTGAGAACCAAATCCAAACTGAAAGGCAGTGCAAAAACCCTAATGCAAAGAATGTAAAGGATGAATGAGATGAACCATACCTTTTTTTTAAAAAAAAAAAAAACCAACTCATTCTAATTTATTAATTTTTTGCTTTGCTTAACTTTCTCCAGAAACCATTGGATAGAACAGGAACTGCCCCCAGGTGACGTGTGTTTCTTCCCCCATTCTTCACTTCCCAAGCTGACTGCCAGGCATTTATTTACCAAAAACCGAGTGAAATCACTGCTATGTGCCAGAAAGCAGCAGTTTTGAATGGCCTTCTAGTTTTACACTGCATTTCTATAACCATAGAATCTCCCTGGTCCATATTATTAACCTCTTTCTATTCAAGGATCCAGAAAAGGTGGCTGTGTCAGCTGCTCAGCCTGAAGTTCAAGACCTTTACGGGTGAGGCAACATTTTAGAGCATAATAACTACACAAAATCCTTATCAAAGACTGTCACAGAGTTGGAATTACCAGCGGTTATCAGTCAATAATTGTTAGAGTAACTGATGGGTAAGCAGTAACCCTTCACATGCAATTCTTCTCTGGGAATGAGAAAAGCAGCTGGAAAGAATTCATAACAAGAACCTTGCAGAGCTCAGAGAAATGTGATGTATAAACAGATTATTATTTCCTGTGGATATTGATGATAAATGAACTGGATTCAGTGTGTCTAGGAAATATCTCCACACTCTAAGCCAGCTGAACTCCCTGTGGCTCAAGGTAAAAACCTCTCCTGTAGCTTACAAGAACTCAGCATAAAGAAAGCACTAAATATCTAGGTCACTAGAAATACAAAAGTTGAGCATTCCTCTTATATACTTCTCATTCAATTAATCTTTCCTGCGGGTTTTCAGTGTAATGAGTCATTGATTATTGCAAGGGGTGCTTTATTAGGTAAATTAGTTCATAAAAGAGAAGCAGTAAGAACGGCCAAGTAGCCACATAAACAAACAAATGCAGTATGTTGGTCACTGGGTTGCAAGTCAGCCTCAGGGGACTCCCAGAGATTTCCATTGTAATTCCTCACGACCTTCCACTGAGACAGTCAAGTTGTGAATCAGTACGGATCACAAAAGGTTTTGCACCACTAAAAATTCCTCTCTACAACTCCCTGCAAGGAGACTGTGGCAAGGCAGGGTCAGCCTCTTCTCCCAGGTAACAGTGATGAGAGCTGATGGCCTCAAGGCACACCAGGTTCAGGTTGGGTACAGTGGTGATACATTGCCATAGGTTGCCCAGGGAGGTGATGGGGTCACCATCCCTGGAAGTATTCAAGAAACGGGGAGATGGAGCATTGAAGGACACAATTTTGTGGGTGGTAGGTGGTCAGTTGGACTAGATGACTCTTCCAATTTAATGATTCTGTGGTTCTGTAAGATTTATAGTTTATGAAGATCCTGAACTCTCTGCAGTGTTGAACTGCAGAAATCTAAATTAAATGTTGCCTGGTATTTTGATCACACATGGAGTTACAGCATGCATGCATATCTTAGCTCTTTTGATGGCTTTCAACATTGAGAAGTGTTCCTATCATTGCAAGGATGTTTACCAGCAGCAGTCTCATTTTGTCTCTGTTAACATGCCCTTTGCTGTCCACAGCCTTGGAAACTGAATTTTAGGTGTTTGCCAGGAATATGCCGTGAGCATCCTAGCAAGGAACAGTGACAAACACTTCATTTGGAAGATTCGTACTGCAGAGAAAAAGAATACCTATTTTACAGTGAAATATTCATAGAAATCATTATACCTTTAAGCAGGGAAAATGCTAAGTTCAAGCAATAAATTAGTCATTTATAACATGCATTTAGATCTTTCCCAAAATGTGCTATTAAGTCATTTTACACTGCAGCCCCCATGGGAGTAAGAGCCACGTCTTCCACTATAGGACTGGTAGAGCCAAATTTAAAGCACATTGATGGTACTCACCGAGCACTAGTATTACATAATGGCCCCTCTGAGCTAACCCTGAGCCCATGGCATTGATGCCTTTGGACAGAATAACTACCACAGCAATGAACATCTATCTGGCTGTATAAAACAGAACTAGAAACAATAATGTAAGCATGGTATTTAAGAAGTAACATGGAGTCCTTGCACTCCACGGAGTTCTCTGGCTTTCCAAACAAATGATGGATTATAACAAGCCATTGTGTATTCTTTTCTGTTTGTCAGTGACCTAGTTCCAGTGCTGTCTGTGATACTTCAATGAGAAACTAAAGCTTGGGGGTAGATCTTCAGCGGGAGTAACTCACCCTGCTCGCTGTACAACGCACTGCGGGCAGAAAGCATCTTCCAGGGAATAGGCAGCACTCAGAAAGGCTCATTTCTCAGCTTGAACAAAGTGAAGAAGAAAGATGCCTCTGCAACGTCAGCAAACAGGTGAGTACAAACATACTTTACAGTTTAGGAGTGACTTCAGTGACAGAAATTTGGCTGTTTGATGACTCACAAAGATTTTGAGTTGTAGATCTCTGATTAATTTTTTTACCCAGGAAGTTCAGAGGGCTGATGGAATTGGGCTTTTTTCTTCGTCTGATTATTACAATTAACGTGAGTGTGCTGTGGGAATATGGAAAAACTGCATTCTGCCTTATTATCATCTTGGTAGTGTTTTTTTATTTTCTAGAATCGCAAACATTGCACACTGATGATCCTTGCAGTGATTTACAGATAAGGCATTTATACATCATTTAAATCATACTTTATAATTTATAGGTTAGTTATTTTATTTTAGTGTCAATCAAAATCAGAAGCTGTATGAAAGCTCAGAACAGGAGAAAGATTTTTCATGAAAAGCCTTAATAATCTAATGATGATATTTGAAGAGTTAGCACAGATGAACCTGCCATTAACACCACAGTTGTTGCTATTTGTTTAAATAGCCCATTTCATGCTTGTTTGTAAAAAGTTAATAATTACAGTGTAGCTAAACTTACATAAATAAACGTGTCTGCACTGGATGAAACCTGAAACAGAGCTGGAGCTCTCCTTGAACAGTAAAGAGTGGATATTGAGATTTCAAACTTTCTCACTGCAGCACACATCATCCTTGTGTATTTGAGCTTTTGGTTGGATAATTCCCCTGAGACTGTTGAGGAAGGCAGCATCCCCAACCCCATCCCATCCCAGCAGCAGGAATGCCTTTGCAGAGCACTTCAGTACTGGTGCTGCTGGTTTAGCCCAGACAACAGCATGCACAGCATCTGCACAGGAAGGCAGAAAATGAATGTGAAGTGATCCCCTTTCAGGTGTCTCTCCCTGTCCCTCCTGGGCTGGAAGGCTCCCAGCGGTGCCACAGCACAGCCATGGAATGGTGGCAGCCCTGCTAGGCAGCCACGTGCCTTCTTGTCTTCTGGAAGCTGGAATACATACACACCTTTCTAATTACACATTTTTATTTACACTTACTTTCCTGTATTTGTCATTGAGATCTTATCAAAATGCTAACAAAGTTTTCCTCCCTTTTGTGGCTTATAGCACACACTGGAAAGAGTTGGCCAGCAGCCCACTAGCATTGGTTTGCCTGTCAAGCAGCAATATTGTCTCCATACAGAGGTTAATCTGAGAGAACCGACCAATGTAACATCCCACAGCCCAGCACAGACTGCTGCTTTTGACAGGCTGTGAGCAGACAGGCTGGGACAAAGCAGGGCACCCTGACTCCTGGGGATGGCAGAAACCCAACACTGTTCTGTGTCCCACCCAATGACATGGTGGTTGAATACCAACTGCTTACTGCCTCCTTCATACCTGGGAGACCTCTGCCAGTTGTTGATGAATGCATTTTCATGGTAAAGGGATGCTGTCAGAACAACACAGGACTCCAGGTCAGATGATCTCAGACCCTCAGAGGAAGTGTAGGGGAATGAGTCGTCCTGTATGGAGAAACCCAGTTTCTCTGAAAGAAAATATCCCTCTTACAAGGAGAGAAAACACCTCTCAAACCTGACCCTTCCAGCTTTTGTACTGCCTAGAACACACTGTGCTTTCCTACAGTAAGGAGCATTCTGTCCCATATGATTTGGAAATATCATTTGCCTTCTTCCCTACAGATGGCAAACTCTTTGGTTTCTGCCACTGCTAAACATACAAATAAATCATCAAGATATGATCTGCTAACATATTCAAAATGATGTTTGGTCTCATTTTTTTTTTCTAGCATCAAACATCAATTTCATTTCGTAATGAATACGTTTCATCTCATAACATTTCATTTTTCATACATTTAGCAAAATTGCTTAATATGGTTTTTTTTCTTTTGCAAAAACAGCTTTATTTCTACCATAAAAACATGCAAATCTAAGACTCATACACTTATATAACATGCTGAATTCCCTACTGTCAGTTCAATACCTCAATCATAAAATATTCATCATCTCTACGTTTTTGTTTGTTGTTGTTGTTTTTGTCTTTTAACAAAATGAATTTGGTATCGCAACTCTTTAAAGTAAGTCCTGTTAAGGTACCTGGACAAAATGTTGCTGACCTCTCCATGCAGCTGGTTCCACTTCCACGTGCCCATTTCCACCTCCACTCCCCACTTGCTGCAGCCGTATCGGCGCTGGTGAGGCACATCCCATGCTCACTGCACAGCTTAATGCCCTCTGCAATTCCTATCTGAGCAGCTGTTAGCTGGAGACAAGAAGACTTATTTCTATTCATTCCCCGCATAATCCACCTTATGAATTCACACCTCACCTATCTGTGCATTCAAGGACCCAGAAATACAAAATATTTCCTACTGTGTTTTAAACCCACATCCTCCTGGATACAAGATAAGAGCTTAATAGCTTTGACACCGCACTGTTTTCATATTCATGCATAAGTTATGGATATAGCAACAGATCAGCACTTCTTTGTGCTTCTCATTGGCTCTGGTTCGCTGCCTTAAACTGTCTGAGTCAAGGCCACGTTTTAATGCCATAGACGTTCTATTCAAATACCAGTATGACCACATTTTAAAAGCCACCCTGTACCACTTCATTGCCGCAGATGTCCTTTACATCTGGCAAGGGCCGTTTCTCTGCATGTCAACAGTAATTCAGTTTAACAGCTGTCTCTTTTGACAAGCTTAGTGTCAGACTCTGAAATGACAGGGTGACAGTTTTCCTTTTCTTTAACAGAACATAGTGCAAATTAACCATTTGAATGCAGGATCGCTGAACGCCTCCAGAATACAGTTTTCAGAGCAAACTGAATAGGACTTAGGAATTGGTGGTATCAGGACCAAAGCTGAAAATCAATAGGGTTTGCAAAACTGAGGCACTTCTCCCACCACTGAGACTTGGACCTGAAAACTAAGCGTTCAAAGCCCAGAAAACATTAAACTGAGGTGAGATAGACGTTGGAGATAAACACTGAGAATTTGCAAACTGGTTTGATAAGCACTTTTCCTGTATTGCATAAATACACAGGAGAATTTGCTGTATATTTAGTTAAAGTGCTTGTTAATAGAGCAGCTAATGGTGTCGTATCAGCTTTCAAATGGCACTCGCACACACATCGTTCTCCACAAATGCCACGCGTACAAAGCACCTCTCAGCATCATTTCCCCAGAACTAAAACTATGCCCAAAATAATTCTGCACATATGAATTACCGAAATCTTCAGCACAAAATCCAGCTCTTGGGCAGGAACGAAGTGCCACCACCATTTCTGCACGACTGACAAATGCTACACAGGCCTTGCAGAAATCTGGTGCACGAGTGAACTTTATGGGTCTGGCTACATTAGGCTGACATTAAAAAAAAATATGCAAAAACGATGCTACACTTAAACTGCAGATCAACTGCAAGTTGTATGGCAAAGCCACTTTGCTGTGCTGATGTTCTACCCCAGCTGCCACAGTGAGAATGAACAAAACATCCCTGACTGAGCAAAATGCACGCCCTATTTCCATCCTTGAAACCAATGGCAAATCTCAAGGTGATTTCAATGGGACCTGACTCTGGCTCACACAGTTTATGCTATTTTAAATAACTATGAATACATTTCTGCTGTTTGTTCCTAGGTAAGCTCATACATCTAAAGCACTACAAAAACTCTGGGGTGGAAGGGTGATATGGAAAGCCTAACATTTAAACACTTTTAATAAATACATTTGTTTTCTTATTTTGATGCTGCAGTAAGTACTTCTATGTGTCACCCATTGCCATAACATCTGGACATCTCATAACATTCTGCAAGAATCACGTTCAGATGCCTACTACCATCTCTATAAAGCATGCAAATTTGTATGAGCTGAAATGAGAACTTTTCCTGAACTGTTCAGTCACGTAGTACAGCCAAGCCCTTCCTCATTATCCTGCTCTTTTTACACATAAATGTGTAATAAATAAATCACTTCTTCTCAGCCACTCTATACGGCCTCTCTTATAGGTATGCATTCCAGTTCAGTACTTCCTTGAGCCATCGGGAATGAGACAAATTTTGATCCCAAGGCTGCAGGAAGAGTTCTCCACTGGCTGAACAAGGTCTGGTAAAATTAACAGCCTTCCTCAGCCGAACCTGAGGTCCCCACTCTGTGGGAGCTAGCACAGACCTGATGATGGAGCTCAGCTCCCTGGTGCCTCATTTCTCACCCAACATCCTCTGGCTTTTCCTTTTCGTGGCTCAGAAATTTGTACATTCATGGCCAAAGGTGAGCCCCTCCAAAGAGAATATGTTGCATTTTATTAATATACCATGAAGCTAAATCAGCTCCAAACAGACATTTTCAGCTCAACATCAGCTCCGTGGGAGTGAGCAGGACGTCGGGTTTGGAGGGGTAGGTTGTTATTAGTATTGCACACACATCTCAGCTATACAAAGCACACAGAATTATTTATAACACTTAACCTCTCTAGAATCTATCACGTGCCTGAAAAACTAATAATTCTATAACTTAAGCTAAACAGAGCACTATTCAGTTGTAAATTTTATGGCTACTATCTCCACCTCTTATGAAGTGTGAAAAGAGGCTTCATATCTGTCAGTCTTTTCTCAGAAATGACTTTCGCTGATTACTTAAACTTTCGTTAAATAAGCTTTCCACAAGCTGTAAAAACAGAACACAGTGGGGAAAAAATTGGCTCTCTTTTAAAAGTGCTGTAAAGTCTCTTTTTGAATGAGTAATTAGAAATGTGTAAACTCTTTTATGGATATGTGAGAAGCACACACAAAAAATGTGACATTCCATGCAAGTATTTCTGTGTGCTATCAAATTTCATTGTATTTCACAGAGACCAAAACTATACAGACCCAAAATACACATACATTAGTGGACATGGGTTATTTGCCAAGAATGAATTTACATACAGTACAAGTAAAACATCCTAATTTAAATCTACGACAATGGATACTCACATTCTTAAAGAGAAATCAGAGTTGTTTGTCTTTCCACTCATATTTATACAGATTGCAAAGCTGTTGACAGAGCATGATTTGAGCTGGGCCTTTCCAACTGCTTACTGTTATTTTTATTGCCATTGTCAGCTATCTTTTTCATATCAAGAATGGAGCTTGGATGAAGATGCTCTGATTTTTCAAAGCCATAAACAAATAAAAGGAGACGTCACGTCACACAGGATCTGGGTATCGAGTGGGCAGTGGGGAACCTATTGCCGGCCATCATCCCCAAAAAATCTCCCTAAAAGGCCTCAATTAAACCAATACACTTTTTTGTCTTCATTTCCTTTTAAGACATGGCTGTTCTGCCTCTTTACAGGGATGCTTTGTAAGACAGAGGCATGGTCACTGAGTGGGACTTTGTCCTCAGCTGGGGCTCCTCAGACTGTAAGAAGCCTTGCTGCATAAAATCCCTGCAATACTAGAAATATTAGATAATAAATAGGAAAGCAGCAGTGTTTGTGCTCTTTTGAAGTGGGATGCACAGAGAGGACCGCATGGTGAGTCACACACTGCCTAGAAATACAAAGCTCCAGGGGTGCACATTTGGGTACGTCTGTGGCTGCCAGCCCAGATGAGTGCTCTGACCCCAAACCAGACTCTGCAAATGCACCACAACTCCTTTGTACTGTAAGTGCTTTATGGCAACCCCTCTTCCTCACCTTAAAGCTCTGATGTTATTCATGCTGAGAACATAACTTTGCCTTTGGACATGGAGGCAAGTCTTTTAGTGTAAAAATAAGTAAAAGATACCCATATATTTGCAAGGGCAGATGGGTGCTATGCACCCAAAAACACCTGCCTCCCACATGCAGGGCAGTTCGGGGCCCCATCCCCCCAGGACAGCTGAGCATGACCCCCTCAGGCTGGTGGGATGCTCTCTTGAAAAGCTGGTGGACACCATGCTGTGTACACGCACTGTGCACTATAAATAGTAATGTCTTCTGTGCTGCTCTCCATGGAAAAGCCGGCAGGAGGGGAAATAGTCTCAAATCTGTGTCGTTTTCAAGCTAAAGAGAGCCAGACTCATTCTCTCCTCAGTGGGGAAGCTGTAGGTGGGGGGTATGCCCCTGTAACCCCGTGGAGGCTGAACAGCCAGAGGAGGAAGCAGGTTCCAGCTAATAAACCGGTGGGGGGGGGGGGGGGGGAAGAGTCCCCCAAAATCAAACCCATCCCTCCAAGCACAGCATCATAATGCAGGCTGCACTGACTGCCCAGGCTCCTCGCTCCCAAAAACGGCTCAGGGCACGGGGTGCACACCCCATGGAGCAGCTGTACCCCAGTTCTCCTTCATCTAGAAGATATCAGCACCTTCATTTTATTTTCTCATGCCCGGGAGCACAACTAAGTCCCCATCTGCAAAGTCCAGCAGTGATGCTGGCAGAGCGCGGTGCCCCCACTCCTGCTCTGAGCACACGGCTGGCACGGCGCTCACTGCACTGCTACACAGCCACCCACAGCACGGCTGCTAGGACAAAAGCATGCGAAAGGGAAAGGCTTCACACATCTTTAGTGTGGAGAATGTATTTAGTGCTCCCAGAAGCTATTAGATGGGGTGATACGGGCAATTTATTGTTTTGTCAATATCTTTTATTTTGATTTAATAACTTACAAAAACTGGAGTCTATCTGCAGCACAGCCGCAACTTTTGCTATACAACACCACTTAACTTTCAAACACTTTAACTTTCAGGTCAAATCTCTGTCACGTTGATAAATGGATCTATTTAAATTTTTATCACCAGAGAATTCTCTCTGGTGTCTTATTCACTATCAGATTTCATGCACAAAATAACAGGATACTTATTATTTTTTGTTATCCACCACACACACACAAAAAAAAAAAAAAGAAAGAAAGAAAGAAAGAAAGAAAGAAAAAAGAAAAAAAGCACAGATGTCATTGTGAAATGTCTGTAATTTGTCTGGGGACACAGATGCGAAGATCTTGCATTTATACAGGGAGCATATCGTTTCTATTGATTATTAGCTTAAAACAGAGGTGTACCAAGTCTCACTCGAAGCGTGCCACGTTTTGCTCTTGTACACTTCAGCATTGCCAGTATGGATGCCCTGCAAAGCCACAAACGTTCCACAGAAACATTCCCAATGTTTCTGAGAATAATATGCAAAAACATTGGGCAGAAAAGTCTACTGTAGGATATATACACTAACCACAAGCTATTCACAGAATCACAGAATTGTAGGGGTTAGAAGGGGCCTCTAGAGATCATCAAGTCCAACCCCAAATCCCTGAGTTAAGAAGGAAACATCAAAGAGTTCTATGCTCACCCTCACGAGGCATTGCCATACAGTGCTTGGAAGGGTGGTTAATCTGATTTGGCTATCTGACTACTGCTTCATTAAGCAAAGTAAGAGGAACGGCTGCAAGGTCAACACATTTTTAGGTATTATTGTAAATAATCACCTGGTTTTCCTGCCAATAATCAGGACCAAAAATATAATCTGTATAGCACTAACTATGCTATATATGTTTAACCTTTACTTTAAAATGGCATTAAACACTGAACACTGTGGCTACTGTAAAGATAGTAAAAACAGATATTGGAGGAATATAACAGTGTTTAATGACAAGTTACAAAGAGTTCTACTGAGAGAAAAGCAAGAGTGAGAGAGGCTAAATAAACAGAAACCACGGTGCTCCAATCTCACGTTAACTTTCAATAACTGGCAAGTAAAATCTATACTATATATGATTTGATTTCCCCGATTTGTGCGTTAAATATTTACTTCTAACCATAAACTTATGTGAGACCCAAACAAAAACTAATTTGCATTATTAATGATGCAAGAAATGTGATGCTTAGTCTCTTAAGATTTGTAATAAAGAAGGAAATATGCTAGAGATTTACTTTCTCTTTTTCATTTTACAAGGCAAGTTAAAACGATAAAACTTATTTAATTAACAGAGACTCTATTTATGAATTAGTTGTTCCTGCCAGAAAGAATGTTTAAAAAAAAAACTGTCTGAAATGAGGCTGAGACTACAAAGAGTCCATTTTCAGCTTCAGAGTCTCATGGGAAAAATCAAAGGGTTTCTTTCTTTCAACAGTTTGGGTGAGATGATATTTTGAGATGTTGACAGCTGCCGAACTGCAAAACCAGTGAAGAACTACCAAACTGAAATCGTTTTTATCTTTCTGAATTTCCTCAGCATTCAACTCAACTTCCTTTTACATCTCATGACTGAAATTTCAACGCCAGTGAAAGGTTTTTTTCCTGCTTCGCTGCTTGCGACTACCACCAGTGCAGGTCCAAAGATGAACTCCCTCTCTTCTAAAGTTAACCATAAATAACACAGTACCACTATTACTGACTATTAGCAGTCTTCCTATTATTATTGTTATTTTCAAGGGTGACGCTGCCCTGATCTATGATCAAGGTGCCACCGGGAAGGCAGCCTGCACATATAACAGATGAGGTAGTACCTGAGCCAGGGAGCACTACTGAGAGCCACAACCCCAATGTGCACGGCTGCAGAAGGAGCCCAGCCCCCTTGGGGAGCCCAGAGGGCCTCTTATCCCTCTGCCATGTGCCAGGCGGCGTAAGATCAAGACCTAAAATCGTATACTTTCAAGTGGAAAATAAAGTAATGCTTTAATTGACAATTACGTGCTCAGTGTGGAACCATGTTTCAATGGTTAATCATTTTCATCGTCTATCTCCATGACACTGAATGTTTTCACTGTATTTGCTTATGAGATATTAATAAGACACAAGACTTTTCTCTAAAAAATAAAGCAGAAGTTAAAGCCTGCATTTATAGCTTGCTTTCTTTCTGGTAGAAACTGTTTAGAAGATACAAAACAAACTGTCCCTAAGTAAATAAATAATAATTATTAATAATAATGCTGTCAACACAGCTTATATTGTTCCCTTTCCGTTTCCTTGCTAAATCCTGCTCCCACTAGTAAAATTATCCCTTTTTTTTTTTTTTCAGCCATCAGCCTGAGAAGCAACTTCAGCCCCTTCCCACCAACGCCAGGTCCCACAGCACTGAACTGGAGACACTCAGGTGGGTATGCAAACTGCCAAGTCACCTCGTGCTGATCAGGAACATCTGTACCCCTTTCCATTTCAAGTTTGTTTGCTGAGGGAAGTCCAGAAACATCCACCAAGAAAGAAGGCAATTTGTGTTGTATTTTGCCATCACAGTAATGAGTGTCTTTGCAGAGAACGTTCTGGAGTGCTGCCACAAGGCAGCACCATGCTCCACTTATACTCATGGATCACTGAGCAGAACGTATCCATGAACTACTTCACTGTTACATGTTGAACTAAAATATATATATATATAGGTTTGTAAGCGCAGAAAGCAGTACAAAATCATACATAACTTATGTGGGAGTCCAAAAAGAGCTGAGTTTGCCTCTTGTTATTCTCATATTCCCCTACTCTAGACCTTTACATTGGAGAACAGAACAGTACTTGTCTTGTCCACAAACCAGCATTTGGTTGTGGGGCTGATTTTCTTTTTTTTTTTCCCCTCCGAATCTGAATGTGACCAAATTGAATACAAATGAAACAAATGCAAAACCCTGGATGTCTGGCATCGAAGTGTGGTAGGAGGAAACTATCGGGATGGTGTTCTGGCATTAATGCAACAGTAAAAAGGAAAAGCATATGGGCAGTGAGTAAGCAAATCCTGCTGAAATACGATTGTCAAGATAAGAAAAACCATGAAAACTAAAGGGCAGGTAAGAGGATGTTAAGTGCAATATAAAGGGGGATTTGTGGCACATGTAATTCCTCCTTTAAATGTTGATTAAACTTAGATTTGCCTCAATTAGAGACCATTGTGTTTCTGTCTACACTCTCTACAAGTACCAGTATAACCTGAAGGAGCTTGGCACATTTGTATCTACTGTATGTTTGTATTTTATTCTTGCTCACTAAGAACACATATAACTTCAGATGATAACAGGAGAAGTAAAACAAAGGATATGCCATAAAGTATTTTTGGCTTTCTGAGAAAGCATGTCGATGTTGCTCTGGAAGATGATGGTTTTGATGCAGCCATGACTCAAACCAAGCTTTATCAATTGCCATTTATGACTAAACTTCAGAACACAATGTTAATTCCATGCCATTTGCCAGAGTAGGAAGTCTATTGTAATGGGATGGAGAAACTGTATTTTTATTTTGCAAAATTCTTTGTGTCGATGCAATCAGCTGCAGATTTCAATAAGTTACGAATTGAGAGTGAATCATCACTCCCACAGAAAGGGTTTATTCTCCTGTTTCTTTAGATGCTCACCTTCAGAAAAGGCAGGTATGTGCCAGCAGCACTGCCTGCCCAGCACTCACCATCCAGCCTTGCAAGACTAGCATTATACTGAAATAAATAGGTACCATTCTCCTGCTATCAAATCTGCCTTCTTTTTCACTGTATGGGAAATCCTGAGTCATGCTGATGGCTGAGACTGAGCACATGTGATGTGTGCTAGTATTTCTTGTGGCCAGTTTAAAAAAATCATATAATACACTGCAGGTTTAAAACAGAATTTAAACCCGTCAAGTCTCATAACTTCCAAGAAAGCAAATTTACCATAAAAATAATAGTTTCCACTCACTAGATTTTATATTCAGGTCTCTGGCACAGAAGCTTGCCACCAAAGAAATCTCTTATGCAAGCACATAATCAGCGGAAGACTTCATTTTCGTTGCGGTTAGATTTAATGTGATAATGAATATTCCAGTGTCAGCTCTGGGTAAACTGATGGGATTTCACCTCAGATACCCTCCTCCAAATACCGCACGCGGGCACACGCTTGCTGAGTGGTAAATAATTTAGCAGCAACAGCACAAGGACACCTGAGACGTATTCACAACACGGATGTACCTTGCTCGTATACTGGCCTGTTTCTGGTCTTGTAAACAGCATCCACAGCACAGCAAAGAGAGTAAAGGGTTATTAGCTATTAATGCCACCCCTTACAGCTGAGAGCAAACGGGGAAAAAAAAAGCCCTGCATATATAGCCCTGCATATATAGCCCCGTTAGGCACATGGTGTCACCATATTTTACTCTCATGACCTAATCAAGGCTGCCTACAGTAAGAGGGCTTTCCAACATATTTTTTAAGGAGTTGTTATTTCCTTGGGTTTTTCACCTATTTTGCAGTTATTTGGCTGACAGTTTTCCTCCTGTTCTTTTTCTTTCAAGTTTCAAGTTTCCAGTCCAACACCAAATACCACTTCTTTCTCTACTGCTGTTAACACTATGCAGATCAAACAAACACAAAAGTGTTTTCTCAAAAAATAATCATTAAGCATATCATGTGGTTTAGTTCCAGTGACAGCTGAATATTTGTTTCATTAATAAGTAATTTGCAATTAATTCATGGAGTCATTTCTAAAAGAACATTGTGATGTTTCCATGGATTTAAGTGGCAAAACACTAGTCATTTTTTGACAAAATTTCAGTACAAATTGCTCACATGCATCTACTGGTAAAAATCCAACCTCTGCTGAGGTTGTTCCCTTGATCTGGGAGCACTGCTGGTGGGGAGGCACAGTATGCAAATAATTGCTGTATTTAGGATTTGTATTACAGCTGCATGGTTGCTCCCGCTGCATCGCTCAAATTATTATTAATGAAATCACTAGGCTTAAGGTTTTTGTTTTCATGTAGCATTCATAAACAACTCTTCTCCAAAGAATAATACAAAATATCCACTGCAAATTGCTAGATCAACCTGTTTACAGTCAAAAGGCTGGGCATACAAGGGCCAACTTCTCAAGTCTACTAGGATCAACTTCTGTCCAGAATGCGATGCGCACCATTCACTTTGACTTTTTACTTTCAAGTGCTGAACAGCACCTTACTATCTCTCACAGTGTTCTTTCCAACCTTATACTGGCACAATTTTTGAATAAATAACACACAAATGTTTTCAGTCCTGGACACCAGCACCACTTTCAGTCGGAACTCCAGGATCTGATCACAGTATCATTTAGGTTGCAAAAGACCCTTCTTCCATACCTGGCCCACAAAGACTAATTTCTAAGCCACAGAAACAATTACAGGTTGCTGTATCACCTTCTCAATAACCTTTCCCCAAAACTGTAGATTAGAGAGTTGTCTGCAATCATTAATTGCCTGAAGGAGAGAGACAGTACCAAGCAACAAACCTTTAATCAACAGAGAGCTCTGCAGAAAAGAAAAATAACTCCTTAGCAAGCAAGTTGCAATGTTGTTTTTTGTGGTTTTTTTTTTTAATACATCTACAAATACATGAGTTGGCATATATAATAAGCATTCTGCAGTTGTGAAATAAAACTTTCAGAGAAAAGTGACCATCATAAGTTTTTTGCTCTCTAGGAGTACAGTTTGCCATAATAGTGGCTATGGATTGAGGTGTGTCCAGGTTTTCTTATTCAGCAAGAAAAGAATCAGCTATATTAATGGACTAATACAGCTGATGGGACATAAGAGGGAGCTGATTATTACAAAAAAAAAATAATAATAATCAAATATTTGTTTTTCAATTAAAAATGAAAAATATATTTTTACATTTTTTTTAATAAAGTGAGGATTGAATGGAAATGTCTGGAAAGCAAAGTTCTAGACCTTTTGAAAACAATCTTTGAAAAGGTTTTTAACTTATCAAGAAGATCATGCTAGATGTATTTTAAAAATTGGTGGAACACTATAAACTTATGAGCTAAAAAGTAATAAAACCGAACTTATTCAAAATCTCCAAAATATCTGGCAAGAAAATACATAAACAATCAACTGTTTTACATCTTCTGTCAATATATAATGCTTTGCTACACAATGATTTCAGTGATAAGATGTAGCTTTGCCTTGAATGCAATTTGCAGCCGATTAGCTTGATCCAGTTTCCACTGAAGTAAATGAGAAGATTACCACTGACTTCAATGAAAGCTGGATTAGACTGTTCACATTCACAGTGGAGAAAAAGAAATCTTAATGATTGTTTATGCCAGAAATACCAGTGTAAAAAGCAAAACGGGTGCAACTGTGCTGAAGAATATGAAGAGAAAAATGAGCGCAGTGGATATAAAATATGATTCCAATAAAAATTATAAGATTACTAATTACTCTGGATAAGCTTATAGAAATGCTATAGATGTAATTTAATTGCACAAATATACTTCCAAATCCAATTACGGCAATGGAGCAATGATTATACAGTTGCATTAAGAGTTAAAATAAAATATGATACCAGATAAATGGGTATATTAGAAAGACATTATTAGATTTTCTTGCATTTAGCCACCATAGAGTGCCACCAACCCTTGAAGCTAGAAACAGATAGAAAATAACAGACAGAGGAGAAAGATTGCATTTGCTTGCTAAATGTAGCCAATGACAGCAGAGGTATTTCTACTAGAAAAGATAAATGGAGAGATATCAGATACCGACACATGATCTGCACAACAAATTACAGCACTGACTCAGGCTCACAGTCCTACAGTCTCACCAGGATTAGCAACTTTTGCAAGTACCCAAACATAAAAGAAATAAAACTGAAAAGGTTTTTCTACAGAAAGCTGAAACATCCCAGAGAAAACCCGATGTACCAATAAAGAGCCAATTATTACAACCATCAATACTCAGCAGTGGACTATCAGAGACAAAGATATGTAGATTTGATTAGGAGAAAAATACTCATGCCTATCACTTGGCAGAAGAGCATTACTTATAGACAGGAAAAGGGGCACTCGATTTGTCTGTAGGTTTAAATAATAATTTGAAACTTTAGCCATTATGACAAATTAAACTTTAGATTAGAGGACACAAATGTATGCACTGTGTCACAGTGAGTGCCTTTCTGATTTCAAACTAAACTGTCATCCCTTGCTTTGCTCTCTCCACTCCTTGAATTTAATACTGACTCTGGAAGTACAGTATGCATCAGGTTTGCCAACTTCTCTAGCCCAAAGGAAATATTCGCCAGTTGCCAGGAGCTCATAGATCACACTTATACCAGTTACAACCTTACCTGTATTTGAAAACCAAACATAAAACAGGGAAAACTTGCATGGATTTTTTGTGAGAATTTCTCTCTGGTGGATTGATAAATGCTTCTTTGGGAAGCTTCCCATTAACAACCACCTACAGCTTATTCATATTTTGCAGCCACGGGGAGGGGTTACAGAGGTTAGTGTACAGCGTCACATGGACTGCAGCTGCTCCTGCTGGTAGGTGTTGAGAACCAGTGTGAGCATTAGCATCGTTAAAAAAGACCCTTTATCCCACTTTTTCTGTAATACCATAAAGACAAACATCTACACACTTGGCCACAATTTGACAAATGTCTACGTTTCCCAATATGACTGTGATTGAGAGAGAGAAAGAGAGGGAGAGAAATCTTTACCTCTCTCAAAACTGAGTCTCCCTCCTCCCTTCAGAGGCCAGAATATGGAAGTAGACAACTATCCCTCTGAAGGCTGCATTTTATAGTAGTCTGATGAGATGCCTTTGATTTAGGAGTTTGCGCGAAGGAAGAAAAAAGTCCTCATGGTTTGCCAGTTCATCTAACCTAACTTTAATCACTTATTCTGTAGACAGCTATATCAGAGCTAGTCATCTAAAATCCCTTTAAAGTCAATGGTGAGAAATAGATGATTTCAGGATGCAATTAATTGATTGGAAGGAAGGGGATCTATCACATACAGAGAAGAATTGTGGCCCAGAGGGTTCTGCTTTTCTCTATTTACTTCACAGGGAGTTTGAATGTTTCAGTGTGGTTATCCAAAAATTGCTGAGAAGAATGTCACAAATCCCTATATATATTTTTTTAATTTATTATTCCTCTTCCCTTCTGCACCTAGTCTCTCCTGGGACATCAGTTCAGGTTTTTTACATTATCTCCATTAACCTATCAAGAAAATGAGTTCATTCCTCTGATGGTAATAAAAAGTTTGGGGTCATACATCACCACTCAATTGGGCCAGAAGAACAGATCCTTCACATTTAAAAAATACATTAACGGATAGCTTCATGCCAATTGCCACATAAATATTCAGAACTGGTAAAAAAAAAAAAAAAAAAAAAAAGAGTAAACTTCCACCCTTTTTCCACTCTAAGGCCCCATTAGTCCTTCATCCCTCAGAACACCAGGTCACATCACAAAAATACAAGAAAATTCTGGTGGTAACGAACAACCCAAGGAGCTGGGCTCCATAGTTTTCATGAAGACAGAGAAAAGTATTTCCCCTCGAGACCACATGGCACATCTTTCGACTTGTTCTACAGACATCTAGAGAAACCATACAGCTGAAATGCCCTTTGCTTGATTTAACCACAGAGGTTTCTGTGGCACACATCTGACAGAGGTGGTTCATATGTGTTGCCAGTAGCAAGCATGAGGGAATTATGAGGAAAGGGAATTATCCAAATTCTCAAATACTTCCCCGGTATCCTATCGTGTATCTGCAGAGGCAGGAGTTGTTGCTAGGTCACTGAAAAACATAGCAAACCTCAGGGGGAAGAAAACATAACAACAAAATAGTTTTCATTAAATTTTTTTAAAGTTTTCATTCCAATGGAGTCCTCTTGAATTAAGTTTTGCCAGACCTGGATATTGTGGAGACCCCCAAACACACTTCTGCTGCATCTACCACCCAATGGATAGCCCTGTGAAAATTTGCTCTGCTGCTTTGCCAAGCTGGTGAACCAGCCCATTTCCTCTCACCCACCAAAGAGCAGCCATTGTGCTGAAGATCTTTTGAGAAATCTGCAGCACACTCTGACATAAGGGAGTAAGTTTTGTTTCATGTTTTCCTTATGCTGGGGCATTCATCTTCAAAGTGCCTCGCACACAACCAGGGAGCCTTAGAAGCGTATCAGGGGCAATTCAAAGAGCTGTGCGTGGAGCAGGAGGGGGCTCCTGTTCAAAGCTGCAGCCTTGCATCTGCCAGGGAAGAGCAGATTCAAACCCGACGAGGTCACTTCACCTACCTGTAGTGGGATCTCATATTCAGAAGACTCCAACTAAAAATAAGGGATATTTAGACAGTGTGATAGCTGAAACCCTCCAGGCAATGCTCTTTCTCTCTTTCCCTCACATACAGACACACACAGAGCAATGCCTTCTTTAGAAAAAAACTGAAAACCACTGGAGACATAATGGTCTCCCAGAAAACTTACTCACAGATTAGCTCTATCTATAGCATCCTCCTGGTTTAAACATTAAAGTTTCCTACAAACTGGACCACCACAACCCACTGTTCAAACCACCTGAAACAAGGAAATGAGAATAATCAGTTGTTCAATATATGGTAGAAAGGTAAAAAAAAAAAAATGATTTCTTTTAATTACCCAATCTAACATCATATAGAGGAAACACGACATTCATTTTACAGATGGCAGCAATTACCCGTTCTGTGTTCAGATCTGAAAAACCCAGCATAAGACAAAAGCTGTGCCATGATGGGAGCTGCCTAAGCACAGAGTCCTACAGAGCTGCTTGTGGCAGAGTTCATCTTCTATGCGAAGTATAGAGGCATAGTTCTCATTCTACACACGGAAAACTGAAACAAGAAGAGATGCAGTGTTCATGCTCAAGCAGATCAACAGATGTTTAATGTCACTGATGATGTTAAGGAAATCAAAGTAGATTTTTAAGTGAAGCAGAAGTATAATAATCTAGTAGATTCTCTAAGGAGCCTTCACATCAAACACTTGACTTCATATTTAAAACATTTTAGATTAATTCTGTGTAACACAAGGGGTGTTTTTGTTTTTTTAAGATGTAGGTAGCTCTGCATCTGCAAATCTCATATTTTCTACTGAGAAGGCAGTTGCATTTATTGAATTTAACCACAAGGTCCCAAGTCAGAGGGCCCTGTACCTGTTCCAACAGTCACTGCCCATCTGGTACTATCCATCTCCCCCTTCCTTCAAACTTAACCACCACAGATATACACCTTATGCCTGTTTCTATCACCCATAATAGTTTTTCAGTATATAATGTCTTCAAGGGCTTACACTTCCTGATCTTCAAATACTAGGTTAAAGCATTTAGCACCCTACACTCATCTCTACCCTCCTTTCTTAGACTCATCATGTTCACATTAAAATCAGCAAAGTCTTTTGGACAGTCTTTGAATGTCATATTTTTATTAGAAGTACATTTGTGGGCTTTTTTGTTTTTATAAACTCATCTTAAACACTGCCTCCATTGCCATACACTTCATTTTACTGCAGTGCTGAATGCAACATTCCAGACTCAGTGCCTTACTCTGAGTTCAGTCTATAAGAGCAGGCAAAAATGGATCATAGACTTTATGTCTGATTCTGCTTCTTAGGTAAGATTTTTTGCTTCTTAAAATCTCATTCTTACTTAGCACTGCGAGTGTATTATTTTTTTAATGCTCCCGATCAAATATATGAGGAGCTGGGAGATAATTCCAAGAACTTCATGTAATTGCATTATGCAGACAGCACATACTCTGTCATCACCCATAGCTGATGTGAGGCAGATCTCAAGAAGAACGAAGCAAGCTGAGGCCCTCTCACACACAAAGGCTGTAGCATATGCTCTCTACACACAACATGCCTGCATTTGCATCGTGGATTTTTTCTCAGATTTTATGCTCCTTTTTGTTGTTCTTGCAGTGACCTCACCTGGAGCAACAAGGCTGCAAGCCCTCCATAACCCTTTGCAGGAAGAGCAATTGTTTTACGCTCCATATATTTCTCAGGCTCTGAAACAGCATAAGACTACACTTTTGGAGCCTCATACTATTTTTCTTCCTGCTGCATGCACTCAAGCCAGCAAATACCCCTTACTGGAAAGGATTGGTGTACCTGACCCACAGCAGCAATGCAGCGCTGGGCCCATTCCCCCTCACTCACATCGCTGCTGCAGTGCTGGTTCTGCTCCTGCTGAGCTCCTCAGGCAGCTCTGCAGCACTGCTGCTCTGCACAGTGCCTGGTTGGAAGGAAAAACCCTGACTGTGAATGGAACACCCACCTTTGCCATGGAAATACATGAATTATTTTTAAAGAACTTTACATCATTTTGCGTATTGCAGAAGTGACCCCATATATCTGGGATGTCTGAAACTGAACAAGATTTAATACAGCTAAGAAATAATCACGGGAAAGTGTTTTGTATTCAGCCAAGTATGAAGTAAGGCAGTCTATTTTCTTCAAAGAAAGCTGAGGCTACCTTTCATTACATCAATTATACAGAGCTTTACTGGAAAAGGATTAAAAAGCACAAGGGCAAAACAAACAGCATTACTGCAACGCTCAGTGGGATGACACTGCTTCCTCACACAGTGGGTACAGTTACAGAATTACTACAGAAAGGTAGGAGAAAGGAATGGAAGGAGGGATTTCATGAGGATCTGCACCTCAGTCAGACCCACTGTGACAGTGACACAAACCCAAGGTACTGCAGCACACATATTTGAGGAATTAACCCCACGTCCACATGCTCTGCTCCCTGACAGAGCTCACATCTCAACTCAATTTCTGTATTTCAAATTTACTTCTTAGCAAAAAAAAAGTACATTATTTCATAAGTGCAAAACATTACATAATGTTGCTTTACTCTAAGTCTCTATGAACTGTTTCTGTGCTGTCCCAGATCACTTCAAGCTATTTTCTTCATTCTATTTTAGGCCACATTTCCCTCTGCAGGATGGGAGCTGGTCAACTCTGTATTCCTAAGAAGTTTGAGATCAGGCTCTTCACGTGCCTAATTTGGACTTAATTTGAGGCTGGGATAAATCATTACAACTCAGATGAAGTCAATAAGAGCACAGTGACTTACATCAGCTCTGTGTCAGTAAATACTGACAAAATTGATCTCAAACTTTTTCAGAACAAAAGATTTTTGAAGATGGATTAAACAACATAAATGCTGAGCTGTTTTGCTAGACTGCAAATGGCATAACACATGCTTTGTGTGACATCTCTGAATTATCCCTTCGTGGCAATGTTGACATTATATGGTATTGACTCATGGAAGAAGCTTAAATACCCTTTTAAGTTTTCAAGACTCTTTGACAAAGCACCATTTCATTAACAAAATGTTAATGGAATCTATGAAGCCTGAATATACAGCATAGCCTGCTGGTTTCAAGAAGCTGTATTCACTGACCTAGAGGAGTGACTGCCACAGAGCACTGCAACCTTTATTTTTAGAAGCACCTTGTACAGGACACCCATGGGCTGAGTAAGGAGGACATGAACCTCTCCTACTTTCCCCATAAAACAGGATTATCACACATGCTGGAGAAGGTCAAGACGGCACTGACATGGGAAATGGATAACACAAGGTAAAGCAGGAGGGACAGCAGGGTTGGCATTGACTCGAAGCAAGGAGGAAGACCTAGAGAGCACCACTTTGCATAATGCATGCTCTGAAGTCATCTTTGGGAAAAGAGCAGTGATGTGCCTATAGCTGAAGCTGTTGGCCCTAATTACTTTGCTGACCCTCAAACAAGTACAGGTTTTTCTATTCGACATGCCTGTTGCTCAAAATAGATCTCAGTTTCCACATTCTTGACCCAACCCAGAGCAGGAACCCAAGAGTGAGACCAGGGCAGACCAAGGCAGTGCACAAACACTGCGCTGCTGCATGTTTGAAGGAGGTTGGCCCCTCCCTGGTTTTCTACGAGAAGGCAATAAATGCAACAAAAGTCAACCCTGGAAGAACAGCAGGTTTTTTTTCAGACATGTTTTCCAGTGGAGGAACAGATTTTTTTTTTTTTTTTTTTTTAAATCATCAGCCACCCACAATTTTTTTTTAATCAATAAACTAGTAACTATTTATAAAACTGGTGACTCTGACGTGCTCACAACGCATATTCAGCTTTTAACTCTGTGAATACATCACTTGTAAGTTCTTTGCATGAACAGTGACAGAGCTTTACAATGACAAAATTTACCCACACACTGAAAAGTCAACTTCTAAAAGCCAAGCATGTCTGCTGTTTTCTCACTGCTTTATATAACACATTGTTATAAACAGATGAGATCAGAATGGAGGGACAGGGAAATACTAAACTTCCATCCACTCACTGTCTTCTACATCGGGTGGCATTTGGTGTGCCATCAGATTCTACATTTCCTCCTGAACAGTCCATTTCATTTTTCACATGGATTTGCATAAGGTAAGAAGGGGAAGAAAATCACATAAATTAGAAACTTAATGAGAAAAACAACACATAAACACAAAAATTGACTGATGTACCCAAGGGTCACCTTGCAACCTGAAACTGTGTGCTTGCACACAACTCGTTTTTCCAAATGCCTCGCTCACAGGCGCAGAGCAGAGGAAGGCTGCACCACCTGGAGCATGCTCAGCTGCATTGCACTGACCCAAGGGAGCACTGCCGATCCCTGAAAGCAGGATCCGTTCAAGCACAAGGCAATTCCAACTTTCAGCTCATCACCACTAAATGGAGGATAAACTTGCCTGCAGCACAGCAACACAGGTGAAAAGCACTGCAGACTGTCCTGCAAATGCAGCCGTTAGAGGACAATTAGCTGGGAGGCATTCCTCAAGATTTCAGTGCAACTGTGTTAGAAATAAAAGACAGAAGCTCTTCAAAAATAAGCAACCATTCAGGACTTTGTTTGCTAAGGTAATTAAGGGAATGCCAGAATCAGCCAAGTTTAATCTCTGCACAGAATGAACGTGGCACATAAGCAGAGAATCCAGGTGAGCTTTCAGGGCTCGGTATTCATGTGTGGAAATACAATAACCTAATAAAAGCAAAAGAAAGATCACACAGACCATCTCTCAAAGGTTTCGTGGAGAATATTGTAACTTTTGGTATATAACAGAGTAAAGGACATACGGAAGAATCAAAATTCAAGGGAATTACAGAAAGAAAGAATTTTCCATCTTGACAGCAAAGTATTGCGCTCAGTCAAGAACAAAGTTCAGTGTGATCTCGCTGGGGCCACAAATGTTCCAGATGAATTAACAGAAGTCCATTGATCTGCAGGACCAAGAAGGATGTATACTGGCTGAAGATTTGCCCCATGATGCTCACATCCCATTGCCAGGAAGGCATCTCCCACTCTCCAGATAGCATTGGTCAAAACCCGCTGTGAATAACCACTTTATAATGCAAGACACTTACTATGCAGTGGGTCACTGGTAGCAGAGTTGAAAAAGGGACATTCAGATCTGCAATCACAAGCCTCTATAGTCAGCCCAGAAAAAATTAGCTGTGTCTCAAAGGCTCTTGTAGACCCAGGAGGATCAACACCAGTATTCAAAGAACAGAATGCTGTGATATGTTAGCAAGGGTTAAGGAAAACCAAAAACCTTGTCAACTTGCAAATCTATCTGTATACTGCAAAAAAGTTTTTCCTCTTTCATACTCAAGATTGCATTTGTCACACTTTTAGAAAAACCTTTAATGGAAATCTCAGATATACCCTGATAAAGCCATAAATAGAAACAATAAGCACTAGGAAAACATGCATCCCATACTGACCATCATTTTCCTGCTTTTGAGCAAGACTGCACCAGTGCAAAGACCCAATGACAACTGGAAGGAAGAAGTTCACCAGATCAGGCACCTTTCTTTTAGATTTCTACTTCACTGCTTTGCATAGGTTTCCAGCACTCTGAAAATTAGGTATAGTTACAGCCTCATTTTAACTCAGCTGCCATACTCTCACCAACACCAAGCACACCTCCCACCAGCTGCTCTGCAATGAGGGCACTTATCACTCCAGGAGAAGACCACCTGTGTAGTATCAGACTACTGATTTTCTTGAGGTAAGAGGTTATTCACACACCTGCAATAAAGTTACAGGAACCAACTTTCTTCTTTTTAGTTTCTGAATAGGTCTTTTAGTAAAAAAATTAAAGAAGCAGAAAAGTTGAATGAGGGTTTTGGGAGGAACAGGATAAAATTTTAGAGGAAGAATGGAGCCATGGGATATTTGATATCAGCAAAAGACTTTTGGGCAGCAGTCAGCAGACAAACCCCAGCACACGTGCATGCATGCAGCAGAGCTAGCACAAGAATCCCCAAAATAACTTCAGCTGTATTCTTCTTCTCAACCTGGGAAAAGTCATTCTACCAAGGCTATCGTGGAGCTCTCCTGAGGGTGCTTTACACAGTGGAAGGAAACGTGGCTGTGGACCTGTGTGTCTGGAGGCACTAGGGACATGTGCAGGAGCCAGCCATGATTACTGTAGTGATGGTGCCCAGTGTAGTAAAATATCCAATCTCTTTAATGAGGCTTTCAGTAGCACACTGCTTTGAAGTCCTTCAGACCATGAAAGCAATTAACTGAAGACCCATCTTCCCTCATGTTATTTTATCTACTCTCACTTGAGATCAACACCTCCTCTGATGACAGTGCAAAGTCACACCCCCCAGCTACAGGGAGCTTGCAAAACGACCCAGTTACAATTACAGTCACAATGTGCAGTTGCTGCAGTGTTTGTGGGCTCACTGTGATTGTTTCTCATGGCCTCCATTTTGCAGATGTAAGACTGTAGGGCAATCCACCACTGAGTGCATCAAGCTGTGTAACCCAGTGCACCTACAGATGGGGTGGGCAAGGATGGCCTTACACAACAATGCACACAGGTGTGCTGATTAACTGTACCTCCTCTTCATAAAACTGTTTCCAAACCCATCTCACTTCTACATGGCACAGACCTCCACATGCTCCAACACCTTCATCCAAATGTATGCAATGCGTATTATTTGTACTGAAGATTATTTATGACAATGTGCAGAGGAAAGCAAGTATGACATCACGTGGAGTATAAACAAATGTGATTTTTAAAAGCTAAAAAATCTAGCTGCAATAGGATTTTCTCCACTTTGAGAAAAATAAGGAGACAGCAAGCAGCAGATAGGCAACAGGGAAGCATTAATCCAAAAGTGCCCTTGGAAGAAAGTTTTTCAAGGTTTTCTGTTTACTTGTTCCTGGTTGTTTTTTTTGTTTTTTTTTTTTTTTGGTTTGTTTTGGGTATTGTTTTGGAAGTGAGCAAGGATGAGGATAAAAGGGAACTAATTCCCCACTAAAGGGCCTCCTACAGCCCGAGCACGGCGGCCTGCTGGCTGCGGCACAGCGCCGTAACCTCTGCACGCAGCCACTTGAACAGGGTTCAAGGCAATGGCTTCACATGGAGGCAGAGCGCGAATGGCTTTAAACCACCGCAGCAGTGATATAAAATTGCAGCGCGGCAGCAGGGGGGGCCCTGCAGCCTCACAGCGGGGAGAAGGGGTCTGGGAACAGCCCTCTGCCAGGGCAGGCAGATGTCAGAGGGAAAACAAAAGAGGATCCGAAGCCTTCTCCTCCGAGCATCACCTGCATCCACACACCGCTCTGTTGGCCACCTCAGAGCCCTGAGGGCACGGCAGTTCGCCCCTCTGAAGTGAAAAGGAAGGGATAAATAGGCGCAACCCGGAATTTCAGTTCTGTGAGAAATTCCTGTATTCCAGCAGTCCCTTTGTGCAGGAGGGAAATGGGACCTTAAAAGATTCTTGTAAAATTGAAGTGGTGAGGACACGTTATCAAAATGTTCCATTTTAATGACGCGCTGTGTTGTAGTCAGAGAGCGTTAGAACAATCCAAACATAACAAAACATAAAGCAAAGCATGCAACAAACGTGAGAACCACACCACAAATGCAAAGTGGGAGCCTGAGCAAATTAAAACGTATCTGCATCCTCAAAACGAAACAGTTCAACATTACACCAGCACGGATGAAAGTCAAATGAGTCGCTGGAATACGTTTGGTCTCAAAGCAGAGTGATCAACAATATTCCTACGGAAAACTCCATTTTCACTCAAACTGCATTGAGCTGTTTGAACATGTTGTGACTGCCAGCACTCAGGATATTGCTGCCACCACGACCTCCCCTGCCAAGGTGAAGCAGCGAGCAGCACAGCACTACTCCTCCCGACTGAAGGAAACCCTAAGATCTATATTTTCTATAAAATTGGCTTATTTCTCAGCCAAGATGCTATAAGCAGAGGTAAAGCGAAGCTATTGCTACTGAGACCTCCTTACTGTAAGAAAACATACCACAGTGCATTTACTGATATGCTATGAAATCACATAAATCATTCTGACAACATGATACTTGTCAAAATAAAGGCATAAAATACGGTTTGAAATAAAATATCTTCGGTCCTGTTTATTCATTTGCTTACTCATGCCATTTGGCTTTTCTCAATGGGTTTCCCAATCGTTAGGGTGAATTAGTGAGGTTCTGCTGGAAATACCTAACCACGTGCATATTCACAGACTTATACATGCTGAATATCTGCATATAGCTCTGTACAGTCATTCAACTGAACTGAAAATAAAGCTTTCAAAGGACACTTTTCCTGTAATATTTTTCTCTCTTCCACTCTTCCAGTATTTTTCCCCTCCCCCCTCAATATTTCACTAGTGCTTAACGGTGGCATGGTTTAAGGGAGTCCTGCATGGAAAGCTCCTTCAGCTGCTTAGCCCAACAGCATAAATTTGATCTCGTAATTAGTATTCAGCTCAGCATCTTGGATAGAAACCAATGTTACAGCCAAGAGGTGGTTTAAATCACATAAATCATAGATCAATGACAGAACTCTAAGCACTGGATAGATTACAAAAGTAAGCTTTAGTTAAAAATAGATTAACCATTTCCCTGCAGGAATTCCTTCAAAAAAGCCCTGAATATAAAACAAATAAAATTAAATCTGATAATTTTTTTCTAATGTATGCATATACTAGATGAATTGTTCTTTCCCTTGACAGTTACACACTGATTAAAGAAATGTGTTAACATGCTATTTCAATGGAAAATATTGTAAGTTGTGGAGACTTTAATTTTTTTAATGAGGTTTTAATAGCCAGAAAGAACACACCAGAAATGTTGTGCACAGCTAGGTTGATAGCAAACATCACAGCAGCTTGCAGATACTTCTTCAGTTGCTGTTTTTATAGAAAAGAGTAAAAATCCTTCTTACGCCAAGAAAAATGTTTTTGAGAAATTTTGTTAAGGTATTTTATGTTTTTAATTTTAGCTAATGAAGTGTCCAGTTCTAAGAAGTATCACAAGCTGTCTGCTGCCAATGTAAGCAGCCACTGGGGTACTCAGCACCCTGAAGGGTTGCACCCAAGGTCCCCAAATCGATAGAAGTTCAGTGGGACAGAAGATGAGGGGTTAAAACTCTTCCCCTTGACCGAGGATGGAAGGAGGTGCTGAGCCTGGAATCAAATTCTCACCTGATGTATACCATCGTTACAACAAATAGGAGTGCACAAATTAAAAATGTTTTCTAGCTCCTCTGTATTTTACTGTGTTTTCTTATTGAGAGGTCAGACGTCACACTATTGTTCAAAAGAAAATTAAAAACAAAAATCTCTTAACCCTATCAAGGAAAAATTGCATGTCTATTTTGTTAGTTGCAGAATTGAAGCTGAAAATTGTATTAACAGCACCTCAACCACTCCTCAGGGTGGAGAACTGCACAATTCTGAGCCACCGCAGCTGGAATAATGTACTTGAATTCCTCCCATTGACTGGCAGGCACACAGAAGGCAGAGAGCCCTTTAAACACACACACACACACACACACACGCTCACAATTCGAGGCAGTTCAAGCAACATCAAACAGATGAAAGCAGCCTGAACATCAGGCCTCCAATCCTGCCACCTCACACGCTCTGCTTACACTATTTAAATGCAGCTTAACATTAGTTAGAAAATGATCAAACAAGCTGATTGAAACTCAGAATTTCCTAGCCGTGGATTAACAAATTTAGATCAGATGGAGAACTGGAAATACTGGAATTCACCCCGATAAATAGTTGCATATTTTGAACTGATAGTCACTATAGCCATAACGTGATTAATAAAAAATATTCTTGAACATTAATACTTGCTTCCAACTTCCTACAAAACACAAAAATGTGAATATAATTGCTAGTCATATCTAGAATTCTTAAAACAAATAATAGTGCTTTCATATGCCTTACATTTGTTTTCAAATAGTCAGATCCACCAAGAAGAGCGTTTTTAAACTTTTAGTGCTTTATGGAAATCACAGCTTTCAATTTCCTGAGGCTTGTTTCGCCATAAGAAGAAATAAAAAAGCAAGCTGCTTGATGGCTATTTGAGGAACAGCGTTCAAAACTGGCACCCTGTGTGATAGAAGACTGCAATATATGCAATCAGGAGATAGATTCAAACAATAATAACTAGCTCAGGCTCCAGGGCATAGGAGAATGTGTCATTTACTACAGACCTGAGCCTTTAAACATCAGTCCTGTGAACAGTCCGGTGGAAAATAGATGGCACTGCTCACATAAGTACAGACTACTCATACAGGGAAGTTTTCAAAGGCTCTTCATTTTCTAAGGGGCTGAAAAATGCATATCGAGTTTAGTAAAACTACAGAAAAAAAGATCTCTTGTAACAAGCCAAATTGTCAGTGAGATGTCAGGGTTAATTTTTAAAGGCACATTTCCCTCCAGCAACAATTCTCTTTAATTATTTCAATGTGAAACACATTATCAGACATGTTTGTTCCCTGTTCTCAGCTCTCAGTAGCTGACACGAGGCACACACAAGATGTTGAGTCTCTTCCCTGATGCTCACACACATTTAGGTATTGAACCCTTGCGCTGCACCTCCTGCACTGAGCTTCTGGGGCTGCCCCTTCATAGCCACAACCCCAAAATGCAGAGCATGCCCCATGGAAGGAGGTACTCATTCATCACAGGGCTGCTTTGTGGAGCACTAAGTAACCCTGGCCAGCATGGTGAGGCTATAGTACATCTAACTGCCTTCCAGCATGGGATTTCTCCAGATTTTTTCTTCTTTGTGGATCAATAGTCATGCTGAGTAGTTAGCACAAGCAGAGAGGACCAACGAGCATGCTGCTAGCACACCACCATGCATGGAGTCTGTAGGACATAGCCACACAGTCTGAACAGTACTTTTATGTTCCTCCCAGTGGACAGAGAACCAAATAAAACAACAGCTCAAAAGCATGAGTGACAATAGGAAAAGTCCAACAGTGGCTTCAAATTAGGTATGTAGAAGAAACTTTAATCTCATGGATCACTTCAGTTGCAGCACGTTTGGTATCTCAGGTGGGGAAGGTGGGTTTTCCATTTTCTAAGATAATTTCCAACTTGAGAGACGTGAATTTTAACTCACGTGAATCTGTTCAGCTCTCTCATCTTGCTGCTAGGGAAGTCCAACCCTTTTCTTGAGGGTGAGGGGACAAGGGAACAGGTTTCAGTTTCGGACAAACTCCACCAGATCGGCAGCAATCTAATGGCTTTTTTTATACCACCTACAGTAAAACTCTCTATATAGCTAGTCATAAGATTAAAAGCTTTTCAAGTTGCTATCTTGGGAAATTTCTTTCAAGGAAATTACTACAAAGCCTTGTTTTAGTGTGTTCCCCTACTGTGCGTCCTACTGTGTTTTTTTAATAAGGAAAGCTATCCATCCATAGAGGTGTATCCTGTTCTCCATGCTTGAGTGTCTAACAGCAGGCACATACAGTAGACACTCTGATGTTTTGCCTCTTTAATTTTCACTCCATAACATCGATGCCTGGTTTTCCTGACTGCACCTTCACAGTGGTTTAATTATGGGCGTGCACAGAATTTTGAGAGGGGATTTTCAGCAACAAAATTCAGATGTCACGAATATGTATGATGCGGAAAGATGTTCAGAAGTTTTTTACCATAAAATCAAATCCTACTGTGCAGTTATCACGGGATGTAAGGTACGGTAAAACTGCCAAGAGAAAACATTCAAACACTTCATGACTAAGCCAGAAGAGGACAGATAAAGAGATGTTTCATTTCAGGTTTTAAAAAGACAATGGCCTGTTAAATAAAAAAAGTAAGCATCCTTTCAAATAAACAGGATGCAGCCATAGGGTTCTACACTCAAACTCCTAACTAAATGAAAACAGCCTGTGACACCAAATTTATTAGCCCAAGGATTTTACCGGTGATTATGATGAAATTTTTAAGAAACAAGTCAAGCAGCTCTGCAATAAAAGGTTACTGTACCACTCAAATACCAAGCTCGAAATGTCTTTTTGTAATAATGGACCAGGTACCGAGTTATAAATGAGCACTGCTCCATTGACTTCAGACGGGGTATGAAAATTGATTCAATGGAGCACCATCAGTTCTCACCAGCTGAGTATCTGTCCCTGTAATCACAACTAAAAAGATTTCCTTAGTCAATTAAAGGCTTGAAGCCTTTACTCGCTCACACAAAATCCCTGCTGAAGTTGGTGCTAACAATGCATTCATTTAAATCTTAACAAAGTGCAGTACATGCACTGCCTGGTGGCACTGTTAGTGTTTTATATTGAAATACGCGCTGCTGCGATCCTGAGGCACTGAGGAAGCACTACGTACCGTTCCATATTGCCTCACGTGGTCCAGGATAATACCTGACTATCCTCCAATTCTGACGCGTTTCTTTAGTAACTGACAAAAAAATTAGCACATTCATTATTTTTGCTAACAGGAGTGTGAGCTGTACGGAGAAAACATGTACCTATGCTGACAGAATGGGAGTACTTTAATTTCCAAATTACACACATAAATAAATCAAGCCATATAACCTGATAAATGAAAGATTATGAAAATAGTAATATCCTGCAAAATCTTGAAAGGCATCATAATTCCTCAAACAATTATCTTCTGTCATATTTGTGAGTGGCCCGTGTAGTTCAAGAACAGAAAATACAAATGTGCTCCTTTAAAATTCATGAAACCACTCATTCTGTCATAAAAGCAGGCATCTTTCATGGCTACTTATTTCACACGGTCTCATAACTAATACTGACAGATACTTGGAATGCAAAAAAAATGAGCACTGGACAAAGAACCTGAGCTGCTCAATCCTTACATTTTAATGCTGGAAACCAAAAATAAAACCATATATTATGTATAGTTAAAGAATTTCTGGTGTAATTAAATTAAAATTTGTAGATAAAAATGAGATTGTACAAGGACTGGTGGTATACCGCTACCAGGATTGGGCTGTGCTGCATCCATGACAACAGGATGGAAGGTTGCTTTTAATACTATTATCTTACATACCCACAGCTGAATGCTAATGCAGCTATACTGAGGAAATCAAGTTTCAGATCTGTATCCACTGAACTTACATCCACTAGGCAGAGAGTTTAAAAGCCAAGCTAGCATACAAAGACTAATATTATAGCTCTGTCAGCTCCCCAAAGGTCAGATATTTCAAAAGGTACACACAAATATTAATTGTCAGATAGTTCTGTACGAAGATCGGAATTGAGGCAAAAATCAGGTTTTGCAACCATATTTTTCTTCCAATTCAATTTTATAAAATGGAGGTGCAGAAGAAAACAGAGGAGATAAACTCAGATTAATTTATGTACTGTACATTAACACATGATGGTTTTATTTCATATAAACATTGCCTCAGAAAGGATTTTACCTGTTTTTCCCAGGGAAGAAAAGAGACAGAAAATGTGTGGGAAAGCAGCTGGACAGCCTCGTCTGCCAGCGGATCCCAGCAGCTCAATGGGCCCAGCCTTGTTCTGACTGGGGAATTCAGATGCTGAATTCAGCCTGCCGGGTGCCTTCACAAGGAGTGTGTGAAATTCAGTGTCTGCCCAAGTCCCTTCTACAGACATTGCTCCTCATTCTCAGTTTATCTTCTTCAGGATTTAAAAAGAGTTTGCTATAAAATAATATTTTTTCTTTCAAGACGAACAGTTAGTTTACTGTTTCCCAAGTCTAAGATCTCTGTACAGATCTTTGTGAGCTGTCTTGTAAAATCAATGCGTCTCTTCCTTGTTGGTGCCAACAAAATCAAAATGGCTCAGTGAGTCCCCAGGCTAAGAAGCCCTCTAAAGCCTTGTTCTATCAGAAGTGATACTGTGTGACTGGCAACACTGATCCGTCTTACAAAGGTGACGATAACCTCACAAATACTTCAGGCTGTCCTTAGCACAGAGGTAATTTTCAGACATCCTCGTGCTAGCTATTTTTTATTCTCCAACTGACTACAATTCTGAATGGAGAACTACAAACTATTTGAGCTCCTGTTCACTTTCCTACAGCAGGCTGTAACACATTGCTACCCAGCTCTACATCCAACTTATTTATATAACGTGGGCTTATATGTTGTTATAGTTTGTATACTTCAGGTTTATACGAGTGTGGGTTTTTGGCTTGCTCTATCTTGCTCTTGTTCCTTGCAGCTATAGTCAGGTGTGTCCAGCAGGTAAAAATGCTCTGATTTTTGTTTGTTTGTTTGTTTGTTTGTTTTTGTTTTTTTTTTTCATGGATGTGTCCATAGGATTACTATATGGGAAATAAGTATGAAACAATTCAACTAAAATAAGGCATTTCACACAAAGTCTCTAGTGCATAAGATGTATTTGCAGGAGACTAAGCTAGCTATCATGAAGATGAGAATTCACAAATAAATCCCTGCAGAAGTGCAGTTCCAAAGATCTTTTTCCACCTGTATCCACAACAGGATTCACAGCATGCTCTCTGCTCAAAAACATGGCTTCCGTTGGGCAGCAAAAAGATGCTTCATTTAAGGAAGAGTACAAGGGAGTAACAATGTCCACAATGCTGAAAGTGCTGGCTTCAAAGGGAGAGAAAGACAGAAAAGTTGAGTGTTTTATGCTACTGTAATTGGAAAAAGTATTGAGTTGTTAGTGGAAGTGTATTTAAGAAAAGTACCACACGTGTATGTAATGGAAAATTAATCCTCAGAGCACTGAAAGTCCCTGAGGATGGAGAACACATCACGAAGTTACCTACTGCCCCAGATTTTCTTGCTGCTTGCTTCTGCTGACAACAGTTGTCTTTTCATTAGAGTATTGATATCAATTTACTCAGACACCAGGGACAAAAAAGGATTCTACTTTCCTCATCAGAAAGACACTGATCCACAGAGTTAGTACTTTGAACAGATGCCAAGGTAAAATAGTGACACGTTTTCTAACTAATAACCATAGGTGGCCACAGCAAATTGTCCAAAGCCTCTCAAGGCTGCCCGACGGGAGCTACCACTGCTTGAGAGCAGTTTCACAGCAACACTTCTTTCCAGGGCAGGTGCACAGTTAGTCTGGTTCAGGAGGCAAATAAACAGTCTGTAGAAATGAAATACTAAACAAATTTAGCCACTTTTAAAAATAAACCTTTGAAGAAAGTTACTAATTCTGGGAGACAGTCTGAATGGCTGGAATAAAAATGCTCAGATCTATCTACTACTTCCTCAATTTGAACAGTCTGAGCGTGCAGGTGTATAATAGTTCCAATGTTTTTACTAGGTGTTTTAAGAGTAGGTATACGATTTGGTATGATTTTTTAGTATTTACTTCAGACAAAAATCTGAGGTCATATTGTTTATGAAAAAAATCCCATTTCCTCAGTTAGTTTTCCACTTGTCATCAGTTAATGCTGTCTTCAACTCAAGAATTCAGGTTTCATTTATAACGGTCTCTCATGTTCCTTAAGCTGATCCCCCTGTTTTGCCAAATACTCACCAAGAATTATTTATATTTCTATCACTAATACGTAATTTTTACAAGACAGGCAAGTTATGAGTGAGATAGTCTGAAGCTCGAGCTGACACCGAGTACCTTTGAAAAACTTGGTCTATAAACACAGCACTGGTATTGTTACAGCATCGTAAAGTCACAGTCATGCCCTGTAAACATGGAGATGCCCAACTCGCCATCTATCTATGTCTGGTTGCTGGCTGGCGTCAGCAGAGCTAGGGTACAGCTCAGCCTTTGCAGCTGAGGTCCCTTATCCTCCCCTGTATATCTGTAGGTGCTTGGGTTCTGCAGTCCCCAAATTGAAAGGCAGACTGGATTCGACTTCCACCCAATGAGTTCAGATACGTTTTTCCCACTTTCATCTGATTCTGTTTTCCAATAACTGCTGGACGTGCTTTTCTCAGCTCTGTTTGTGCTGTGGAGGGGGCCTTTCCCTCCCTGATCAGCTCTATGGCAAAGATCCCATATGGCACCCATGTGGCAGCATTCGCTTTGTGGGATCGGGCAGAAAAGTGCCACATTACCAGTAGCAATCACAGCAATAAACAGCGCAACGACACTCAAAGAAATGAGTTCCAGATTTTTTTTCCTGCAATGTTGAGGAAGCATACCTATAAAAAACATCACTTTTTTTTACTGCAACTCACAGTGGTGATAACATAAGATGGGTTTGCAGCACTGTGTTTTCTTTAAGGCATCCTCAGAAGGTTTAACACGGTGAGGTCTTGGCTGCAGGTAGCCTACACATGATGCTTCGTAGCATAAGATCTAAAGAGCAGGGAGAATACATTTGCTACAGCCAACTTACCACAATTGAGAGCTGTTTGAGTTTAATATACACTCTTTAGGATTCTCTGCATTACAGGGAAGGGAGCTATATAAACATACTTGAAAAAAATGCATTGCTCACATTTTTTAAAAGCTGCCTCAGGCAGTTATAAGTTACATAAAGTTGCTCCTGTTCCTGTTGCAGTTATGCCAAAGTTACCTCAGGTGAATAGCACAAAATGACAACTCCGAACTCTGAAAACAAGGGTTTCTAAATGGGGCCTTTTCACAGATGTAAAATCAGAATATAACTGACAGCCCACAAACTTGGGCATGATTTCAAAGTTTCATTGTAATTATGAGAGTTATTCTAAGAACTTTCCAAAAAAATATACAAAACATCTACGCTTAAAAACAGAGTAATTACCTGTAGATTAGCAGAGCCTGAAAGAAACTATTCTTGTTTTCAGTAGTTACTTTCATGGACTTCATTTAGCCTGACATTTGTGTAAAAATGAATATTTGGCTGAGTATTTATTCCCTGCACTCATGACTTCTGGAATTGCTTCAAAAAATATCACATTAGAAAGAGGAGAGATATTCTGGGGAAAATTACTCGCTTTCTCTTAACATTCTCCTTCCCCCACACACATTCTCCATTTCCCACACATAAATTCAAGGCACTGCGATACAACATTTCAGGAGCCAAATCTACAGGAGAAATCTAAAAGTAATACTTTCAAGTATTTTAAACTAAACAAGATAAAAATCTCCCCCAACTAAGTGTAACAATAAAAAGTTGTCCATCCTGTGTGTCTTTCATGAGAGAGAGAGAAATGATTAAAAATGTACCAAGAGCCACGAATGCCATTTTACTGTCATTTCCTTTGATTAACCTTCACCTGACCTCAATCCCTAAGGCAATTTCAGTTTCTTTTTGTTCTTCCATTTAAATTCTTCAGTACACCAGGTGAGCACCTCTCCGTCACTAAGCACACTCACAGAGGGCAGATTGTTTCTGCAGAGGATTTCATAGACAACATTTGCTCTGGAGAATGATTTCCAAAAACTCAGGAGGGACGATAACAAGTCACATTTACTCCAAAACCAGGATTTTAAAATCCCTGTGGAATGATGCAATTACATTTCCCAGGCATTAGTTATAGGGCTACTAGTTGATCAGAGTGGGCAGGGCTCTCAGTGCTGCTGGCTGGCACGGACTCACCCACGTGCTGGTGCTGGCAGCTCTTCGAACATCCCTCTGCAGCTGCAATGGTGTCAGCTTCCACGGGAGGCACAAAATGTAAGCAACTCACCCGCTAGAATGGGGGAAAAAAAAGAGCTAGCATAAATAAAACCTTAAAAATAGATTATAAACCTTTTGCGGTACGATCCTTCAAGTTTTGAGTGGAAAACATTAAATGTTTGATACTTAAACTCTGTTTATCCAACTTCAAACTGTATGTTAAAAAAAGAATTGAAAAGGGGAAGAAAATATCTACAAAAATCATATAACATCTGTAAAATACCCTTGATGATGAAATACCAAGGAAGTCTGACCTATTTAGTTCATCAAAGACTGAGCTAAGAGATGAGTTGATCATCATCCCTAGGAATTGATACGATGCTGAATAGCACATCTTTAATCTATCAGGAAATGATATCAAGTCAAGTTAAGCTTAGAATCGAGATGCATAGTTTTAGCTGCTAGGAACAAGTGGGAGTCACTGGACAGTTTACTTTGGGATGCAGAGATACATCATCAAACATGGCCTTTAATATCATTCCAAAAGGCATTCCCTAATATAAAAGAAGGATTCAGTGTAGGCTTTGTTCTTCATTGCTGTCAGCCAAATGTGTGATCAGACTGGAATCGTAATATCTGTTTCATATTATTCACCCTAGATGAGTTTCCATCTTGAGTTTCCTAGATTCTTCTTTCCATCATGAGGAATCGTACCAAACTGTGACACAGTGTCAACATTTCTTGCAAAATGCCATCCGAAAAAGCTCAGGCTGGGCTGATTGAAACTTATGGGCACAGGTCACTTAGAAATGTTATCTTTCTTCTGGATTTTTTTTTTTTTTTGTTATCTTGCTATCTGTAGAGAAGGACTGGAGACCAAACACCAACCTGAAGTGTTTCAAAGTGCTCGAATGGACTACCTGGGCAGCTGCCAGACTCTGCTGTTGTGAAGGAGGTAATTCATTAAGTCTGGTCCTCCCTGTTGGTAATTTTATCCTCCCCAAACTGGCACTTCCTGATAACACGAAGGAGTTGCGGCAGAAGAGTCCTGTTTATCACAGTCATGATCCTCTTCTGACCTTCAGTATTTAATATTCATAAAATAATTAACTCAGACTCTTAGAATTCAGCTACCTTCAACTGATTCGCACAAACTCTGCTTCTCTGTCTCTTGGAAAAGATAAATCTGCACATTTAACCACGTTGTCTGATCTGTGACAGATTCTGCACAGTTTTCCATCGCATCTCTGCTGAGTTCCAGTAAAATGGCCCGTGCCTTAACGACAGATGTACTCACCTGATAGAGTGCAATACTTAAATGGAGGAACAAAAGGATTTGAAACTGCCTTAGGGAGTGAGGTCAGGTGAAGGTTAATCAAAGGAAATGACAGTTAGATGGTATGCACAGCCCTGGAGATTGCATATATGTGTTTTGTTGGGAAATATTTAACTGCTTTTTCTCTATTTGGAAGAAACCAAAATGAAGTGCATTTACAAAAAAATAAAAAAATAAAAAAATCCATACCTGCCTCTTAGCCCAGTAGGGCTTGTGTTGGTGTGATTTGGACTTGCCCATTGAGAGACAGAGAAAGCCAAAAGATGGCAGCTGTTCAAATGGTTTCACTATTATAAAATATTTCACTGTTGTAAAATGCAATACAATAGCTAGGGAGCTAGGGAAATTCCATACAGCTGCTAATGAACACTGCCTATTACTTCAGCTCTTACTTACCTTGTTCCCATATTTTTCTTCAATATTTAGTTGGCTTCTCTCAAATAGGAACTTGAGCTAGCAAGGAAAAACTACAGCTGGAAATTCTGTAGACGTCTACAGAAACTCATTTGTGCCCTGTAATGAATCTGATTTGGCCATATTCCTGCCTCATTTGCATTTCCTTTCAACAATTTTCATACATTTGGATTTTCACTTCCAATGATACTTGCAAAAACTGCATGCATGTGGCAAAGGATTTTAAAATACGCTATCTTCAAACATTTAATCATAAAATTATTTGTCCTCAATTAATTAGAGAGGTAAACCAATACCACGTGACTTATCAATCACAAATAAGTAACACACCTTGGATTCTGAGTTCCAGTTTTGATTAGAAAACCAGCTAGTCAATAGAAATCATGAAAAAAATTAACAACTATTTTTTTTATTCTTCCCACAGAATAAAAGGTAAAATTCACCAAATGAATTATTAATTACGAGTTATTCATCCAGCTCTACTAAAAAGTAATCTGTTTCTTTTTTTTAAGCATCAAAAAGGTCTTTCAAATATAAGTTGCAATAATGAAAAATGGCAGCAGATCTTGAAATGTGCCCTTACCCGGTCTGCAGATATGTAAAAGGTTACAGAACCAGAGTTATTAAACCCCCATCACTCTGACAATTGATTTTGAACACAGTCTGTTGCAGTCTTTATAATGCAAGATCATAAATGTTCAAAACTAATTTATTGCTCTTTGTTCCACCTGGCAAAAAATATACTGTCAAATTGAGTTGTGCTGTAGCAAAGATGCAGATTAGTGTTTGAATCTTATTTTTATTCTCATTTGTACATTTCTTTGCAGTTCTGTGTGTGGTTAGAAACATTCACAAAAGAGCAAAGAAGAGGAAAGGATCATGTTGTTTTTAATAAACAGGAAATGTTTGTACAAACAGGAAGAGGTATTTGTTTTAAAATTAATGGGAAAAAGTCAGAATGGATATTTACTGGTTTAGATTTGCCAGTATTGGTATTCCTTGTTTGCACTCTGTTAGCCGGTATCTTCCAGATTTTTAGACACACATAAATAAAAACACTTGCTCTATGTGTATGTCTGTGTGTGCACCAGATGAAGATTCCCCCACAAACCAATGAGGAAAATGCAAAAGTTATCATCCTGCATGTTTTTCCTAAAATTAGCCATTTCTAAGCCAGAACCAATTCCACTCCTAACTTGTATTTTCTGTGTGTTGCAGCTGTCACTGTTCATACCTATGGCAGGGAATTAGACATTTCCAAAGAGACAAATCCAAAGAGGAGGAAGAAAATGAATTCTGTGGGGCAGTCCAAGAGAAGTGTGACGAGGCAGATATCCTTCTGAGAACAAGGAAGGAAAGCCAACCTGTGCCTGACCTCTGAGGGATGCTTCTGCCTGTACCTACAAACTGTGTGCCCAGATGAGAAGCTTAAAATGTGCCACTGCATATCTTGGTTATTTCTGAAGCACATATTTTTCCTGCAAATGCAATTGTTTTTAATCAATAATTATGTGAATAAAACTGGGATCTCACAAGGCTGTATGACAATAAAACGTTTCCAAACTACATTTCTGCTTCATTCTTAGATTACACGCTGCTTTTCTTGCTCACTTCCTTACATTTTCTGTTTACTTGTGCTACATGGTCCACTTTACACTGATGTAACAACACAATCATTCATAAAGATGAAGGGTTTTTTTTTTAATGATCAAAAAGAACATATTAGGAGTAAATTTATTTTCAGAATAAAGTCCTGTCCCATAGAGCAAGCACAATGAATGAATTACAAGTTTCATAAAGCCAGCTGCTGAAGCACACAAAAGAAAAACACACAAAAAAACCAACAGAAAACAGCAGAGCATTTCAGCATCAAAAATACCCCCATCCCAAAGTCCCTGTATCTCACAGAAATTTTTCTCAGTAGAAAGATGAGCCTGTAAAACTACAGTTCTTTTCGAAACAACTACATAATACTATTTTAAATGACACTTTCTAATCTTACACATTTTATAGTTCATTCTTTAAAACTTCCTCTTTCCATTATCTACAGGCAGAATCATTTAATTGTGCTGGCAAGTTTACTTCTTTTGAATTATTATTTTTACCATGATTATGAAGAGGAAGCTATCTGACTGTATGCTGGAGCTGCTGCATTCATGGCTTGTAGACATCTGTCTGATATTGAAATTAATTTCCAGTATAAAACAGTTAACAGAATAACCCTAGATAAAGGCAAGAGTAATATTAATTTCAGTCTTTTTGTTGGCAATGTTGTAAAGTCCATTGCTCAAGTAAAGAGCACATTCCTGAGCCAGATACAAATTAATTTCACCATTCTTCTTCAAATAAGAGTTTTAAAAGTCAGCTAAAGGCTACAACAGCTTTGAAACATGTCAGTGATTGTTTTAATTAGCTATCATACAGCTGTGAGATATTGAAAAAGAGAGGGGTTGGGAGAGCAACACCTGGTGTATGAACAGTTGCTTTCCTGACATAAAGAAAAAAAAAATGGTTTCCAAGCATTTAGACCAACCAAAAGCTCAGCAAAGTCACCACAGATTCTTTTATCAGTAAGATAATGCCGTATTTTTATGCCATAATACATGTTCTTTTTCTATCAACAGCTACTTTGACTTTTAGATAAAACTACTGAATCTCCAAATATTAAATACGTGAATCCTGGAAGCTCTTAAATCTTGCTCTTCAACCTGAAGTTGGTCCAGAAGCTACAATAAGTTGCTAAAGGCACACATGGGGCTTCTTCTTAGGGTCCCTTTCTATTGCAAAAAGCTGACAGCACTCTTACGTGCAACTACACAAAAAGGCATATTTTTGTCATTTCAACCCTTAGCAGAAACGGGATCTAGAGGCTGCTAGGACATCTGATGGCCTTTGACATTCTGGCTTCCAGCCTCTCAGCCATCAGTCAGTGCTGAGGTAACAAAAGACCACTAAAATGTACAGTTGTCATCTCCACGCTACATCTGTTGGCCACGCTGCTAGGAAGTGTTGACCCCATCATTTCACCGTAAACACTGCTGAAATCAACAACAACAAAAACAGAAATGAAAAAGGAAACTGGATGTCAAAAGTCAGGTCAGAGCATTTTATTTGCACATGTGTCAGTAAAGATAGAAGGAATCGCTGAATTAAATTAAATCAAAGCAAACCTGCTAATTAAAACAGCTAAAATTATGTTTGTGAAGATGTGTGACTGGTTTCCTGCTTATCTGCAAATAAGCTTCCCCATAATATAAACATGTTTCCATCTCCACTTCATTTATAATAAGTCTTTAGGCAGATTGTAATTAGTATTTTGAGTTTCTAATAGAAGAGCTATTGTGTTACGGGAGAAATATTTTTCCTGACCATCAGAACATTTATTATTTCAGCTCTGCTCTCAAGGGTTCTCACCTGTTCTTCTCATGCTGGTCAAAGTCTCGTATCCAATTTGCCTGAATCAAATTGTTTGGGTGTGTGTCTGAATAACATCATCTTCATAATGTATTGCTTGGAGTTAGCCACAAATGCAGGCATTGTATTCAGCTCCACCTACAAGCCAAACCAGAAATTATTACCAGTTTTACTTGGATTTATTCTGTAGTTTGCTTTTCATTCAACACTGAAAGAATGATCACAACGATCACATTGCGGAACAGAGAAACCGTGTGAAAAAGAAACTTTTATACAAAAATGATAGTACCAAAAAATCAACTTTTTCTGTTTGTTTTACTTATTCCCAAGTTCACAGTGCATAATTTTGTACAAACCCAATTACATAGCTCAGTGATTTACTGGCAAAGCTGGCCAGAAGAAATTATCTGGCTCTAGCTAATGTGTATGCCTATTTACAATCAAAACAAATCCACTGAAAATTGCAAAATGGCCACAAAGAAAGAAAAAGTCAAGTCAAAAACGTATCAGAAGTGATGCAGTATGCAAGCTGTGTAGACGTTCCACACATACTGTTTTCACTGGGTAACTAATAAACCATGTTTACAAGTATGGATTCAGTCCTTCAGATCATGCACCAATCCATTCAGTGTCTCGCATTAAGCACGTATGGAGTTTCACTGGCTTGGGAAACATGGTGTTTTCTTTTTGCCTTTTTCATAATTATGTTTTAAGGATTAGTTTGCACTGTTAACAGATGCACGGGCTGACTTCAGCAGCATTGCTCAGATGTTTACCATTACTCACGGGTTCGAGGACTTTTTTTCAAATTCCAGGGTATAAGGCATCAGGCTGCATGTGTATCACATTAACAAATGGCTTCACAAATGTACTGCAACCTGATGTGGGTATCTTGAACACAGTGATTGCCACCAGTAATGCTGCAATAATGCCTGCATGTTACCTACGCAGAAAAATATCTATATTTTGTTGTTAAACATTTCTAAAGCAATAAAGAAAGCCCTGGAAGCACACAGGCTCTTTTTGATAATAGTTGGTATAAAGTGACATTTCTACACTAGAAATATAAACAAAAGGCTAATCAATTTTTAATTGCACAACGTATAATTTCAGACTCCTATATATATTTTCCTTGAAATGACCATCGGGCACAGTTCTTAAAGAGATTTTGTTGGACATGGCCCAGAGTTCATCTACTTGCTTACCTCAAAGCAATAGCCTCCTAAAAATACATCAAATTGCAAATATGCTAAAACCCCAATTTTGCTGTAACCGCATGTGCCAGCACTAAGTCCTATATCAATAAGAATCCCCACTGATGTCAGCATGACTTGTGACAACACAAGATTTCCCTCCCCCCAGCACAGCTATAAAACTGGATCCTTGGTGAGGATGTTTGAGTTATGTGGATTATATACGATTAAACAGATTTGGATTAAATCATGGCAATAGGATGGCTTATCAAGAACATACTGACGGAACCACACTGATGTACAGCAATCGAGGTGACCCCATAGACTTATAACAGCCCATAGTGAACTCTGATCAACTTCCATGGATGAGGATTTTTTACTCAGCATAGATCAGGCTGCAAGATGGAAGGAGTTAAAATGCTGCTTTCCTGATGAATAGTTTTCATGCCTTAAAATTATGATCCAGGCAACAAAGAGCAATCTTTCTTGCAGGGGAAGCCAATCTCAGCTAAACTCTTTGAGCTTCATTTTATTCACCAGGCTGGAAAATATATTTGACTGTGCCTTGTCCTAACGTGCAAGAAAACACAAACACAAGAGAACAACTCCTGAGTCAAGAAATCCACCAAAATCCCACCCGATCCAAGTTCACCCTCTTATGTTATTACATCACTGCATTATCTCACCCAACAAAAAAAAACAACAAAACAAAAACCTCTGAATACTGCTTACTTTTTATCACCATATCTTTTGTGAAGCTTTGCAGGTTGTGTCATTTGAAAAGGTGGTCTTCATTTAACCAACAAAAATAGCCAATAATTTCTTGTGTAGGCTTACAGTAAGGTTAATCAGAACGCGTTCCTTCCTCAGCACAGTAGCAAAGATGTAGTCACAATAACTTTCAGCTAATTAGAGCTATTAACTCCAAAAGGTTCAGGCTTTGGGGTGTTCAGGCTGCTGCCTAAACAAGCTGCAGCTACAGTCTGAGGACTTTAACAGCCCAGGAGTGTGTGCCTCGTGGATGCTATACACATACCCATATTTAATATGGGTAACATTTGGGAACCATAGCTACAGAGGTCACGTTGAGGGCAGGGAGTAAAAAACACCTTACAGATATAAAAATGCAAAAGGACCTAGGCAGCCAAAGCCTGGGGGTTGGCAGCATAACAGAGATAAAGGAATCATCAGCACAGCTTTCCTGAACAGAGGCGTTCTGATTTCCGTGCTGAATCCCATGCCTCTCTCCTTTGGATTAAGAGGTCCAGAAGTTCCTGAACGCATACATGACTTTGAAGAGAAAGAGGAAGAAAAGAGGGATTTAATGGCAACAATAATGCTTTCCTGAAGTTTACTTCGAGTTATACATCAGATGAAAAAGACCTTTAAACCAAGATACTACATAAAAATTTCAAAAGGCTTCTTGGGGGTGGAAAGCTGTTATCTAATCCATTAATGCTGCAAATAGTTTGTACTGCATTGTAAGTCATATGAACACAGGGCCAATAAACACTCTGCATCCCTAGATCTGCCACATCTGCCTCCAAGGACCTGCCTCATGCAGCTGGGCTGTGCTGAAGCCGCAGCTCTGGAAATGTACCCCTTTAGCACTCACGTTCCAAACCAGGCCCCCACCCTGGCCTCTCCTGCACCAAATACATTTTTAGTAAGATTTCTGTGCAGCTAATTACATTGCCATAGCATCCAAGTACCACATAGTCATGAGATCTAGTTCTCATAACAACCCTTGGTTTCGTATAGAGAAGGTAATTGGGAAACACTCTTGCATTTGGAGAACTGAGGCACAAGAACAAGGAATACATCCAGCATCTCTGCAGAAGGTCACCAAACAGACTGAGTGCTCCAGCACTGCACGGTCACAAACAGCCTATCATCCCCAGAGCCCCTTTCAGGAGGCAGAGCTGGAACTGTGAACCTTAAGCAAAACTTGAGTCAGGCACCCGCTTGTCTCCCCCCGCACCCCTAGCAATGTCAGCAGCCTGCCTGGTAACACTTGATCAAACTGAGCAGGCCTCTGCCCAGCCTGGGGCTGGGTGTTACACACTTGGCATTCCCACACTATGAGCTTCCCATACACAGGGGCTTGAAGTGAGCTCCCACTGCCCTGTATTTCCTGTGCCCTAACTTTGCCTGCAACTTGACTTGTCTGAGACAGCTTCTTCTTCCTTTTAGCTCCTCAAGAGCAGAGCACTAACCTGAAGAGCTATTTTCTCCATGCAATTCCTCCATGCAGAACAGAATTACTTTTTAGTTCTAATGCCTCTCATTGAGTACTCTCATCTATTTCCATTTCTTCTCCTAGCAGACTGTTTAGTCATATCAGTGCTCCTTGATGAGCTCGGCCATGACTCACAGCACTGCGTTGTTGAGAGGCCCATTACTTCTCTTAGGTCACTTCCAACCTTGTGCTCAGTTCTTCGGCATTGCTCTGTCATTGCTCTGTTTCATTCTATGTAAGTGTACGGCATTTTCATCAGTTAATTATTAAAAAGCAGCTACAACAAAATCAGCAAATTGAACCCGAGTAGAAAGTCTGAGCCACACTTGTGTAAGGAGCATCCAGCTCCATCCCACCTCGCACCAGCTCACCCAGCTTGGTGGCAGGAGCAGGCTCCACCACAGCAGTTTGACAGGCTCTTAATTTATCCAATTAACATAAATTCACAGAACTGCTTCCTGAACCTGTCAGCCAGCTGAACTGAACTGAAATAAGACAACCAGCTGAATTTTGTTCCGTATTCTGCCAACTATCCTACTGCACAGAGCTGGTGTCTGCTGAAATTGAGAGCAGACTTCAACAGCCAGGATGGAAAGCCTTTGGCCAAAGGTGCTACTCATTGGAGAGCTCACTTCAGCAGCAAAGGTTGCTCAGATCATCACCAAAAATGCACAGATGTCATGCGGTCAGCCTGCTCTAGGTGACTGTGGGCAGTAGCAGACATTAATTAATATCAATAACAGAAACAGTAGCATATAATCATAAAGGAGAGAGCTAAAAACACATATTTTTTTTTTATAGCACAGTGATGGCATTTTTAAGTTTCCAGTCCCTCTTCAGCTGCATATTTAGAGGAATAGCAGTAGGCCAGATCGAGCTGTGAATAGTCTCTGATGGACAGTGAGAGGAAAGAAACCTCTGCCCCTGGCAATTGCACTGACACTTCCAGCTGCAGACAAATAGCTGCCTCACTACTCATTAGAGATGGAATTTGCCATATACACTCTGTGATGCTCTGTTATGCAAGGTAATGCTGTGTGTATTCTCTTCTTCCAGAGAATTGTAAAGGCATTCCTATTTAGCTCTCCCATCCCCCTAAATCTCTTCCACAAAGAACACTGTCACAACCAAAGCTCTGCAACAAGGAGCGTTTATATATCTGACAACCTTTAAACCCCCAAAGAAAGGAGAAAGGAAGCAGTAAAGCTCTCTGAAGAGCTCTTTGGTGGAACAAGCAGAATTATGAGCAGCAGGAGAAATATGAGTAATTAAGACAACAGTATATCTATATCTTACAGCTGACAGAGTGAAGCTGCAAGTTCGCTCTGGGCAAGGTGTTAGCAGAGGAAAGAACTGAGCAGAACGTTTCTAATGTTATTGTTGAAAAGGCAATGCAGGAGAAAGGCTAAAGGGACAATTTCATTAAAAAGAAGGAAGCGGGTCAGCTTAAGAGAGCAGTGGGATGCAGACCTGTAACATTAAAGGAACAGGTCAACAGCTATCTGTAACGAGACAAGTAATCATTTTTGGAGTTAGCTAATGTGGTGCTCTCACTGTTCTTGAAAGAAACCATTCTAAAATTATCTATTGGCAGGTTGTGCAGAAAGCTAAAGCTACACACTAGCACAGCAGTCCCAAACAAAACACGAGGGCAGATCAAAGCTGCAGGAGAGCAAAAGGGAAAAGACACAACTTTTTTCAGTGAGCAGCCCAAAGCTGATTTGGGGCAGCCAACACCTGCACTGAGGCAGTGACAGCTGAGATGCAGTACTGGCCTTTGGGGTGCGTCACTGCATCACTGTTGGTGCAGGAGCTGAGCTGAGCTGCCAGCTGTGCTGTGCAGGGCTCCAGGCACAGGGATGGGGCTGGATCTGCTTCTGTGCCATAGCCTTTTTGACAAGTGCATAAACTCCATTCCCCTTCTTGCCGCAGCCCCGTGCAGGGCACGCTCCAGCGATCCCCAGCTGGCAGAGCGCTCTCTGTGGCTCCAGCAGCATGCTTTATAGCAGCCCTCAGGCTGTGTTTTCCATCTAGTATATATAAGTGAATTAGTGCAAAATTTGAGCTTGCACAAATCACAGAGCCAGCACGCAGTTTGTCACAGCCAGGCAGCCTTACTCGTGACTGCGGTAGCAGTAATGAGGTACACTAAAGGAACTGTGGGCTGCACCCTTGGTTCCTGTAGAAAGCTGGGGTTAGAGCTGGGAAGTGCTTTTAGACTAGAGGGGGAAAAAAAAAAAAAAAAAAGACAAACATCAGCTCCCATATCTACCCAGATCGAGTATATGGGCTGCTCAGTCACCTGGGGCCCACAGCCAGGAGATCAAGGCATAGATATCAGAGGGAGGAGGCTTCCTCCGTGCCTCCAGACCCATCTGCGTGCAGGAGGAGGTGGGAATCACACAGAGGGCAATATTTATGCTGGAGAAATGGCAGAGAGGTTGCTCCAAATTTACGTTATTGTAAACAAGAGCAGCATTTGTCCAAATGATAAGAGCTGTAGCAGAGGAAGAGCCAGAGGGCACCAAACGAGGGTCACCAGCTGCAGCTGCTGCTGCCACCCAAGAAGAGGAGCGGTTGGAAGGATGGGGAACAGTGGGGCTGGGAGGTGCTGAAACCTCCTGCTGCAGCTCTCAACGGAGTGCCCTAGAACACCTCTCACAGCACTCAGCATGGCCAAGTGTCTACCCCCACACAGCTGATTGCCCCAGCATCCTTACCACCCACTTCTTGATGTGCACCACACAGGTACCTGGAAGTCTCAGCCCTACTCAAGCCCCCACCAACAGCTACAGCTTACTGAGCAGAACCAACTCACCAGAAAACACACCTGGAATACACACTCTATACTGAAGAACAGCATAGGTGCTCCCTACTCTTTTTCCATTCATTCTCAGGAAGCACAGCAGTGAGAGCTATGAATCTTGGCCACTCCACTCTTTACGTGGCATACAGACTGAAACTGAGGGTTTTCTCTCTACAGACTGTTCTCTGCCATTTCCCCTGCTACATTATGTGGTTTTCCTACACAGTGTTGAGGGAAAGGCTGCACTCTGCATATTTCAAATCACAAACTAATGACTCCTTAAAATACACACTTCTATTCAGCCCATAAATCAAAACAGAAAGTCAAATCCAGCTTATAGATCTAAATCCTTTTTACACTCCTGTGTAGCTCCATTATGTACCTACGGTGTCACACTGTCTATATATTTCTGCCTCCAGCCTAACCCACAGCCTAGCACTGATTGAGAGCACTAGAGTGTGGAGCTCTTAAAAACCCAAAAATCAGCACTACTATTTCTCACTTTCCTGAGCACTAAAATGCATCTAAAATTAGGAAAAATGACCTCCTGTCAGTTTGTTGACTTGCCAATGAGTTTATTTACTCACTCATCCCACACAGCAATTGTTTCATGGAAATGCAGAAACATTTAATACTCCACAGCAGCACGAGACCGAGGTACCTGAGCATCACCCCTGTGCCCAGCAAAGACAGGGCTGAAATCCCTCCTGAGCTGCGTTTTGTAGAAAGGTGAGGATCATTACAATTCTTTGGGATATATGCTGTTACAAAGTGAGCACAGAATTTCATATTATTATCATATTATAGACGACATTCCTTTGACAAAGGGTCAAAGTTCAGGAAGACATGAAAAATAAGGAAATAGAACCCAGAAACGGTTAGATCTCTAGCTGGCATAATTGGACACTGAAGTCCATGGAACTGTGTCCATTATCAGGAGTGGATGATCTGACCCATATGCTTACTACTTTCAAGTGTAAAGATTAAAACTACATGCCTAACAGCAGAAATGGGGTATATTGCATTTCAGAGACCCTTGGATTTCCTAAAATTCCGGGGAAATTTTCAACCTGCCATCATAAAAACTTCAATGCTGTTTATGCAAACTTTTCAATCGCTCCATCTAAAAGAAGATGATGAGCAACTATGTTCAGTACCACAGATTTTAATGTAGTCTGTTGATAGTTTTAGAACAATTTCCAGAATAGAACGTTTTTTAAATGTCCTGAACCTTTAGCATTCTCACTTTGATCATCTTCCATCACGTTATGGTTCAGAACATAACGTGATGGAGCCAGGCTAACGAATCTGCCAGCAATGACATCAGAAAGCCAAGTGACCTGAAAAAAAAGTGTTTTATTTGAGCACCACAGTCTTCTTGAACATTTTCCTTTTTATTTTTTATACATTTTAATTAATGTTTTACTTACACTGCATTTATTTTGCTTGCATAAAAGCTCAGAGCTAGCTCTCAGAAAAAAAAAAAAAAAAGACTCCTATTGAAAACAAAAGGAGCCTTATTTGACCTAGGAAAGACTGTAGGAGGTCCTTAGATAACAATAGCTAACAATTCTTTTTGGGTTTGAACAGTTTAAATAACAAATGAATTTCTTAGGAGGTTAACTCTAAATAATAATTGTAGATTTTGTATAGTGTGGAAGGGAGAGATTGGTCCTTGACAGAGTTTATATTACTAACCTGATGCGTGCAGACAGCTGCAAAAATGAAGTGATATCAGTGATAAAAATACTCTTTCTGCATTAGGCATAGTAGGAAAGGGCAAATCCTGCTGCATGCATGTAGCAGTCTTTATACATGAAGACAGTGACTGAACAAAACAGCACAAATGAGCAGAGTGCTTACCTATGTATTGTGCGTTTGCTTCAAATATTTTTGAGTGTCTCACATTAAATTGCATAAATACATCTTGTATTCCATCAAAAAAAAAAAAATCAAAAAACAAAAAAACTTAGCTACACCACAGCATTTATCGCCCTGTTAATACAAGCCATCTTAGAAATGGCAAATTAGTTGATAAAAAAAATGTTGCAACGATGCCCCCCTTCCTTTTTCTCTGATGTAGGAATAGATAATTTCTAGTACTAAAAGTGATTAAATTTGGTGGATTTCCAACTTGTATTTTAACAATGCATTACCTCCTGAATTGCTGCATAAATATTAATAGACAGACTGATATGGAACTTTTGCCCGTAATGCCCTTGGAGAACCATAATCACAGCAAGTGGAGCAAAAGAGATGAGAGAGTGTGCTGAGGTGGTGGCACATCCCCGAGCTCCACAGAGCTGCCCTCAGTCCGGTGCTTCCCATGCAGTGCCATAGATGAGAAGCATCTCAAAGCCTAGGCTTTGCTCAGCAGGAGATGGCACTTGCCTAAAATACAACAGAAAAATGTTTCATTGATACCAAGAGGTGCTGCGCTGTTTTTTATCCAAATTAGCCACGCTTAATGTTTGACATTGTGTACTTTTAAATGTCATCTGCAGATGTTTGTTAGTTAGATCATCTCCAGAGCTATTGTACAATGCTTATCTGTTTAACATCCCAGTAAAACAATCTCATTAAAAGCCGTGGTTGTATTGGCTGCCATTTAAAAGAGGGGCTGCTGACCCAGTGAAGCCATATTCAGCTTTCTTGAGAACTGGCCAATGGACTTCATGGGCTGACACATGGCACAGCACCGGGAAAACCTTTTTGGATAGCCATCAAGTGCACTGTAAACACGTTTGCGTTTTCTAAGAAGACAACACCACCAATTTTTGTCACTGCTAAGTGAGAACCTTACTAGAAACCTTAGAATTTGGCAGTACAAAGTGCAAGGAGAAAGCTTCCTGTTTGCCAACATCTATTCCATAGCTGTATTTTGGACACCGGTGGACTATGCCAAGGGTTAATTTAATTTAACTTTCACCAAGTTAGAAAGCTATGAAAGTTTAATCACAAATGAACTCCAGTGGGCCATTTGGTAGCTCACAGACAAATGTTCTCATTTCTATTCTTTATAGGCAGTGCTCAAATCATCATAAACCATATTTAAGGAGGAAGAAATTTCATGAGGGGTGGGAGCTGTTTTAAAAAAAAAGGCAACTTACTGTTTTAAAATTTAAATCGAACAAAATTACCAGAAATACTGCTGGAAAAGAGAACACTGAGAATTCATTATTTTGTTTCAAAGTTAGTTTATCATAAATCTGCCCTCTGACACGTAATAACTAGTAACGTTTCGGAGGTTATTTGATAGTAAGTTCAACAGTGTAGGTGACTGAACATGTGAGCTGCATGATAATGAGTCCCAGGGGAAATCAGGCTTTAGGATGCAGGGTGAAGCATCCCTAGGCTTGTATTCAAATGGAAAAAACATATTCAAAAGTTTATTGTTTATCTCATAAGAACATCAAATAATACACAGTCCTTCAAATCAAATGTATAAGGCACACGAGAGAACTTATTTGCTGGGGGAAAAATACCTGATTTGATCCAAATTCAAAAAATCCTAATAGCTTGTACACTGAAATGCACTGGATGATTTTGATATGAAAAATGAAGGGGAGTATTTGGGTTTGTTCTTTTACAGAACTAAAAGGCACAGCAAGTCAATTTGTTCTTGCACCAGAATCTAGAATGTGGAGCTAGAGAGCATTAAAGCCAGTTGTTTTCAAATCTTCTGCGTTTCAGTACAATAGAGTTCTTTAAGTGTGACAAATATAAATTGCACTACTCGTCCTGAATTTAATTTCAAAAGTATGTTGGCCGTAATTGATTAATTCATAGTGTACAAACTAATTTAAAGCCAATAATGAGAGCAAAAGATTTTATTTTTCAGCGGGGAGGCGTGGTATATACATCACACTCCAGCAGTATAATAGATCCCCACCTCTCAGCTAGTTAAGCTCTTAAATAGTGAATCTGGTGCTGTCCTTACCGAAGTCAATGGTAGTTTTGTCATTACCAATAATAGAAGCAGAATCGGGCCCATTAGCTGTGCCGGAAAAGCATGTAAGACAGAACTTTTTTTATATAAACTCCCTGTATCACAAATGCCAAGGGCAGCCAGCATTCCAAGCCCCTAACTACCCCTCTGCTGGCAGCCTGCCACCTGGGCTGCATAGCGATGCACCGCCCCGCAGCACCCACCTCCTGCCTGCCCCCAGTGCCGCAGGGCTGCAGCTCCTCCACTCCAGCTTGTCCCCAAAAAGCTCTGTGCGCGATGCATTGTCCCGTTGGTGACTTTGGATGCATCACGTATACTATTCCAATACCGGATTTCTATCTTAAAAGAAACATCAGGGAGTTTGAGGGTAAGCCAGCGTGACTCGTGATGTTTTAGGTGTACAACCACACCTGCCTAGCATAGCTGCCTTCTTTTCACACAGTTATATATTCCTCTTTGTAACAAGAGGCTGCAATTTTATCACGTGTTTTGGGTATTGAAAACAAAACCAGACTGTACTTTTGTACGTTTCAATAATCAAAACCCATTTTCTGTACATCTTTTTAAGCTATTCTCCCTTCTTTATTCATTATTTAAATTGTTACATACCCTATTCTTAAGTGGTGAAAAGTTAAGCAGCATATATCTTACTCAACATCACTCTATCAATCCGAACCCTTAATATTTTGATGGCTTTTTCACAAATGTAACTGGCAGCAGTTTACTGACACATGGTAGATTCTAATTATCTCTAAATCTCTCAATTCCATATTGACAAAAATCAAAGATTGAAATGCACTTGACAAGCTCTGAAATATTGAATGAATGCTTGTTTATCTGCTTCCAGCACGGCTATTTTCCACACCTTAGCTCTGGGAAAACAACAGCATTTAAAAAGGCACCCAAGGCAAGGATAAATAAAAGCCAGCAAGCAGGCAGTAACGCCGTCTGAAATGCTTTTTACTCTTCGTAGTGAGGACGAACACTCTTCTCACAGGGAGGACGAACGAAACCAAAAGCTAACATGATCTCGAAGGTTACAAAAAAATACCCTCAGAACAGATGGATAACTTTCCAGATTCCTTCAATAAATTACCATTACGCTCTATCCGACCTTTTTTTTTAATGTTTACACATGTAAGATGCACAGAGAAAATTAGAGCCGCATTAAAATACGAAGGACATGAAGAACGGCCAAGGAGACGTTCATACAAATATTAAATAAAACTCATATAAAAGAAGCCGGCCAGATCGGCAGTGAACTTTTATTATCGTTGCAGAAAACAGCTCGGGCTGTGTGCTGCTCGATGAAGTTAGTTCTGCAATATTAAAAGGTGCATAAATCAGCCCGCTCATTTTCCTATCAAGCATAAAGCTTCTGTCTGCTAGTTATCAGAGGTATTCGCAGATACACACAGAGCGAGTCTATTCGGGGTCCTTCCTCTGTGTGGTCTTTTAGAACTGTCGTTATCAGCTTTCTGTTTATTATTGTGCTCAGTTTAAAGGGAATTTGCCAAGTGATCCCTGGACTCCAATCTTTAGGCCTGTTGTCAGGACAAATTAATTTCTGTGGAAACCCACTGTGCCTCAGATACCATCTAGGAAATGTAGGATTAATGGAGTCCCTGTACAACAAGCTTTGTAGTGTGGCTGCTGGGGGAGGGGAGCGAGTATTGTGAGGAAGTGAGGAATAACAAAAATAAAGCCACTACACTTTGAGTTACTTTGGGGGGACTTTACACTTTTTCTTACACAAACTAACATTAGGAATACTGAAAATATAGCGCAGCAAATGAATACAAACATAGCACTTTTTTAACAAAACAAAATGCCTATTGGTAAAGATGACGGAATTGAGATCTAGTTATCAATATTTTGTATTTTACGTGGCCAAGCCAATCTCTCTGGTGGGCGAAAACGGGCTTCCATAAGAAACAGCATCCCGTGAATCTGAGCAGAAAATAATGAAAATAATGAAAGTCAGTATGTGATCTTTTGGAAAAGGGGTATTACAGCAGGGTTTGCTACACAGCCACGTCACAGCTATGTTAGCTGACATTTGAGACTCTTTTTTAAAATTGTATATTACTTCATTTTTTAAAATGTTCAGCTGTCACTGTTCTTCTAGTAAGTACTTAAAAAGAGACTTTCCCACCTAGGAAAAAAGTAATTATTTTCTTGGGAATGCTAAACTACAACTAAATTTAGAGCTGTAACGGGTAAAACCCCATCTGCCTTCATGTTTCTCCTTTGTCCACAGAATAGCAAGGGAGGAGAGGAGAGGAGAGGAGAGGAGAGGAGAGGAGAGGAGAGGAGAGGAGAGGAGAGGAGAGGAGAGGAGAGGAGAGGAGAGGAGAGGAGAGGAGAGGAGAGGAGAGGAGAGGAGAGGAGAGGAGAGGAGAGGAGAGGAGAGGAGAGGAGAGGAGAGGAGAGGAGAGGAGAGGAGAGGAGAGGAGAGGAGAGGAGAGGAGAGGAGAGGAGAGGAGAGGAGAGGAGAGGAGAGGAGAGGAGAGGAGAGGAGAGGAGAGGAGAGGAGAGGAGAGGAGAGAAGAGAAGAGAAGAGAAGAGAAGAGAAGAGAAGAGAAGAGAAGAGAAGAGAAGAGAAGAGAAGAGAAGAGAAGAGAAGAGAAGAGAAGAGAAGAGAAGAGAAGAGAAGAGAAGAGAAGAGAAGAGAAGAGAAGAGAAGAGAAGAGAAGAGAAGAGAAGAGAAGAGAAGAGAAGAGAAGAGAAGAGAAGAGAAGAGAAGAGAGGAGAGGAGAGGAGGACTTCAATATGATTTTATTGATCCTTTTCTCATCTTTCAATTTTTCATGCCTGTCCATGGTTAGATAAACAGGTTTAATACCTTATAAATTTGGAATTCTTACCCATATTCTTTTCCCTTACAAAATAAATTGGCTGAAAAGCTCTGGGACAAAGACACGGGGCACACAGGGCCACATTCTGTATTGTTGCCTCTTGTGACTCCCCTGCAAAATCTGCCAGTTGTAAATCAGCCCCAAAGTTACCCTAAAGTAGCACTGAAAGACCTAATAGATTGCAAAAGAAACGAAAGATACCACTCCCTTAAGGTCAAATGCCATACACAAAATTTGACTTCCTAGCATGCTGCTGCTACGACATGAAAGTGTTAAGAGCAGTGCTAATTGTGCCGCATAGAACAGTGCATTTCCAGTGCACTTCTCAAATCTTACAAGACTGATGGACGCGGGTGACGAAGCTGCAGCAGAAGGCTCCATTAACATTTCCTTCCCATCTGCAAATACCTCAGTGTACTCTGCTTCTCCTTCAGAAAAACAGGCACAGCAAGAGAAAGCATGGCGTTTGTGTGGTGCCACACTGTGTTTAGAGCAGCATTTAGGGAGATCAATTTGGAGGAGGAATTTTATTAGTCTCAAACTCTCGTGCATCTGAGACTACTTTCCTTATATTAAATATTCCAACTGAGTATATTCTTACCTAACTAAAGCATTTAATCTTGAGAGACTTTATGTGCCGGTTTTTACTATTACAGAAATTGAATTAACTCCATAATTATGAACAAAATTACCATTGAATGTTACATGCAATTTGGTGGTAGTAGCTACACAGCACACACATATACGTTGTTTTTTCATTAAAGACTTATGCTATACAAGTGTTTAATTGCAGTAAGTGTGTTACTTGCAACCAGTGGGCTGGATTCCCAGCTGATGGAGAGTCACCCAAACTGTGACAGTTTGCCACAACTGCCAGCCCAGCACCACGAATTCATTCTACTACACACTCAAATCCACAGCAAAGGCAGTGAAAGGATGCCCAGGGATTTATGCAAGGAGAAAAAAAAAAAAAAAGAAGAAGAAAAACTTGAAGGAGGAAGGGAAGCTCTACAACATCTTTAAAAACTTTATGTACAGGCACTGCCAAAAAAAAAAAAAAAAAAAAAAAGCTGCTAGTCAGAGGAAAGACTGCACATGATTGCCACAGCTCTGCTCTTAAGAGCCCTCTGCAACAGGCATGATGAATGGGTGCTTCGGGGTGGGGCTGGGGGGTCAGAAGGCACGACCTGTGCGTCTGTGCAGACACGCCGCCTGGCAGCACCGCCGCGCTGAGCCAGATGCAGGTTGTGCTCGGAGCAAGCGGGGTGGCTGCACGCTGGAGCACCGCCAGGCAGATCCTGAGAGCACTTCAGTGCTGCTTTAGAAATGAAAGTGCGTCAGTTCTTCTGCCATGTAAGAAAGCAGCAGCCTGTGGTCAGCCAGGGGCCCAAGGACATACGCTTGTTTTTTTCAGACCAAGATGGCTAAAAGCAAAGTTTGGGAGCACGGTCATGGCGTGGTCTCACTCAGGAAAGGGAAGATCGGAGTGGCACATAGGTGTCTCTGCAGCATCTGCAGAAATACATCTGGCAATGGTCACCACACATTCACTTGCTGCCATCACACAGTTCAAACATGTGTGACATCTCCCGTGTCACAGCAGTCATTGGCCTCTTACTGATGATCTCCATTCGTGCATTCATCCCATTAGATTGATACCCTGCACCTCCTTGCACACTGGAGCTCGGGTTGCATCACTACCACACTACTCTATAAGGTAAGGCAAACTATTTTGGACTTCTATAAAGAAGTCCAAACTATATGGGCTAAGATTATTTCAGAAATTATGCAGAATAATTCTGATATCACTCATGCAATCTTTTGCTCAGTCCAAGAAAATCTGCAGTTCATGTAACCCAGACTAACTTCCTGAATACCAATAGTGCTACATCAATTTACATCAGCTGAAGGTCTGGCCCCAGATACTCTCCTCAACCTACTAAGAACCCATTTCTGCTGACACAGTAATTACTACAGTGATCTCCAGCTTCACCTGCCCTTCTTCCTATACAAGTCTTTCCTACCTACAAGTGCACACCCGGGAGAGAATCCTGCAACACTGCAACCAGAACTTTACAAGAGGTATCCACGGACAACACAAGAAATCAACAGTGGCTTATGATAATCATCATTCAAGTAATTTAGAATCAGTTACCCATGCGATTTATCTAAATACAAAGTGATCTGCAACTGACAAATCTGAATTCCAAACGTGGTCATGTGAAACATCGAAACACAGGATACAGTTACAGCTCAGTCCTTGGTGGGTGCTAGTCACTACTAGAAAACTGTTGCATAGATCATTTATTCAAAAGAGAAGAGTATAGCAAAAACAGAGGTTGAAGCACTTCCAGATTTGCCAAGGAGCTGGTCTTACCAATGAGGTAAAACATTTAAGCTTTAATGGAAAAAATATAAGTGCAAATATATATAAAATGAACCATGAAATAAGCTTCTTATGGAAATTTGTGCCTCATAACAAGAATGGTACATGCATTTCGTAACATGCCAAGCCCCCTGCATGTGTACTTTCATTCCTTCCTCACTCCTGGCACAATAACCACAAGAGGTGTTTAATGGCACCGGTAAAAGTTTTCCAATTTGGGGATATACAGTCAGTATCTCAAGAACCTGGACAAACACACAATCTTATGAAAACAGACAGAAGGAGAAAAGATTTCAGTGGGAGAAAAATATGCCTGGTGGGAAGGAAACCAACTGCTGTATTTTGCTGCAGCTAAGTTTGCTGGAGAACTTCTCTCAACTCCAGTACGATCCCCATGCACTGCAGTTCTAGGCACATAAAGCAAGTCCTGTGCAAGCCAGAGCCACGAGATCCCCGGCTCCCGGTTCAAAAGGAAGTCCCTGTCTGACCCCGGGCACCGCCAAGCGCAGCACCGCATCCTGCAGCCATGCGATGGGACAGAAGCACTCCTCGCATCCACAGGCACTGCCGGAGGCCTGGGAGCAGCAGGACCACACCCAGAACCCCTCGTTCAAAGTGTACAAAACATTCCCGATCCCAGGGTGGGGTCTGGATACATCAGTAAATGGAGCTGCTATGAGATTTGTTTTCCCAAACAACATCCCGCTCTGCTCTGCCGTGGAAGAAATTTAGTCCTTATTCCTCTTTAATATTCATAGAGCACTGAGCTACATGGAGAGCGAAGTTTGAATTTCAGAAGCATTCTGACAGTTACAAAGCACAGATTCCAGCCCCAGTTTCACACTAGGTTTTTTTTTTTCATTATGACTGTTATTACTAGTATTAGTATTGCTGGAGAAGTGATTAAAAGGTCCTGGACACGTTATTAAAATAGTCTAGATCCTCACTTCAACATCAAGATGACGTCTGTTATTTTATAAACAAGAATGATGGAATCCGAAGCACTGCCTATTCCTGTCTTCATTCGGAAATAGAGGTACTTTCACTATTAGAACTGTCTGTGAGAATAATTCCAAATATTTGAAGCAGAGGCAAAAATATTTACTGTACAACACTGAACACTATCCAGATCAGCTCCGAAAATGTGAATATAATAAAAGGCCAGGAGGAACCAAGTCCTGCACATTGCCAGGGAAATCAGGGAGAAAGATACCTGACGGACACCTACAGAATTGGTCCCCACGTTTATTTTCAGGTGCTCAGTTGCTGAAGCACAGGCATTCCAGGCTTATGCTTATAGAGAAAGGGCAGTTTGAGCTGCAATTTTGAACAGTGCATTTTTGCTCGTGGAGGGGGCTCAGCAGTTTAACTACATATGTTTGTGCATCAGCCCTCCTTTCCATAGCGTTCACTAAAAAGAAATTCAGAAGTCTTAGGCATAGATTAAATGCTTTCAAAAATCAATTCTAGGCTGGCATATAAGTTAACCAGTCTGACCTTGTGATTTACAGAGTAAACACTTCTTTAGGAAACAAAGTGTAGGAATATTTTATGTTTCCATAATTATTTGAGATAGAACCACACATAAAAATGAGGAAACATGGCAATATTTAAGGACATTTATCTGTGGATAATTGCTTGAAGTATTAAAATAGGACTCATTCTGAGGTTTGGGATATTGTAATATTAAAATATGTTAACAAAGGCAATATCCAGTACACAGCTCAGCCAAACTGTAACAAATGCTTTGAATTTCACATGGGGTTGTGAAGATAATCATGTAACCTGGTTCCTACTTGATCACTCCAAGTGTTTAACTGGGGGAGCTTAATATCAACACATAGAATGTGATCATGGAAGCAGCAGTGTGACCCACAGTTATTCTGCTGGCTAAAGAGCATCTTTCAAGCTACTGTAGGAACCACGCAAAGCAGTCATAAAATACACTTCTTCAGTTACATATTCCTAAGGATGGAGCACGTAGGTAATGCCCAAGTAGTAATGTGCCTCACAACAGCATTTTTTTTCATTCTTACTAGTGTCAACAGCAGTGTAACCCCAGAGCTTTCAAATAAACGTTTGCCTTAGTTTGATCATAGAAGTGTGCTACCCAGTAATTAAATCCAGTTTGTATTTGTAAAGTGCACACTGAGCAACACTGCGCACAGAGCTGAACCGCGCCGTGTTGGTATCCACCAGCTCTCAGTTCTGGGAAATCCATAAATTCATTTGTCAGAGGTAGAAATACTTACACCAAATTCCTGCTAAATCTTTTGAAACGGTTTGCTCAAACTCCTGACATAGCGTTTTGCTCTAAACAAATTTCTAGACAACCCTGTGATTTTCCATCTCTGAAAATATACTGTTTCCCCTCCACGAAACTAGAACAGAGGGTCTGAGAGAAAGGAAATTATTAAGCATTCTAGTGGGTTTTTTCCAACAAAAACTAAGATAGAGGTCAATGAATAAGTATGTGCAGGCTGGAACTTAAATCCTCTGGGGTGACTGTAGGCTAATTAATAATTAATGCCAGAGACATGGTGTTTGAAATGCAGATGTGATAACTGGAGGCCTGGCAAAGCTGTTCAGAGGAAGCAGATTTGGATGCTATAGGGAATAGGCACTCCCTTGCCGGCTGGCTCTGAAAGCAGACCTGGGTGCAAAGCAGGGCCTATGGTTTAGATTATATTCCCCTCAGCTGTTAATTACCTGAACCTACTTTGAAGTTTTTCTCTTTTTATCCTCTGCATGAAAAGAGATTGGTTCAGCCAAGGGACTTGAAAAAATGATCAAATACATGGAGTAGAGGAGGGGAATAGAACTTCAGATATAAAGAAGATAAGGAAGAAAAACACTCAGGGAAACATACAAGAACACATTAGGAAGTGCACAAGTGTGGCTGGCTGTCGGAGCACGGCGTGCTGCTCTCGGTTATTCCAGCCATTAAGTAAACCCCTGCGCATTTTATGAACAGATTTGTTAAAAGGAACCTCTCTCTATATGTATACGGTTTACATTAATTATTTGATGAAAGTACCGTAGGTGATTTTCTATGCTATTTTTAATTCAATAAAGTCATTTAAACCTCCTTATGTTTGGGGCTATTTAATGAGGTGTGCAACATTAGCAGAATCACCAATGAGCTGTTACTACAAGGATTCAGATTTTGCAGAAACCGCTCCTTCTCGCAAAGGAGAGAGGCACGGCAGCACCGGGTTCCGCCCTGCGAGCAGAGGGGCAGGTGCCGGAGATCCTTCAGCCCCACGGGCTTTTTCCACAACGGGCACGGAGAGCGGGCAGCTGGGACCCGGGCACCCAGGCTCCAGGCCTCGCCGAGGGGAGGGAGAGCCCGCAAAGACGCGTGGAGCTCTGGGGAGCCCTTCCCGCAGTGCCAACCGGCCGCTGAGCACCGCGGTCGGGTCGCGCCGAAAGGCTCCGGGCTCCGTGACGCTGTGCCGCCCTGGCAGCGCGGAGCCGGGCGGGCTGGCTGCTCCTCGGCCGTTCTCGCTTCGTGGGGACACGTCGCTCCCTGTTCAAAGTGTCTTTTTGTGACGCTCTTCCCTACTCGTTAGAGCTCGTCGTTTCAAAGGCTTCCACCACGAAACTTCCCAGCAACTTCACTAAAACCCCGTGAACAAAACGGGTAGGGGGGTCTTCTCTTTTTTTTCTTTTTCTTTCTTTTTTTTTTTTTTTTTTTTTCCTGGAGCACGGCAGGACGAGGCTCTGTGCCTTACGTCACGCAGCCCAGCCCGCCTGCACACACCTGCACGGCGCTCCCGCTGCGGGCGGAGCGGGGCATCCCCAGCCCTGCCGCCCCAGGGCGCTCCGAGGGCTTCGTAACAGCATCGGGGCGTTGAGACAGTTTGATATTAAATCCCGCTCATTTCCTAGGTGAGGGCTGCGAAGTGAATGTGAGGCAGCATTAAAAGGGAATTGAATTTGCATTCCTTCTGCTACAGGCACATGTTTACATGACCTTTAAAACAGAATTAAAGCTGTATCATCAGCAGCTGTAGGCAATTCACATTACTAAGGCAATCAAATCAGAAGGCTAAACTAACTATAAAACATAAATTAAACTGATAGAGAATCACCCTAATTCACTCGGTTTACTCGCAGTTTACTTATCCCCTACTAGTAATTTCGGAGCGGTTCGCAGAACGGGGAGCACTCGGAGGTGGCACTCAGAGCCGCCGGCCGGCGGAGGGGCGGCCCCAGAGCACAACAAAGGCGCAGCCGATACCGGCGGAAAGTTTGCGGATGGTGTTTCCCGGCCCCCCCGCCGCCCCTCGACTTTGATTTATTTCTATTTATTCCTAGCGGGCAGCGGAGCGCTGGCACGCCGAGGGGCTGCGGCTCCCCTTTAATGGCTCTTCTCCCGTGCGCGCTTCGATTTGTCCTCGGGACTGCTCTGATTTATGGCTCTCCCGGCTCCGCACGCGTGCGGCCCCGCCGCCCCTCCACCACCACAGGGAAAGGGCCGCCGTGGCCTCGGGTGGCTTTAAGCAGGAGAAAGAGGTGCAGGGAGAGAGCACGGCCGCGTGCTGCGCGGTGCTGGCCGCTCTCTTCACGCAGGCCGGGGCTCGGGCCCTGGGGCTGTCCCGAGGGCAGCGGGGGGGGGGGGTCGGGCAGGGGCCGGGCCGCGCCTTTGTGCGCTGCGCTGGGGGCTGTCACCGCGCATCCACCTGCGCGGCACCGTCCCGTGTGGCGAAGCGAATCGCAGAACCCCGAGCCTCGTGTCCCTGAGCGCTCCCTGGCATCGCCCGAGAGCGATTCGCGAAGTAAACGTCTTTCAGCGGCGCAGCCCGGCCTGAAAGTTCCGATTTTATAACGGCTTTGATTGGCGCGACGTGGATGAGACGGGGAGTAAACTTGCCACCAAAGTGTAAACATTTCATCTGCGCGAAAACAAAGAATTAGCGGTGCCACAGAGGTATTTCTAAGCGTAAACCGAGGAGTGACGCGGCACCTCGGGCTGCAGGAGGCGTTGAGATCCCTCTGCAGGACCGCGAGCATCACAGAGCGATTTGCGGGCTGAATGAGAAAGGTGGGAAAACGTATAGTTAAAAATAAAAATAAAAACACACATTGAAATTCTTCGGTAAACTAAGAAACAACGACGCAGGGATCTGTCATCCTCGGAACAGAGCTATTTGTCTTCGATGTCTCCTTAGTCAACAGAGGTTCAATAGCACGCGGGTTGGTGCTATTTTCAAATCCAAGCCAGTCTCCTTTCAATATGCCCGAGCAGGACTCTGCGTTCGGGAATTGTGTTTTAACTAAATAATGAAAAAGGGAGGTGGGCCCTTGGGCTGCGAGGCGGCCCTCGGCTCCCCGTGCCCGGCGGAGGGGGAGCACGGTGGGCAGAACCGCGGCGCTCCGGTCCGGGAGAACCGGGCACAGCGCGGGGACCACGCGAGTCTCAACCGCACGGTGAGGAAAGCGCCTACGTAAAGGGAAGCGATCCGCATTGTCGTGCAGATCTATTAACTCCTCCCGTGACCTTACAGCCATGCACGGCACGAAGCGAGCCCCTCCGCCTGCTCTGAGCACAACAAACCCGACCTTTCCCTCCGTGGATTTAATCCGGGGAGCGCACGACCCACGGCGAGAGCGGTGCCACGCTGCAAATGGGCGTTTTGCAGAGACTTCCCGGACTATTTTTGCTCTCAGCTGCAAACCAGCCAAATGTTCGATGCAGTACCTGCCACACAGCCGCCGAGCTGGCGGAGAACATGACGTGCTCGTGCACAAATGAACGACATTTTTTTTTTTTTCTTTTCCCCAGCAAGTACATTTCTCAAACATTAACAACGTGGAAAAAAAAAAATTAAATATAGATAGAGAGAGATAATAAATGGCGATCGGAGCAGAGCAGCGAGGAGCCGCACAGAACGATTTGGAAAGCTCAGCGGTTAGAAGACAAATGTCATTTACCTTGCGGTTCTCTGCCCGTGCCTCGCCCATTGTCCCTGCCTACCCTGCTCCGTGCGCTGCCCCGCCGCTGCGGGGGGGTCGGTGCTAACGGGGGCAGTGGGGGCTGCGGCCGCTCTGACATTGGGACAGCGTTCATTTGCGATCTGTCCGTCCGCCACAGCTGCGGCTCTGCGATGGCACTGCGCTGCTGCGGCTCTCCCTCCCCTCCCTGCACAGCGTTTACTCACGTTCGAGAGCAGCCAACAGAGACCAAAAAAAAAAAAAAAAAAAAAAAAAAAAGAACTAATTGAGCTTGTGTCGGTATTGGCTAATTTCTGCTAATACTCCGTAAATTCCTCTTTTCCTCCCAACCTTCCCCCGTGCAGGTTAGGTTTGCACAAAGCACCTCCGGAGCCCGGCGGTTCTCGTACCAGCGCCTTGAAGTACACAATGAGAACCTCAACTCCTGGCTCCGGGAGCGCCGAATGCCCTCCCCGGCCCCCCCTCCCCGCTCTGATTGACTCTGTTTGGAAATTTGCACTTGTTCCCACCGAGCGCAGCCCGACTCGTCCTGGCTCCGGAGTGAACTTGTGTTGAAGGTGAAGTTTTCAATCTAGAGGTCATGACACCGAGCCACCGCTTACCGCTCCGAGCTTCATGCCGTATTAAACACAATCAAAACGAACCCCTTTTAGACCTCTTTTTTTTTTTTTTTTTTTTTTTCCCCTCCTCCTCCTTCTGCGGATGAACAATGAGAAAAAAAAAAAAAATCTCTAAAATATAATAAACGCGTGATAACAACACCGTTCCTCGCGCTTCTCGGGCAGCTCCCCGCCGCACGGAGCCGCATCACCGCACCGCTCACACCCGCACACCCGGAGGAGCTCCGGCAGCCCCGCACCGGGCACAGCCGCCCCGTCCCCCCACGGAGCGCGGCCGCGATGACGGCTCTGCCTCCGCCGGGCTCTGCCGCTCCGCCGCCCGCCCCGATCCCACGCCGGGAAGGGCGATCCGAGCCGGGGGGCTCCGAGCAGTTGCCCCCCGACAGCGGCCGTCCCGGCCGAGCCTGCGCCGGGCGCGGGGACTCCGCCACAATGACAGCTCCTCCACTTCAAAGCCGGCCTTTCTCTATAGCGACTTCTAGCTGCCCCGAGACGGTAGGCTTCCTTCGGCTATTGTGCGAGCTTTTTCGTGCCAAAGATTTAGCAGGAAAGAAAAAGAAGAAAAAAAAAAAAGAGAGAGAGAGAGAAGAAAAAAAAAAAAGAAAGAAAAAAAAAATTAACGCCGGGGGTTCGCTGGGGAACGGGAAGTGTGGAGGCACCGGAGCCGAAGGGCCGCAAAGCTCGGTCCGAACCCAGAAACTTTTTTTACTTTAATGGGTTCCAGTCTATGAAAAATAAGTTACAAATTCTTGCAACAGTAGCTTTGCATGTACTTATTTTTCTCCCATGTCCAGACGGGGTCGGCTATTGAATAAGGCTCTTTTATTCTGCATGGGGCAGGGGATTTGTGGCCATGGTCCCCCTTTTATTCCTCTCTCTATGGAAACCCAGATCATGGGGAGAAATATGCGAGGCTGAATAAAGAAAAGCAGCAGAAAGGACCGCTTGAGAGCGGCATCTGTTACACTTGGGAAGTTAGACTGACAGGAAAGAGCTAAAGAAACCCTCTCCAGCAGATTAGTTAGAACAGCGCCGAGATTTAACTATATGCAGATAAAAACACTTTAAAATACCCCAAACGCGCCCAGAGGAGGCACGGAACCTCCTCCGACGGCAGCGCTGTCCCCGACCGCAGCACATCGGCGACAAATCCGAGGATGGGACGGTCGGGTTTATCTCCCTGCCACGCTCTGCCTTCATTAAGCGGCGGAGCTCCGCGTCTGTTTGCACGGGCGGATGGGATTTGAAAAATTGTTTCGGAAGTTCAAGCGCAAATTAATTTTAAATAATTTAGTTACGTTTTTATACAGCGTGGAGATATATATAAATATATATATATATCCTCTTCCGCGCGCTCCGGTGATATTTATTTTGAGAAGCTCGTGAAGGCGGAGAGGGGAGGGAAGGAAAAAAAAAAAAAAAAAAAAAAAAAAAAAAAAAAAAAGAAAGGAAAAAAAGAGGAAAGGGAAAAAAAAAAAAAAAGCGGGCGCTGCGGTTCCTCTTTATCCGCCCTCCGCGGTGATGAATGCGGCGCTCCGCCGCTGCCCTCCGCCGCAGCCGCGCCTCTCCCAGGGACATTTGTCATCCCCTGACCTCCGCGCTGACCCCTCCTCTCGCTCCCGGCCGCTTCCCGAGGAGCCGCAAACTTTCGGCCGTGTTGGCCCCGGGTCGCGTTGCCCGACGCGACCCGCACCCGAGGACCGGGACCGAACCCGGGGAGCGGAACCGGGGGGCGGCGGAGCGGGATCCCGCGGTGCCCCCGGGCGGCCCCGGCCGAGCCCCACTGCGGGCAGCGCCGTGCCGGAGCCCCGGCGAGAAATTCCCGGGGCTGTTATAGTGGTAAAGTAGGAAAGCGGGGCTGGAAGGGGGCCGGGGGGAGCTCACCTTCTTTCTATCAATTTTCTCATTTTCTTGAATTTTCTTCAGATCTGTCTTCTCAGGGAAACTAATGCCTTAATGACTTTCTGGTAGCTGCAAGCCTTCTTTTATTTCTGCTAAATATATGAAAATGTATGCAAATTTAAATCAAGCTTAACCTAGGCGCTCTTGCAATATATTTAATGGAATTTCAAACCAATAAGGGCACCGCGCCGCGGCCGCCCGTCAGCGGCACCGCCAGTGCGCAGCGCGGAGCCCCGCACGGAGCGGGACGGCGCGGGGAGGGGGAACGGCGGGGTGACGGCCGCGCCGGGCGCCGTGGGGGTTTCTCCACGGCTTTTAGCGGGTTTTATTGTTCGCTTGTTTGTTTGTTATTTTCTCTCCTCGGGAGCGCACAGCCCGGGGCAGGCGCTGGGCGCCCGGTGTGACGCGGGGCGACGCGCGGCACCTCGGGGAGCGGCGGGGCGGAACGGAGCGGGGGGACGCGGGGCCGCGCTCGCCGGGGTGGTCTCGCGGCCGCCGCTCCCCCGCCCGGCACCGCCGCCCGCCCGCCGCTCGCCATTTAAGCGGTGCCCCGCGGCCCCCCTCCGCCCCGCCCGGCGCGGAAGGAGTTAAGCGGCGGGGCCGCGTCGCGCCCGGCCCCCGGAGCAGCGGCGGAGTGATTCACTTCCTGCCTCGGGCCCGCGCGGCGCCCGGCTCCCAGCGCCCCGCCCCCCCGCCGGCCTCCTCGTCCCCCATTGGCCCGCGCGGCGCGGCCCCGCCGGCGGCGCGCCCCCATTGGGCGCCGCGGCTGCCAGTCGGCGGGCGGCCGCTGCCCGGGCCGCCGTGCCGGTGGATGTCAAAGGCTGAGGCGGCGGCGGCGCCTCAGTATAACTCGTGGGGGCTGCGCGGCGGCCATGGCCACAGCCGCCTCCAACCCCTACGGCCTGCTCGGCTCCGGCTCGCTCGCCCATGCGGACGGCGCGGGCATGCAGCAGGGGAGCCCGTTCCGCAACCCGCAGAAACTGCTGCAGAGCGAGTACCTGCAGGGCGTCCCCGGCAATGGGCACCCGCTGGGCCACCACTGGGTGACGAGCCTGAGCGACGCCGCGCCCTGGCCCTCGGCGCTGGCGGGCGGCCCGCTGGAGCAGCCCGACGTGAAGCCGGGCCGCGAGGACCTGCAGCTGGGCGCGCTGCTGCACCACCGCTCGCCCCACGTCTCGCACCACTCGCCCCACGCCAACCACCACGGCGCCTGGGGGGCCAGCCCGGCGCACGGCGGCTCGCTGGGCCCCGCCGGGCAGCCCCCCCCGCTCGGCGTGTACCCGCAGGCCGGCTTCGCGGTGGGCGGCGTGCTGGAGCACGGGGGGCTGACGCCGCCGCCCGCCGCCGCCGCGCAGCAGCCGCCGCCGCCGCAGGGGCTGCACCCCGGGGAGCACGGCGAGCTGGGCGGCCACCACTGCCAGGACCACTCGGACGAGGAGACGCCGACCTCGGACGAGCTGGAGCAGTTCGCCAAGCAGTTCAAGCAGCGCCGCATCAAGCTGGGCTTCACCCAGGCCGACGTGGGCTTGGCGCTGGGGACGCTCTACGGCAACGTCTTCTCGCAGACCACCATCTGCCGCTTCGAGGCCCTGCAGCTCAGCTTCAAGAACATGTGCAAGCTGAAGCCGCTGCTGAACAAGTGGCTGGAGGAGGCCGACTCCTCCACCGGCAGCCCCACCAGCATCGACAAGATCGCGGCGCAGGGCAGGAAGAGGAAGAAGCGCACCTCCATCGAGGTGAGTGTCAAAGGCGTGCTGGAGACGCACTTCCTCAAGTGCCCCAAGCCGGCCGCGCAGGAGATCTCCTCGCTGGCGGACAGCCTGCAGCTGGAGAAGGAGGTGGTGCGGGTCTGGTTCTGCAACCGGCGGCAGAAGGAGAAGCGCATGACGCCGCCGGGCGAGCAGCAGCAGCACGAGGTGTACGCGCACGGCGTCAAAACGGACTCGGCCTGCCACGACCTCTGACCGGGGCTGCCGCCGGCTCGGACCTGCCCGCGGCCGCCCGACCCCCCCCCGCCGCCGCCGCCGCCGCCCGACCCCGCGGAGGGGCGGCCCGGGCTGAGCGCCGCCCGCGGATGGCCGGGGTGCCCGCCGCCCGGCCCTGGATGGGCGCTGCTCGCGGACACGGGCGGGCTTCGGACGGAGGAAAACAAAGCAAACAAACAAAAAAACGCGAAAAAAAAAAAGAAAAACGCGAACAAAAAATACAACAGAAAGGAAAAAAGACAGACGTGTGCCTATGAATAACCTTCCAGCGCCTTGGTTATATCAGCTGTATTTCAGGTGAATCTGTTTTACAATAGACTAGTTTTGCATTTTTAAAGACTTCTATAGCGTTTTTAAATGGCTGAGGTGTTTTACTACAAACTGTACACAATATTTGTGAGCTAATTTGTACCGAATCGAGCAGTCCCGCGTCCTTCCCTCCCCGCCTGGCACCGAGCGGGGACGGGGCAGGGCGGCCGCCACCCTTCGTCCCACCCCCGTCCCCTTCTCCGTTCCCATCCCTCTGCCGTTCCCATCCCTTTCCCCGTCCCCATCCCCTTTCCTCTCCTATTCCCGTTCCCTTTCCCATCGCCGTTCCCGGGGCTCCCTACCACCAACCAGCTCGTTTCTTACCGCTTCCCCCTTCCGTCCCAACAACTCCCCCCGATCAATCGGTCAAGTTCCAATCTCTGACCTCCCCCCTCCAATGAAAAAAAAAAACAAAAGAAAAAGAATTAAAAATAATAATTTCCGAGCGATCCGAAATGAGGCATCACCCCCAGCCCGCGGCGTTTCGTACCGCCCGGCGTTCGGGGCTTTTCGGTCAGCGCCAGACGGAGAGGTCTGTAGTAAAACACCTTCGTAATTCTGCGCTTTGGCTTCGGAAATCAGTTTCTCTGTGTTTTGTTTCGATAGCGAAAAGGGGAGGGAGGGGGGGGTCGTGATTTAGGGGGAGGGGGAGGGGGGGCAGCATTTGGTTCACGCTGAGCTTATTTCCGCGTCACAGGGATGCTGGATTAGCGGAAAAAATATATATATATAATTATACCTATATAATATTATATATATATATATATATTGGACCGGGAGGGGGAAAGGAAAAAAAAAAAAAAAAAAAAGAAGGAGAACAAAGTCAATACAACGCTAATGCCATGCCCCATTCTTTCAGCATAGGGAAGTGCCGAGCCGTGCCGCCCCCTGGACGTTGTGCACAAGGACGGGGCCCCGAGCGGTGCGGGCCGGGCTGGGGCCGTGCCCCGCTCCCCCTCCCCCGGCCTTCAGATTTTTTCCTTTCGACATTTCTATTTTTCAAGTATTTTTCAGTAAGCGCTATAAAAAAAGAAAAATAAAATTAAAAAAAAAATTAAAAAAATCTCGACACTGAGGACCTGCCTATTTCTGCCAACTTTATAACTGTACAGTTTTGTATATTAAACGTTTTTTGGAAGTTATTAATTTAAAGAAAGATCATTTAGTTTATTCATTTAGTAACTGATGTATAATAAACGCTATTTTCATTAAAGGTTGCTTTTTTCAACTATTTTATCCAAAATTGCCTATTGCAGTTGCCAACAATTATTTATTTTCAATAAATTCCGCATTATGTTTAAAGAAAAAAAAAAAAGTTTCAGAAAGAAAAACAAAAAAATAACAAAAAAAATAAAAAATAGAACCCAAAGCCGAAGGCAGCAGAGGGCCCAGCGGTGCGGGGCCGCACACGGGGCAGTCGCTGTACGGGTGGTGCTGGCCGGGCTCGGGCGGAGGGGTTTCTACCGACGCAATATTTTGTTGTTGTAAAAGGAAAAATTCAAAAAAAAAAAAAAATCAACGTAAAAGAAAAAAAAAAAAGATTTAAATAAACGTTTTTACAAAACGCACGGACGCGTGGTGCGGTGCGTGCTTTGTGCGCGGGCGGCCCCCGGCCTCGCCGCCTCCATCTCCGTACCGGCCGCTCCCGCTCCGGGCTGCGGGGGACGCGGCGCTGCCGCCGGGCGGGGAGAGGCGGGCGGTCAGACGGTGAGCGGTGCCCGTGGGAAGGGGTCCGGGCCCGGAGCGAGCGCGGCCGGCGCTCCGCCCCGCCGCCGCCGAGGAAACTGCGGTGCGCGGCCGTGAGCGGCGGGGGCTGAACGCTGAGCGACGGGCCCGGCCGGGCCGGGGAGGGTCGCGGCTTCGCGGGCGTCGCCCCCTGCTCCGAGCCGGCTCCTTGCGGGAGCGAGGCGGGAGGAAAAGGACGGCGGGAGGAGGAAGCGGCCCCGGCCCCCCGCGTATCAATCAGCGCAACGAGACGGCCGCGCCGAGCCGCGAGCTGACGGCAGCGGGTTGCGAACGGCTCTGGCTGTTGGCCGCACGCCGCTCGGCCCCAGAGGGGAGCGGGGCCGAAGGGCGGACGGGTCCCACCGCAACGAGTCCGCTCCGAGCCGCGGGGCTGCTCCGCACACAGCACAGGGAGCGCTGCGTTCGGGTCGTCTTTCAGCCGTGTGCCTACAGCCAAAAAAAGAGGCGATGAAAGAAGTAAAGTTCATCAGCGAAAGTACTTCAAGGACTACTTGAAAGCCGGAGAAGAAAAAACAAAAAACAAACAAACAAACAAACAAAAAACATCAAAAACAAGGAAGGAGAAATTTATTTTAAAAAGACAATTCTCGTCTCACTATTCCCTGTGCACCAGTGTTCCTGCGAGCAGAAGGAAACTCGTTTGTGCCACCTAATGTCAAGCGCCGAGCACTGTGCCGTGCCCCACGCGGCCGGCACCCCGAGCACAAAGCGGCACCAGAGGGGGGAGGGAGGGAACCTGGACGCTCACGGGTCAGGGCTTCCTCTGAATTTAGGAGATTATTTAAAAGGCACAATAACAACAATCATCACCGAGGCCTGGCACGGCCACGAGGAGGACTGATGTTGCACACCCACAGCCACTCGCAGTGATGGGAGACGCTGATTTAGTGCTGGGATGTCACACCCGTTCTTGCAAGAAGGGGCTGGAAGAAGCATTGCTGGTAGCAACGAATTACGCTGCTTTGGGATTCTGATGAACCGTTCAGCACGTTTAACAATTTTTGAGTCTGAAGCACCTTTCCTTGCTAAGGTATTAGAAAAGAAGAGGATGTGAGGCTTCCTCCGTATGCAGTGTCCAAATGCAGCAAAAGCTGTGCTCTCCTGCAGCAGAACAGGGCCACAGGAGGGGGTGCACTTGGAAGCAAAGTTACGGAACCACACAGCACCACGGCCTCATATGGCCCAGCACGGGAATGGGGGTCCCACAGCCAGCTGCCTCTGACCAAGGCTTAAATTCTTTCCTTTGAAGGGTTTTTAAAGCTTGTCTCTCTTTGTTTTTAAGAGTGGCTTTATAGATTGGGGCCAAGCAGACCCCAGCATGCAGCCATATGGGTCCTTCAGCACTGGGTCTGATCCCACGGGCACAACTCATCCCCTCACACACCGGGGCAGCTTCCACTTAATGCAGGGAGATGGCTGCGCACATAAGTCCTTCATTGTGCCTTCGTACATCCCAGAACATGCAGCCTCAGGCACAGCCCTGCTGCGTGTCCCCAAACCCAGTGTCAGCCCCACGCTGCACCGCTTTCCCCTTTCCCTACACCGTGGCCTGCAACCAGCAGACCAGAAAGGCTCCACAGCAATTACAGAGTTAGGAGATGTGAGAGCTGCAGTTAAGATCTTGAGGGCTGATTGCAGGATAAAATTTACTTCCAATGTGCAAGAGCCCATTTTTAAACCACGGCCTTTCAGCTGGTTTCCATTACATATATTCTGAAGTATCAAAAGCAATTAGGGTGGACAAAGTCTACATGGTAAATAATTTCCAAATCAGACTGTCGTTAGAGCAAGCAGCATCTATTTTTGTTAGCAGTAAGATACAGAGGGGGCCAAACTAAATAACTTTTGCTTTCATATCATGAAAAGAAAGCAAGGCTTCTGCTTCCACCCTGAGAGCAGAGATGCAGGATTTCAAGCAAGAAAAGAAGAGCTTCGAAAGCCCAAATGTAGTGGCGAGCTGCAGTGCTGTGCTCCCACCTGACCTCAGGCTCTGCAGGTCTGCCCCGCTCAGCACCGTGCCACAAAGCAGCACTGCAAATGCTCTGCAAAGCAGAATTTGTCAGAACACCATCTCGCAGCAGTGGTGAGAAGCAGGCAGCAGCCTCTGGCCGCTGCTGGGCACTGCTGAGGAACCCAACGTGACCCCACGTTCCTGCCCCTGGATTTTTTTCCTCAGTGGTGCCATCCCTCAGCATCTGCATCTCGAGTACAAATAATATTTACCCGGCCTCCAAACACCATTTTTGCACGGATGTTGTTTTCTTTTTTGGCTGAGGCGTGAAGTTCTGTTTTGCATCTCTATCTTTGGGAAGGAAAATAATAATAATAATAAACAAAACAGCCTGCAGATCTCATTAACCAGAACGTGGCTGGCTATGGCTAATGGTGTGTCTGAGCTCCTCCGGCCATGGCTCTGCTGGAGGATGGGATCTGTGTCACACTGCTGCTCTCAGGACCCTGCGATCCGCCTCAAGCAGACCGAGCACTATCTGCTGGTGCTGGGAGCTCTGTGCAAAGGCTATGCTGGAGGGGGGCAATAAAGTCAAAATCCAGACAAAAACACAATTGCAGGAGGGACAAAGTCAGCCACAGCTTTTTCCATCTCCTGCAAATGGAGTTGCTAACACAGAATTACAAACACTGTCGAGATGTTGTGCTTTGCGCCGGGCTTCACACGCATTGTATGGACACAGCGGGTCCTTCCGAGCTAAGAAATGCTAATTCAGGGCTAGAACGTGGGGTTTGCAAAAACCATCCTGTGAGTGTCATGGGGGGATTACCAAACCAACAGGAAGATTACAGCTCTGCATACGTTTAGACCCCATTGATTTAAAACTTTATTACTTATTACCTTTGATGTAGGGAAGCAGCCCAGCAGCAGGAGCTCAGCCCGAGGATGGGGACTGCAGGCTGATCCTCTGCGTGGGCAGTGCTGCACCGTGTACATGCAGCTCCCACACCCTGCCCTGCACTCAGCCATGGCAGAGAGAACACAGCACACCCCAAATTATATTGCCATGATACATTTTAACAAAAAAATCATGGAGTTAGCAATACTGTCCTACAGCACCCATGCTATAGCAAAGCTGTAGTAGAAATCTGCCTGGGCTCTTTCTTCTTGGCTGACTACTGCTGAGCTGCTCCAAATGCTGTGCCAGGGACAGAAATGGAGAGCTGAGCAATTTAACCCCAACTCTGCAAAGCAGTGCCTGTTGCATTCATTCTAAATCCCGATTCAAAAGTTAAGCTTGCCTTGCCTGTTATATTGAGGCCAGTCACTGCGCTGCACACAAATTTCAGCTGATTTCCAACCGTACCACATTTCTGGTACAAATTCTGTAGGTTCTTCACTCTTGATGGCAAAGCACTTCTTGCTATTTCATGCCAAATATCCTGGGCATTTTCTCAGCCCAAGCCCCAGCACAGTGGTAGCATATCATGCATCCCCCCCCCCCCACGGAGGTGGCAGCTGGCTGCAATGCTCCGACCTTTTGGACGTTGGTGCTGCTGGGTGCCCTTTGCTGTGGCCATGCCTTGTGCTGGCAGCAGTGCCCTGGGGGACATGGTGTGGTGGGGGCTGGTCAGGTGCCAAATATTGAAAAGGTTAAAGCCTGTGTTTATGGGTCTATTAAATGTTTATAGCCTTTCACAGACTACACTGGGCATTAAAATTACGGTGTCCCATTCTTGTAACAAACACTGTAAAGAGAACAGAAAATGGCAAAGCATGAAGCTTGACAAAATCTGCAAAGGGAATGCAATGACAACACAGTATTAATTCTCCCCTTTGAAACAGCCAGAACAGAAGAGATGATGCCAGCAACCCAACCCACACAGCTCGGCAAGGAGTTGCTGTAGAACTCACCAGCATCACACCTCTGGCACACACACAAGCAGCAGCTGCCCACAGGGAAATTAGGAGACCTGAGCAGAGACTGGAGCTCTGAGGAGCTTCAGTCCTCAGAGTTAGTAAGCTAAAATGTAGAAAATAAAACTTCTGGGAGACCCCTGATACGCAGCAGGGACAATGCCCCCGGTCCCACAATCTCCTCTTAGCCCGCTTGGAACACTGTATACTATCCATCCACTTGTACATGACAATGGGGTTTATAAGCCAATTAAACACTGTGCATGTATATATATTTTCTTTTTATCTTTTCTAAATATTCTTCATAAGTTAGCTACCTTAACAAGTGCCCTTGGAGATGGACAGTGTGTACTCAAGCTGCCAATGCATCCAGCCCCAGCATCAGTCCTTTCTGGACCTGGTTGTAGGAACCCATGGGAAGAACCCTACCATGAAGGAAGAGACCCTACCACAAGCACTGTTTTGGTAACCCAAGATGAATCAGTGCACCTGGGTCTTTGTTTTTCCTGAGGGATTGTAGGTGGAGAGTGATGGACCATGGCCATTTTGGATCAGTTTTCCAGTCCTACACTCTATAGAGTCTTGGCTAGGGCAATGTGACAGGCACCAGCTAGAACATCCCAGCAGTTTAATCCTGAACAATTTTATCCAGGAACCACAAAGGTGAATTTTAAGGCAAAATTTGAAGATGCTGCTGAAGATGAAGATTTCCTCAGTGTGAGGAGCAATACAGAAGGAAGTAATGGAGAGGGATGGTTCTTCGAACTGCCATGAGTGGTGATATAAAAACATACATAGATGGACATAAACATAGAGAGAATCAAAGGAGCTAGCAGGAGTCAGAGGCTGTGCCAGGTCTGGAAAAGATCCCTAAAAGTGGGACACCAGTAGACATCATCAGACTTTGATGACCAGGGAGTGGCCAGAAACTGTAATGGAGGAATAAGAAAAATTCCTCCGTCCTTGTAGTGGATTGTATGTTGCAAAGTTTCTATCAACAACAGGAGAGCACAAAGGGAAACACAAAGGGTATTATTGTATGACCCACAAAATCACAGAGAGCTGCAGGTTTGGTGTTACTGTGGCTGCCTTCCCTTCTCCAAAAGTTCTGTGTTATGAAACAATCAGCTATGAATCTGAAAACCAAACATCTTCAACAGCCTGTAACTTATGTACACCTGTGGTAACACCTGTAACGTCCTCAAACACCATCAAAACACAACTGATTCCCTGCTGCTGCCAATATGGATTTTAGAACAAATGTAAGATGAGGATTAAAACATAGAGAAGTCAAGGTACATCTGCTTTACCTGGATGATCCTGGTATTTGCATGGTTGACGTTGCACCAAGAAATGAGAGCGCTGGCCACAAATCTGCAAACTTCCCGATGGCTGCTGGTACCTGCAGTGGTGATGGAGAGTTGGCAAAGGTGCTGTCAGAATAGGGGTGAGCTAGCATAAAGCACATTGAACTCTGAACTAGCCAAAGCTGGAAAGAGAGGAAGAGAACTGGCGGTAGGTAGGGGGAGGTGGGTGCAACAAGGATGGCAGTGCAGAGGGCAAAAGAGATTAATAGGGGTTTGTCACACAAGAGCGCTGACTAGTAAAAGCATCAACATTTTAAGGATGGTCTCCAAAAGGGAAAGAAGCATTCTGCCAAAGGATCCCTTGAGAAGTAGAATGATGTGCTTAGTAGCTGAGAAAACAGGTGAAGATCCCTTGCTGTCACTCCTCACCAGGACCTGGATGTGTTACAGAACAAAGAGCAACCATGCCATCAACCCATCAAAATGAACCAAATCATGCTGCTTTAGAGCAGCTCCCCATATATCAAAACAATATATAGATGAAATTATAGGAACACGAGAATAATTTTCTCTAAAATCCAACTTTTTTATTTGCTTTATGTGCGTTAATAGCTCTCTTGCTAGCATCCAGCTTCAAGGCAGTGATCACAGTAACTTCTGTAAGGAAGGAAGCATTTTCATCAACAAACATGTAATAAAAGTTTTGAGTGCATTCAGAAATGGAAGAGCCTTAAAAAACAGTATTTCACAGTGCAGGAGCCAGTCTCAACAACTTTTCCCTAAAGATGAACATCACAGCAGGATATTGCTGCCTAAGGGCCTGGGGATCCTGTAAAACCTTTGTCACTGCAAGTTACTGCATTTATACATAAATTCTCCTGGAAAAAGAATAAACTTAATGTTCCTTTTTGTCTGTTGTAAGTGACGAAGATATCATGCAGGAAGCAAAAAGTTCCCAGTGAAAAAAATATCTTGTGTTCTGCTGCGCTCCTCTGAAAGAATGAACTTCCTTGGAGGAGCTTCTGCTTAAAAGGAGCCATGAAAATAAAACATACAAAATAAGCAGATAAACTATTTCCTAGTATTAACTCAAAACGTTGCTAAGGAAAAAATCAAACTATATACTTCTTTAAAATCACTTTCGATTCTCATAACTGGTAATGAAAACAACAGGTCCTTCAAACGGCAGTCATTACAAGCACACAAAAGAAGCTAAAATGACATCAAATGTAATGATGTCACTGATTTTTGTTTCATTGTCAGCTATAGCACTAACACGACCTTATTTGTTTATAATCGAGTATTAAAGACCTATATATGTAAAATATCATATGTGGGAAAGGATTAAAAATGCAGTGTGGGCACAACAGTAGGATTAGCATTACTTCAATGGAGTTGCCTGACTTAAGTTAACTAACACACCATACCCAGCAGGGACTGAGGTACTGACATGGGAGCATAGGACGAAGAATTAGGGTTACATGAGGAAATTCACTGAAATGGGCTACTGTGAGCCTGATGTCATGAGCCTTGATGAAAACCAGACAAATTAAGGGAGTCCCACAAGGCTTCGCAGCCATTTAAGCTCAGTCACAGGAATTCAACGTTATTTCTTGGCCTGTCTCTGTCACTTGCCCGTTGTGCTGAAATTTTGCAAAATCCCCAATCAGGGCTGGGCTCCCGACATCCCAGCCCTGTGATGACAAGCCCTGATTGACCTCTGAGAGGAAGAAAAGGGGACGGGAGGGAGAAAATGAGCCCCAAAGGTAGCGAGACGGGAGGTTTCCTGCAGCACAGCCTCACTGCGGGGAGTAAAAAGGAGGAAAATCCATAACTGGGGCATGGGATGCTGCACATGGCAAGTGGGAATTCATAGAGGAAAATAAAATCCCCAAGTTGGATTTTTTTTCCAAAGGGTCTGTTGGAAACAAGCAAAGCTGCTCCTTCCCATGCTCAGAGCAGAGAGCATTTGGGCTCAGTTCGAGAGTATCAGTTTTTTTTTTTTTCTGGAAAAAAAAAAGTGTTGAGGACTCTGAGCTCTTCCACAGAGAAGCGCAGGCTGACCATTCATTTTTGCCTGCTTGCATGTGAAAACATTCATGTGACACATTCCCATAGCAAAATCTGCAACTATACTGGAGTGAATCAAAGCAACCACGAGAATACAGCGGGGTCCTGAAAACGAGGAGCTGCCGAGCTGAGCCGACAAGCCCATGATTAGACAGCAGTCGCACTTTGTAGCGGTGCTCGACTCCTCACATCGCATCTGAGCAATACGTTGTGCAAACATCTGGCGCTCAGCAGCACCACGATGGCGGGGACGTGCGATCAGACGCTGCGTCCCGCGGCCCTGCGCGCATCGCTCCTCGCCGCCCATCCGCCGGGCTGGGGCTGCTCCGCTCCCCCTGCGTGCGGCTGCGGCAGAGATGAAGCAACTGGGAAATCAGCAAAGCAGCAAGCTGAGCGGTACAAATTGGTAAAAATTATTTAATGCTGGGAGGCTGAGCTAGACACCCCCTGGTAATACTGTCAATTAAGAGTACGAAATTAATATTAATTATCAATAATGAATTGTTTGCAAGTGTAATAATGAATAGAGAAAATACGAAGGAACTCAGCGCATTTCAGATGCAGAACTGTTGGCTGTCTGTGAATATTTTCTCTGAAATCTGTTTTGGTTCCATTAAGAAATACATTCATAATTATATTTTCTTAGTATTTGAGTTGCAAATCAGCCTAGACAGATCAGCGAGTGCCATAATGCAAATACATACACTGAAATTCTGTCTGATCCACAAAGTTATATTCATTAAAATTAGAAAAAAAATAATCGGAAAAAAGCCCACAGAGATGCTCAGCAAGAGCAGTCATCTTTGGAAAGGAGGAAATCAGCATCACTTGGCAAATATTTTAACAAGAGAAGCACGTGCTGGAATATCGCTCGCAGCTCATGCTGATGTGCTGGTGCCTATCAACAGATTGCAATAACTTCCTTCTCAAGCCAAGTTAAAAAAAAAAAAAAAAAGCCAAAAGGAAAATGTAGATACACCTATAAGCAAAGAAATCATAGAATCATTTGAGCTGGGACACTGAAAGGTCACCTAGCACAACTCCCCTGCAGTGAGCAGGGACACCTCGATCAGGTGCACATCCACCACCTCTCTGAGCAACCCATTCCATGCCTCACCACCTTCACTGTCAAAAACTATTTCCTTACATACATTCATCTCTAGATCTGCTTCCCTCCACCCTCACCAGTCTTCAAAATGCCCTCACATGAAACCTGAGGTAAGCAGAGCCAAGTCCAACAGCACAATGACTCTTCAGCACCAATTTTTTTTATTTTTTAGAAACTTGCTGATAGAACACAAAACAATTTGTTGAGGTGAGGAAGAGAGGGCAATACCAGCTTAGCTGAGCTGAAACATGGCACTGGTTTACAGGTTAGGAAAGCATTCGGTATCCAAATTCCAACTAAATATGGGTTTCCCAAGACTGGGCTCCAGTTCTTTGCTTTTTTCCCTTGTTTTTGCTTTGGTTTTGATTTTCCCTTTTAATTAAACTATTTCAGAGATCAAACAGCAAGCATAAAATCCAAAGGGCATAATTTTACCCCAAAAAGAAGAAAGCAAAGTCGTGGGGAGGGAAGCACACATGCTGGTGTTCTGACTGAATCCACCACTCAGAAGCTTCAGACAGAAATCAGTTTACATTAAAAGTAGCCAAAATCCTTTGAAATTTATGGACTGCAAGAAAATAATTCCAAATAATACAAGTCCTTTGACATTCTTCTCATTCTTTCTTTTTTTTTTTTTTCCTTAATAAATTGGTTGTAGTTTTATTCTTAAGCCCAAACCTTCTGCAGCTCACACCAATGCCCAAGGGAGAAGAAAGGAAACCTTCAGCTGGTGTACATGGTACACTGGAACGTAAAGGAATTGGGAGCATTTATGCCTAATAAAGGCCCGCTCCAGAGTGCTGCTCCAGATCCTCTGAATCCCTTCTCTTTCAGCAGAGGGGCTGCCTGAACGTCATTCACATTGCCCTTTATTTTTATCCATTAGACAAACAAATGAATGATCACATTTCTGCTGCGGACAGAAAGCAGACCCCACAGGCTATGTGCGGTTAAAAGAGCTCTTTCTACAGAGCAAGATAATACTTGAAAAGGTGACTGAAAAGACTTCAGCAAGGAGGAAAATGTCCCTGTAGGACCCTTCCTCATTCTGAGCTCTTCAGTAACGTCAGCCTCACTAATCCATACCTAGCTGCGAGTTCAAATGAAAAATTCATTAACTTTGTGTCCTTTAATTTATTAGGTGTAGCAACACTCCTCATCAGTGGAAGGGCTGCAAGGAGGAGGCAATCAGTGCTCTTTTATTCTTTCTGCAGATCTATGGGCTCACAAAGGGGAAGGGCTGGTTCGCAAGGAATTACGCTTGCCTAATTAGAACGGCTGCTGGTTGCTCCGGCAGGCCTGCTGAAGGAAATGCAAAAGCTGCACCAAAGACCCAAAATGGCCACGGGAAACACCATGCTGGGACCAGCCAGCAGCAGCACCACAGCGAACATTGCACTGCGCAGTGGTACACACAGAGGGAGTAGGAACAAGAATAACAAGTTTTTTTACATGGCAAATCAGAACTGAAATCTGGACAGCCTGCACCACAGCAGGACTAGATGTGAGTTACGTGTGCTGGACAAAGCTGCCAGATACCTCTTGCATTCATCCTGTGGCACTACAGAACTACAAACTGCTCCCATCACAGTGCTGATGTGACAGTGCGGTTCTTTTCACATATGTCGTCCTTAGGTGACCTGCACCGGTGTCCCTTCCCTCCCTCTTTGGAAAGGGATAAACAATTATCCCCACTTTGTGCCAGGAAACACAGATAGTGAGCGGGGTGACATGGACTGCAGCCAGGGCAGAGCCCCAAGCAGAGCCCTGCCTCCTGCCTGCCAGAACCGGGACCTATTAATGCCTAATTAGTGTTTACATTTTCAAAGCAAAATGTAAACACGTATCTGCACCAGCCAATGCCAGCTGGGACAGGATAGCGATGTTATCCAAAAGCAATTTCCTTTCTTTTCACAGGGGCATCTCCAGGAGGTAGGAGCACAAAGCGGGATCCGGAGCGCGACAGCGCACACCGTGCATGCTCAGAGCAGCGGTGCCAGATCTCCAGTTATGAAACGAGACCAGCAACTGCTCAGACACAAATATAAGCTAAGTAATGCAGTAGGAAAAAGCACAAACCAAAAAAAATACCAAGGGTTCAACAGCAGTCAAATACGATTTCAATTATGGAAATATAAACTGTCTTGATAACCATCTGGATAAACTCTTTGAAGAAACAAATTATTGATACCAGAATTAATTGTTCTTTGGAACACCAGAGAACTCTGAACAGCTGTAAAAAATGTTCACAATGAAATCTGAGTCTGGTTGAGGTTAATCTGGGTTTAAATTTCTTTACAGATAGTAAAATGGAGTTCAGCTGGACTAGAAGTCCATGAAATCAGCCGGTTTCTCATGCCCATATCTTGCTCACAACAGCAGTACAAAGTCTATGGCTTTCAGCCCTCCACTCTCTAAACTCACGCCCTGTTGACCAAAATGCCAAGGATTTCCCACTTTTACCATTGGTACCTCTTGAAGGCTGGCAGCCAGCTTGCCTCATTCCCTGCATCCTGAGTTCTCCCACTGCAAGGACCACGTAGATAAACAGAGGAGGAATTCACATTACTGAGGATTTTCTTCTGCAATGGCTGATAAAGTAAATCTGCAAATATTCTGTCACTGATATTCCCAAAACCTCTGTCACATGGATGCTCATATAGCAACTGCTCATAGTTTGACAGGGGATGGATATGATTGGAAAAGGCCAGCTTACGTCTATCTATCATCAAATGCCTTTGAGGCTTTTCAAAAATATTGGAAGTTAGGGAATTATAACATCACCAAAAGACAGCGAAAGAAGCGGTCTTCCTTCTCTCAGGGCCACTCTTGGAAGGAAATGTTTCAGACCATAGAAAAACAACCATATGCCACATAGAGAACCAAACATACATGTTATTTTGTGCCAGAAGCAGAGTCCTTTTGGGGTGGTGTAAAATGGCTATTGAGAAGAGCAGAACCAATGCAGAATATAGCCAACATATATACAGTGCAACATATATACAACAGTACTTGTCTACAAAACCTGTGCAGTGGTAGGCTGTTTACAAGGTACAGTTTCTACAAGGATGAAGATTTAAACACATCTGACATAGTATTATCTCTGAGGCTGAAGACAGCTCTCCCATATTTCCCTAAATGGTGCATAACCTAAAACTATAAAAACTAATCTGGTTTCTTGACAAGAAGAAGAGATCATTCAGGCTCAAGTGAGCATTGCAGGAAGAAAGCTGGCAAGAGACTATGAGCTATATCAAGAACAGTAAATAACAGTAATATCCTTACTACTTCTCATCGTATGGTGGTGTTGAGGTCTTGGCACTGTGACAACGAAACTTCTGAAAGCAAAGGTTCTGGGGAATGCAGGTGGTGTTGCCTTGGCTTTGGTACTAAGCTGTAGCGACTTCTTCAAATGCAGCCATAACCATATTACATTCTCATGCAATTAAGAACATATTAATGACTCAAATCTATGCTTAATCTTTCTTTGACTTCTCCCTTAGTTTTAAACCCCGCTGAGCTCTTGAAACAAGGAGTTCCACACGTTATATAGAACATATGCAATTACATTAGCCTCAAAAACCAGCTTCTGATGTTTTCATGTTTATTGCCTCTCTCTTTCCTCAAGAGTTTTGACATTGTTAAACATGAAACTAACTATATAAAATAATTTTAGAAATTCTCAGAAGTGATAAGCTTTCTCAGAGGTGAAGGGCTGGAGTTTAGCTGTAGATTTACCTCCCAAAGACAAGAAGGGCCAGAGGGCCCCCAAACCAGTCTGCATCCCAAAGTGTAGCATTAACCCGTTATATCCAGCGTGGTCACCCTTATCACAAACACATGAGCAGGTACATGACAGTGTTCCTGTTTACAATGCAAAAATACTATGCATTTTAAGCTGCACTTGTAGTTGTCTCTAAAATTTTCATTTGGAACTCAATTCTGTGGTTCTCCTCCATGCAGGGACAGTGGCTGACATGGAGCATGCTGGAATGACTGGCCCAGCTAAAAATCTCAAAGAAAGACTTTACAAAGAATGCCTTAGTGAAACACAAAAAAGGCAGCAGCTTAGGAGAACAAGACAACAAATGGTTATCTTGCACCTGTGAGAAAAGCTTCTGAAAATCTTCATAGCAGCAGCAATTCTTTTTGGAGATTTATTGCTGCTTGCAGATCTTGCCAGATTATTGAAGGTGCAGTGTCAGTCTTGCTTGCCTGTAGAATTAAATCTCCCAGGTGATCTTCTCAAATACAATTTATTTTGCAGTGCCCCTCAGTGCTGAGGTTGGGTCATCAGTGCTTTTTGGAGTGTAGGTTCCATGTAGAGAAGTTGCTGTGGGGAGATGATACCCACAGAACAGCTCAATAGCCTGGGATGCTGTCCCCACCATTGGCTCCACGCTTTGGTGCAAGGTGAAGCACTTATTTATTTGTGTGCTGCATCAAGCACAGGAGGTAGATTATGCATTTGTGAGGGCACAAAGGTGGTAAATTATTTATCAGGAAACACAACTTTGCAAAGGCTTACCTAGACACCTTTGATGTTTCTGAAGAGCACCGCCTAAGCTTGTTTTTGGAATAAAGTAGCTAGCTCAATGATATCTTCATTTCTTGAAGACAGTTGTTCAGTCTCTTTTCTATACTGTATGTTCCACATTAAGTCATTATCTATGCTGTTCACTCCATTAATTCTGCTAGTTTTATTAGCAAAGTTCTGCTGCCTGGTCCTGTAGCAGTGACAAGCATTTCTAAAAGCTAATCTGACAGATAATGACTCCATTAAGTGTTGAATACTAATTGGTTTACATCAGGGGCCTGAAATTAATTGATGTAAATAAATTAGCACCTGAGCATGCATCACCCCAGCTTTGGATTTTCCTAAATACCAATGATTTTTAAAGCTTGTATCTTCAGCAAAACGCAATGGAATATAAACAGACAGGATGAGTAATTAAAATGTGGCAACAAAATAAGACTATCAAGATGAGCTTAACAAAGATTGTTTACCTATTGATGGAAAGGGTAGTGCCTGCCTGTACAGTCTGTTTACACTGTTCTGACTTGTACAAAAGATACTTTTCTGACAGCTTCCAAAAGATATAATTATCATTACTATTAATAACAGTGAAACTGACCTCCACACCATTACTAAGATTTAGCAAAGTTACGTGAAGCACAGTGAATGCATGCTATTAATCACAACAAATGCCTTCCCCTCCTTGAAAGTCAAGCCTTCGATTATTATTTCAAGGAATTAATAAAAGTTATTTTGTTTTAAAAGGATAAAACCTCATTACAGAGGAGATTTGTCATAGGAATGACACAAATAATGAACAATTTCTAAAGCCTAACCATGCAGAGCCGTCTGGGAGCAGGGCTGTGTGCATTTAGGGCATTTCAAGAGCAGTCAATAGGTTAAAAGACACCAACAAATGCAGCCTATCTTTATAGAGATATTTACTATATTTATTTTCACCCCTGTAAGGAAAAAATCAAATCCAATATAAAGCAATAAAAATCAGAGAAAATACACATGACTTGGGAAAGCAGATATCATTTGGTGCAGTAAAGCATGTTCACCTTAGGGGGATGCATGGAAAGTACCAGGCACCGTATGGGCACACAGGTCTGCCACCACCAGTGAGATGTCCCCTTCCTTTCTTCGTGGCAGACAGCTTGTGGAGAGCTGCTGAGGTTGATCAAGAGACATCCAAGAGTTTCCACTTTGGATCGACTTTCTAATTACTCACACAAATCTCAGATTGAATATGCAGATCGTTTCACACGCACCAAAGAGCACGTTGTTTCAACAGTTATCACCACTGTGAAGATATTAACTGACTTAAGGCTATCTCATAAAGGATTCAATCAGAGCTTCTGAAGGCTGGTATCACCTTCCTATCGGAATTAGGAAACACAAGATTATCAAGCAGAAATCTGTTGAGAAAATAACACCAAAGCAGCAACCATCACCAACAAGCTATCTGAGCACCACCATGAGCTCAGCCTTCACATCTTTTGCAGTCAGAGCTGTGGGTGGCTTCGCCCCACATTCCTGGGAGGTTGTATCCCTGTGCAGTGCCACTGCAGTGCCTACCCTGCTCCCATTCCAGCCTGGAGCACCACGCAGCGCCCCAGGACATCCCTGCTGCTGAGCCTTCACTCCCTGCCATCAGCTCCTCTCCCATCCAGAAAACCCTTCTTGGATTTTCAAGATTTGCCATCAGGAGACTGAAGCTGAACTGCAAGAAACAGGGGTGAGAAGATCTCTGGAAAGCAGCTGTAACAGAACCAGCCGTTTCTCCACTGTGATGCTCTTAAAGATTCTTTATTTCAGAAACATTAACCATTTTGAGTAATAAAGGTAAAAAATGGGAGTATTAATGACTGTGAAGAAATATAGGAATGAATATCTGTCTCCTTTGACAATTGCAATAATACAACTTAAATATAGCTGTGAGCGATTAAGCAGCTTTTAAACATTGCCTGAAGCTAAATAATACGTCAGAAACATTTAGCAATGCCATGTTTTCTGGCACATGCCTCCTTCCAAAGCGCTCACCCAAGTAGTGCAAAGCTACACAGAGCATTACACCTCCTGGATAGCTCCAGACAGCTTCTGTCATCATTCAGCCCTTCAGTTTACACCACTTATGTGCAGAATAGAGTTCCACATAACAGAGCAGTTCCAAGGCAGAACCTCGTGCTGGGCACAAGAGGTGCAGTGGGGTCTGTCCCTTTTCTCAGAGCATCACCAAGACAGCTTTAATCTCACTCGTGCAACAATTCTGATTCACTGCACCAGTACAACATTGGAAAGTCATCAGGAATTAACCAGTGAAAATTAATTACTGGAATAAAACTTGCATAGGTTTCTCCTGTTATCAGCATTTAAGTGTAATGGACAACAGAGCTATTAGGCAGAGTAATAGACAACAGAGTTGAAAGTGTGCTGTTTTCTGGTAGTCACTGTACATATGCTTAATGAGAATTCAAAGGACATAATGAATTAGGATTCCCCTGTTGGGCACTGAGTATTTCTTCATTAAATTCTAATGAAGTAGGAAGAGCATCAGGTTTACTCACACAGCATATTTTCCCCCTTTTCTGTGGTTGTGTTTAGATGCATTTAGTTAGCCCTCATCATCCTCCTGACAAAGAAGCACTGAAAGAACATGTTTGCTAAGAAAAGAAGAAGTATAAATATGTAAGGACAGAAAAGACAGCAGTACAAACTGTCTGAAATAATAGCTGAGGAATTTTTGCTGTGCCACACAGACCCCACATTGCCCCAAAAACAGCAGTTCATTTTTCTCTTAAAAAGAGAAGGAAGAGATGAAACGTCTAGCAATATGATTATAACAAATCTCACTCAGTTACCATTTCTATCCAGTAAAACTGCTTTTCCCATTCATTTTGTGCACGTCACAAAGTAAGAAACACATTGTAGGGTGGCTAAAGTGAAGAGTTGAGAGACTTCCCTCTACTTCTTCCAGAATCTATGCCCAATTTGGAAATCAGCTGTTGCCACTCTACCTGCACATGGACTGGGAGCAAGGGCACATCACCGTGATGCTGCCTGCAGAGCCGGCACCTCCCGCACTGCTGCCTCCCACGCCGAGGTAAAGGGGATTAGAGCACTTGATGTTCTTATTGGCTGCTGGCAAGACTAGCAAAGCAATTAGGCTGTTATGGCAATTTTATGGTGCTTATAAAATTCATTAGCAGCCAATTAATTACATTTTGTCATTAATAATATAATTATTATCATCATTTCTTTTAACGTCTTTTCTGCTCAGGCCTCTCTTTTTTTTTTTTTTTCCCCACCTCTTGTTTTACCTTTTTGCATTTGCTTCCTGGCCTGGCCCATTCCAAGCCAGATCAGCTCTTAGGGCTCAGCTCAGCTACTGCACAGCAGCAGCAGCTAAAGCAGCAGAGAGGGTGCAGATAGCAGGGGCAGCCCAGCAGAGCCAGCAATGCACAGCAGCTCAGGATGCAACGATTTGTGCCAGCAAGAGGAAAGCTCTCCCAGAGATGCTCACCCCTTGCAGCACGGGCTCAAAGTCCTCCAAAAGCAGTTTCTGAGGATCTTTTCAAGTGTCCAAATATCTCCAGCTGACCACTCTTGGCAACATACATTTGTCCAATTTCTGGAAGGAAAAACAAAGTTTCTAAACAAAGCCTCCCTTCCATGAAGTGGTGTTCTAGGTCAAAGGAGAAGTTCTTGTTCTTCTCAGATACCTGTAATATTTCAAAGCAGCCCTATTTATTTTATTTTCTTTAAACAGACAATGCAGATAAAACCTGCAAAGTGGAATCTACCCAAAGAGGTGAGTTTTGGAGAATTATCATCGCTCAGGGGTTCAGAACCAGACCACTTGTTCTTTGTGGACACCAGCCAGCTTTTCCTTTTTGTTTGGATGTTTGTATTTTAACTCCACATTGGGAATAATCTCTGAGAGACAGTTCCCTAATATTTTACATTAATTTGAGACTGAAGTGTATTTTATTTGTACCGGAGCCAGGATTTTTAAGTCTCCCTCCCAGGCTCCTGTCCTCTTTTGAAACGTCTCCCGAGACTTCTTTGATGCTCCTAGCATGAGATCCCACACCCCACAACGCAAGAGATGGTTGGAGCTGGAAACTTTCCCAGAACAAGTTTGCTGGTTAAAGGGCTCTGCTTGTGCTGAAATACAGCTCAGTCCACAGCTCTTACCTCCCATTAGTATTCCCAAACCATCATCTAAGACAATATTAACCGGTACCATGCTGGGTGCACTCCTATCTCCTGTATAAGAGGCCAAAAGGCTTTGCTATTTTCGTAAAATTCTTGATTTTCTGGAGCTGAATCTCGGCACAGTCCTGGTGCAGCATCGCCACCTGCAGCACGGTCGGCAGCACTGCAAAGCCACAATAACAACGCAGTGAAGATTTGTGGGTGACACACACGTTCCGTATCAGATGTGCCTAAAAGTATACTGGCCAGGTTTGGGGTTTTATAACTCAGTCCTTGCTCAAACTTTCATCGAGCTATGAAATTTCGTTTAGGTTTTATTTTTCCATAGTTCAGGCAGGCACAGAGTCACTAGCTATAAATTCAGATCATTTCCCTCAGCACTGATACTCACCAGCTGTATCATGTGTTTTTTTGCCACCACCAAAGCACTGTGTTCCAGTATGTGCAGAAAGCCAATAGAGAAAGACAATGGAGAAAGCCAATGGGACTTCCACCAGGCTGCAGGAATCTCCAGCCTAACTGTCCTGTAGCTCCTACCAAATGAATCAATTCTCAATTAGTTTTGGAAGCACATTCCATGAGCTAAGGTTGCAGCTGTCACATCACTGAAGCCAAAGAACTTGGAATAGTCTTATATGGTGGCAGGAAAAAAAAAAGCTGAAATCAAACACAAATGTACTATTTGGCAAAATCATGTTAGAAAACAGCATTTGGATATGATAAGCCTGGCCTCACTCTTACACAAGTCATCGAAGCGTTTAACACTTAAATGTACAACTTGCCCATGTCCTGGCTCCAACACACTAGCAATGTGGTTTTGGAAGAAAACACTTGGGCAGGACATGTATATTGGAAAAAAAAAACAAAAAAACAAAAAACCTCACCTTGTAGATGTTCAGCTTTTATCAGTTGGCACAACTCCTACAAACTCTCACCCATGGCAGCCACCAGGGGAATCTCCTTTCCACCATCAGTCTGGTGATTCAGGAGTCACAACACTGTTAAAGCACAAAACATGTAACTGTTGCTCTTAGGAATAAAGTGATCTTTTTGACTGAAGTCATTTTAATACAGCATGTTGTTATTTTTAAAAATCATTTCTCTTTGCAAGAGATGACCTTTTTGTCTGTTAAGTCTTCACTGTTTCTAACTTTCTTCAAGATGAAAGCTTTGTTGTTGATGGAAACTGCCCAAAGGTTATTACCCTCATCTTTGACTCTTTCAGGTGACTGAAAACAATTTAACCTATCACTACACACAAAGGCTTCATTGCCCTTCGTTACTTGTGAAATACAATTTTTAGGAATCCAAACCATGACCTGAGTGAGCCAAGATCGCTGATGGAAGATACGGATGAGCGTTGGCAGCACCAGTCCCAGCCATATTCACCATAAAGGAACGCTGCAGCCACCTCCATCCTTCATTTTGTGATACCGAATTGCACCAAAGGTGGTAATGCAATGAGCCTTCACTGTTATAGGAGAAAAATTAAATTTGCCATTATTATGCATTCACACAAATCCTCGTGGAAAAGTTAGCTTCTATTTGCATTAAGCAACTATATTTCACATTGCATTGGTTAATGCCAATGTCTTTAGAGGTCATCAAACTCAACAGTTAAAAAAATTAATCTGAGAATTTACAGCGGTTAAATACAGCTAAATAATTAATGATGAGGAAATTGAACTTCCCATTGAGATTGGATTAGGAGCCAATGTGGGACACCATTGCTGTAGAGCCTCTTTCCCCGGGGAACCTCCCAGCAAAAATCAGCCTCTTTATTGCTTTCCATATCACTAATAAAATATGAAAGCAGAGAATACAATAAGATTTTCATATCATATTAATGACCTTCAGAATGCAATCAGACTAGCAGCTCTCGCTGAGCAATTTGCTAACATAATATAAAACTGTTAATATGATATGAAGGTCACTAAGACAGTGCAAAAATTAGTGTAATGACACCAACTAACCCAGGCCTTTCAGCAAGGAGAACAATTAACTGGCAACTTCATTTTTGCAACCCATACCTCATATGCATGTGTCAGACACAACACAGCACTAAGTAAAGCAGAGTTGTTGGGTCTGAGGGACTTCAGCTCTACAAGCTTCAGCTTTGCTGGCTCCAATCCAGCGATGCAGGGGCATGTCACAATGGTCTTCTGTTGAGTGCCAGGGAGCAAATGCAAAAGATGAGATTGATTGTAGGTCTTGTCTCTCCTTCTGCAGAACAGAAAATACTGAACTTGTCCTGTCATACTGACCAGCTGCCCTGAGCAGTGCTCCAGTAGCACAGAAGAACTTTTGGAAGGAAAGGGGATTTATGGGAAATAAAAGAACAGTGGTGATTCTTGATATACTTGAAAATGAAAATATTTTAAAACTGTATTAATAAGTTTCTTCCCGTATAAACCAACATTTAAACTCCATTTTTTATTAGGTTAAACTTAAGAACAGCCAGCAAAAAATGATCTCACAATATTTTATAAAAAATCCTTGATTTTAATCTCTTCACTTTTAAGGCACTACTCTGAAGTTGGATAACTTTGCTTTCCACCACGTAAACACTGCTGAAGTACCACAGAGCATGGAGAGCAGCATGCATCTTAAAAACAGCCACATTAACTCCTCCTGAGAAGCAGACTCAGAATAGAAACTTCACCTTGACTCACTGCATAACATCTAAGAGCAGGAACTCCACACATCATTCTGAAATTCCAGCATTAACACCAGCTGTATCCCATGGCAGAAGCTGCAGAGGGTCAGGCCAACATCCCACCGAGACCTGAACATCCTCTATTCTACCAATAGCACTGTGACAAAGTAATGGTGATGACCATCCCAGTGGCAAATAAAAAAGGGAAATCTCCAAGCAGCAAAGGGAAAGGATAAAGGAGAAATCTCTAAGCAGGTCAGAGTCCTGCTTCCACAAACTGTTATACAGGTAGTTCAGTATTTTGACTGGCAAATGCAGCAGGAAGTCATTTCTCAGTTGCACAGTGTGGAAGAGGAGAATTTCCTCTTGGAAATTCATTTTATGTTCTGAGTCAAAGCCCTTTTATATGTATTTTATATAGAAATTGATTGGTATTTAATTAAACTACACTTTATGCCATAGTCAATCTTTAATTAAATGCATCCTTAAGCATAGAATTTAGAGCATTACCAGAATGACTTTAAGTGCAGTAAGCATTTTTATGTTTTCCTCATAAACGAGAAACGAGGAAAGAAGCAAATAGCTGCTCAAACCAGGGAGTCTCTCCAGCCAAATGCAAAATGTTTGCAGGGAGCCACCCACCTACAGAAAGCAACTTCTGAATATTTCCTCTTGGGGATGTAGATTTACAGAAGGCAAACCTAAAACAGCAGCAATGCTTTGAAAGAAGATCCTTTAGCTGCTATGATCTCTGTGAACATCAAAGCCTTGTGCAGCCTTTGAAGAAGGAATTTCATTAAAAAAATTAAAAATAGGCATTACCAAAAACTTCCTAACAAAATATCATGATTAACTATAATATCTTAAGTAGCTAAACATTGTCCAAATAATACCCAACAATGAAAAATCGTCAGTATTTTACATTGTACAACTAAAGCCTCTCTCCATGCAAGTCTGAACATGCTTTCTCTGAAAAATCCCGAGCCTTCTTATAGAAAAACAATGAACCTGACAAAATTTGGTGTCAACATATATTCCATTGCTTTATAATAGGTGGCAAAGCCCTTGTGAATTTAAAGAATATCTAGGGATCGACTACAGCTCTCTAAAAGCCAGAAAAATTACATCCCGTGTCATAAAACCAATGCTTTGTCGTGTAATGACGCAATAATGCTGCATATCCAATCACAGCACTCTTGGCTTCAAGTCCGCAGGATAGAATTCCGTTGACTGAACAAAACGCCTATATGATGGAGGATCTAAAAAAGTAAGTTACAACAAGAAATAACTTTCCTCACTCTGCTTATAGATCTAAGTTTGCACCTAGGAAAACAAAATTTCTTTTTATAAGAGGTAAGAAAACATATGTCCATATGCTGAAATTATTTTTTCAAAACATTACCAGTTTCAGGAAAGGCTAGGTAGGCATCCTTCCCTCTGAGGCTGTGTGCGTATCACTTAGGACTCTGCTACTGTTTCAGTAATGAACTGAATGACGGAATCCTAGAGATGGCTTAGGTTGAAAAGGACTTTAAAAGACCACAAAGACCCAACATCTTGCCGTGGGCAGGGACATCTCCCACCAGATCAGGCTGCCCAAAGCCTCATATAATCCTGCCTTGAATGCATCCACAGATGGGGAATCCATAACTTCAGTCACAGTCTACGTTTTTTTCTGCACAGATATGATGAGGAAATTTATGAAACTCTTCCAGAAGACACGATCCTGGATGTAGCAACAAAAAAAGACAAAAAAGCAGAGAAGGAACTCGACGACTTAGATGCTGGCAGTAATTCACCTTCCACAGGCAAGAGCAATTATATATTCTGAAGAGCTAACCATACAGCAGGGAATGGCAGAAAAAAAAAGTCATGTAATACACTATAACTAACATACTACAGTCTGACCTAAAATGTAAGAAATAGAATCTGGACTCTTTCAGAGATCAATTCTGTTGCAAAGCACTATAGGTTTAGACCACGTGAGACAGAACACATTCTGCATACATATTTTATGCAATTGTATGTATAAAATACCACATCCTATTTTGTTAAACCTTCTGTTATTTATTAGAATTACTCAATATGCAACAAATCCTTGTAACCTCTCCCACTGGACTGCAATATCTTGGGGAACCTGGCTCAAAACTCAACAAGGATAAATAAGAACCCATCAAATTCATCTTGGCAGTAATGCAGGTATTTTATCTAAAGCACTTTTTCTACTTTAGTTTTGCTAATAACTGACTTTTTATCATCATTTTAATGATTTGTAAAACAGTGCAATTAGAAAATATAACTCCAAGCACAGGGACAGGTAAATTAATATAAATAAGGCAAAACCATTCTAGATTTCCCTGTCTCAGTTTTCTCCCTTTCCACAGCCTGAAGCAAATGGCTCTTTTGGTTGAATTATTGGGAAAAATCTATGGTGAAGAAAAAATGAAAGAGGAGATGGACTGCAAAAATGCATTCCAGAAAAGGCCACAAATAAGTTTGGCTTTGCTCTTTGTTTGAAATGCTTACTTTTGTCTCAGTTATAAATCTGAACTTCCAAGAGTGTTCAAATGCCAGCTCAATAACCATCACAGTACAGACTTAGGGCTGACAGCAGCTTCCTCTGCAATGGGACAAGTTCCTTCTGGATTCCTCTGGGGCTTCTAAATCCATTCTCTGCAACACAGCATGGAAATTTCTCTAGTAATTAACACTTTTTATAAGCCTCTGAAATTGAGATGTATTTTATAAAAAGGCAGTCGAGCAGCGACAGTGAAACAAATGCAGACATTTCCTCTTTTCTAGACCTAGATTTAATTTTCGGGAAGTTGCCACCAAAGTCACTGATCAAGACCAACCTCCTCTTCCCAAAGCCTCCTTGTCCCATGGCATCATACAAGACATCAGGAAGACATCATCCCCTTTCGATTAACAAACAGGTAAGCATCCAACATAGGCCTGGTATACTATGCAGAGGAATGCTATTTGGGTTTGCTTGTTTTGTTTTCCTCTAAAGCTGATCTTGATGTGCAAATCAGTAGAAAGATTAAATAAAATACAAGAGTAGTTTTAAAATCACTAATCAAGCCTCTCGCTCCACCATGGAGAAATACCTTCAGAAAAATCACCTTCATTTGCAGCTTTCAAATAAGCACTGAGGACAGTCAGAAATATCACTAATGGTAATCCAGGTCTCCTGCTATAAGAAACACCAAAGATGCATTTTCAAGTATATAACACAATACCATAACTTTGATGTGAGAGAACATATTTCAGGGCAAATAGCTATTTGCATAGAAATAGCTATCCCCTTTTCCTGCAATAAATTTAACACTGAACACGTACATTTTCCTAAACAGCAATGTCTTACCAAACAAAAACTCTATTTGTTACTAAAAAAGTAAAATACAATCAAAATCATGTGGACAAAATTTTACTGGAAATTCTTGTAAAGATGCTCATAAAAGGTCACCAAGGGCAGCAAAGAGAAGGGCAACGAAGCTGTGAGGGGTATGGAGCACAAGCCTGATGAGGAGCAGCTGAGGGAACAAGGATTTAGTCTGGAAAAGAGAAGGCTCAGGGACAAGTCATCACTTTCTACAACTCCCTGAAAGGAGGTTGCAGTGAGCTGGGGGTCAGACTCTTCTCCCACATAACTAGCAACAGGACGAGAGGGAGTGGCCTCAAGTTACACCAGGAGAGGTTCAGGTTGCACAGTAGGGTAAATTTCTTCTCTGAAAGAATGGTCAGGTGCTGGAACAGGCTGCCCAGGCAGGTGGTGGAGTCACTGTCCCTGGAGGTGTTCAAGAAACTTGTAGATGTTGTCCTGAGTCATACTGAGGAAATATAGCTGGTAGGGGGACAGTTGGACTGGAAGATCTTGGAGGTCTTTTCCAACCTTGTTGATTCTATGAAAGGAGGCATTTGGAGGAAGGGGGACAGTGCAGGTGGCTGCCCTTAGACCCATCTCCCACTCTGCACTGTTGAAGGACACGTTTCACAGGGCCCAACACACAAACTCCTTGTGCTGCTGGAATTCTCTCCCTAGCAACAGGCAACAGAGTTTTTGATCCATGAGTCTCATTAGGCTCATCGTTGTCTCAGACATGTTTAGAGCCTGTGCTTGTGTAGTTGTAGTAAACATTTTGCAACTGTCAAATACTTGATCACTAATGGTGAAAAGAGACTCATTAAACTGTCTTGAGGCACATATCCCAGCAGTCACTGTTCTCTTTAAGTGAAAATATTGTACTAGGAGCCTCCTGGATAATACCATTGTGGTCCTATAATACACATGCATTCTTAAGTGTCTCTGCAATTTTCTTTGTATGGCACTAGGAAAATAATCCCTTGAATTTTAAATTCATGACAGCTCAAGTTTCAGTATATTACAACACTTGTGATAGACTTATATTTTCTGAAATTGAAGACTGTTGTGGCTGATGAAAAAAGAGACCAGGATGTGACAGTGAGAACCCTGAAATCTCCCCACAAGAGCCATCTGGCACAGAAACGTGCAGTGAGACACGGGAATGCTCCTTCCTCCAGCACCAGCTCAAGAGCTGCTCGTCACAACCACAAAAATCACTTGTGATAGCACACAGGCTGAGCAACAACAGCCGGGAGGAGAACATTAACTGTATTGCACCGTCTCACCGCTGCAGACTCCCAGAAATACCACCTGCTGGGATACTCTGATGAGAATTCTACGAAAGTGTCTGAATAAAGGAAATAACTTTCCTTTGTGAATGATATTTTTGTGCTATGATGGGAAGTATTAACCATATGTGGCTTTGTATGAGGTACATGAGATTTGCATACAATACCAATAAGCAGTGCCAGCAATGTGCAGGTAATCTCTTCCAGCTTGATCCTTGCTGGGGAGGGATGATTGCTACCCACATGGATTACAGCTACTCGATGAATGGAAACTTCTATTTGTGCTCACTGAGTGGCCAGCAGTGGAGAAAGCAAGAAACACCTACTGTCAACATAAAATGGTTGGAACTGCCTCAATCTGCGTAAACTCTGCATTTAAATGCAGGCAGCTTCCACCTTCTCTCTTCAGTGGATGAGTGGAGGAAACATGAGTAAATGATATTCTACCCTACAAACCCAAATAAGTCACTAAGTAGGTCCAGTCATTTCTGAAAAAAAATCACATTATCTCACACAGAAAAGGGCCTTCTATATAAAAGCAGCGTATTTCCTGCATTTTCATACACATTTTCTTGAAAAGCCATTTCTCAGACATCCCATGGGCAACTGTTCACCCTTTCCCCAGCTGCAGTCTCGCATACAAATCAGGGCAGCCTCAGTGTACAGGGTGCTGTCAAAGAGGCTTGGCTGCCTGGCAGCAGCGGCATCTCAGCACCAGGCAAACCAACGTCCATCTCCCCTTCATTCATTTCTGTCAACAGAACAAAAATATGAATTCATTGGGAAAAAAATGTAAAGCCCATCACTAATATATGAGATAATCACTATAATATGAGAAAATGGGTATTTTTCTTCATCTTAATTTAGTGATGAAGAAAAATACCCATTTTCTCATATTATCCATATTGATGTAAGATAAATAAGTGAACTGTGTTTATAAGTCTCCCCACACTGAATATTTCATGTGTTAACAAAATACTGTATTATGGAAAAACCTACTTAAATGGTGGTTTGTCTTTAAATTGTTTCATATCCCCTAATAGGCAGCATTTAAATAACTATGATGCCCAAGCACTCTGTTCTGCACCTATGTTCTCTTTATGATGTCATCTGCCATGACAACACTGTGACATCACAGGCACCTGCGTGTTGAGAAGCGACACTGAAAATGTAAGTAAGTAAGTAAGTACTCACGAGCCCTGCTTTAGGAGAAGAAAGGGAGAAAAAACAAGTTTGGGACAAAACAGCAATTACTGAGTATTGCAAATGCCAAGCAGGAATCTTGTTGGCCAAAAATACAATACTCACTAATCTTAGCACATAGTTCAGTCTATGGTAACGTCATTTTTTTTCCCCTTACAAATAACCCAGTTACCACAGCTTACTTCTGTACCTTACTGCAAAAGGGAAGATAAATCTGTGTGTACCGGCAGATCAGTGCTAAAATCTAGCCTCGTTGTGGCTCCACATTGAAGGCTTTCTCCTAGGAAAGCATCTCAAGTACAACCATTTCTTTTCAAAGCATTATCAAACATTTCAATGGCTCCTGACTTACAGTGGTAGAAGGTTATGGGCTCTGCTCTCTCTATTCGGGTTTCTTTACCGCAGATGAAAGGTCTCAATGAGCAGCTAAGCTTAGGAACAGTGCTCCATGAAAAGACTCATGGCTTTCCTGGAAAATAAAGTCTGTCTGAATCATTTAAGCAGGATAATGCTTTCCTCCTACATGAAGAAAGTGCATCTTTCATGGCCCATCTTATCTTTGTTATGAAAAAAAAAAAATCAAAAAACCAAAAAAACACTCTTTCATTCAGGCTGCAGTACAATGATCTCATCCTACCAGTACTAAACATTTCCTCTCTCTGAACCCATGTTTCCTAGCACTGGGTCTTCAACATGAACAATTACTGTGCACAGACCTGGCATGGGCAGAGTGCAGGTTTTCTTGACATCTCTGTATGAAGTACAAAGTGCTTCTGATGAGCCTGGAATTTTTCAAGTTGTAGGTGGCAGAATACACAGGTATTAAGTCAACAGAAATTTGCTATCAGTAACACACAATCCCACAGCAAATCTTACTGCCGGGACTCCTCTGTCCTGTGGCAAAGCTCTGATAAGGGACCCAGAAACTGCCCAACATCTCAGCAACCTCGTGTCTATCTGACCTGCAGCCACTTTTATGTGCTGGAAAAAACTCAGATGCTGACACAGTGAATCCAGTTGTGTTCACCATCTCCATCCAATTCAATCCCCAAATTCTTCTTCTGTAATCAGTTTTATGTCTCTTCTCCAAGAGTGGCTACAAAAGAAAGCCATTTTTTTTTTGGCAGAGATAGCAAAAGGAGAATGAAAACAGTTGCTTCAGTGTAAAAAGAAAATAAATCACAGGCTTAAGTCATTTTTAACAGATTACAGATGTTGACTTGCTTGACATAGTACAACTAAATCTAGACATTCGTGTTTCTAAAATTGAAGGTAACTTACCTCCTGTGCACCCCTCGTTGTTCGTATTTTGACATTTGGAAGAGCTTTCCACCTGTCAAACAGCAGGCTGTGTGCCATCACAGCAAGCTTCAGGACAGCCTTGTTGTTTCAGAATCATTCTGCAGCACAACAAAATCTGCTTGCCTGCCTAAAACCAACCTCCTTGATGAGCATCTGTCTCTGCTCATGTTCTCAGTCTCTGCAATATATTTAGTTATTTGCTTTGTTTTCGTGATATTTAGGATTAAGTTATTACATTTCCAGATATTTCCCCATAGACGTTTTCTTAAACAGCTTCCGTTGAAATAGTAATAATCCTTTGGATGGTCCAGCTGATTGTTCACCTTATTTCTTTTCACTAGGGTAGGTCTGTAAATTAGATCTCTCTTCTCCAAACTTTTCTTGGATGAATAGTTTCATTAATAAGAAAGGAAACAGAAATCGATTCAAGCATTCAAAAGGCTCTGAAGCAAAATAATTTCAAAGTAAAAAGAATTTAGGAAATTTCAAAACACAGAGTGTAAAAGGACTTTTTAAACTAGGATTTATGGAAAACAGATAAGGTATGGAAGAAAATACAGCAGATTAAAGAGACTCGCCAAGAAACTTGCCAAGTTAGATATATTGAAGTATACTCTTGCACTGGATTTTTATAGTGTTCCTTCCCTGATGATGCCTGTTTCTTCTCTGACAGCTTTATCCGACAAGCCATTAAGAAACTGTTTGATCTTCCAAATTAAGTTTCCCTTTCTTAGTTTCATCCAAGTACTAAATTGCAACAGCTTTTTATCTTTGCATCCCTAATAATAATCATCTCTTTACAATGCTCACACCTTTGGACACCTGCTAGCAAGGATACCTTCAACAGACCTCTAGCCCTGCTGAGCACCTGCATTTCTCAAAGTTTTTCCTCTTCTATTAAGTAGAAAATGTACCTGTAGTGTGTAAACCAATCCCTATTAATGAGGTAACACCTTGTAGGAGAGATGCTGAATTTGTACATGCGCATCTGTATTTCTGCACACACAAGAAAGGAAAAAATTGGCAGGAATTTGTTTTCTGGGCCCTACTGATTAGCAGGATGTTCCTATAACAAGATCCGCAAGGAAACACTTCTGTTGAATGTTCTACAAAACACTGGTATCAAACTGTACAACTCCTTCCTAGCTCCATGTAATTTGTAAGGACGTTTGAAAGAACGAGTAGGGCACAAATCATTTACAGTACACAATTGATTCATGTGAAATTTAAGTTAGTTCACTCTAAACTCAAAACAATTACCACTGCAGTGATTTTATAAAACGCCTCTTCCCTTGGAAAGAAAGCATCTAAATCAAACTTGGTTTCAAGCCACAAAAATTAATGATAGGTATTCTCATCTCAAGATGCAGGAAGCGACGCACATAAATCCACATGTCAAGATGAGGTTCATATAATTCTAAGCATTAAATCATTTATCCCTGAAATTGTACTATTCCAGGAAGTGTTTGGTTATATCAGTTTTGAGTTGAGGTGCTACACTAAAAGCTGTCACCCAAGCAGCCAGCTGGGATTCAGCACAAAACTGTATCAGTCTCTGTATTGCTTTCTTCTGCTTTATCTGAAAGATCTGATGAATAAGCTGGTGGCTAAGAGAAAAGATTAGCATCAGAGGAAGCAAGGACACGGGGCAGAGGAGCATCTCGGCTGGCAGCGTGGCCTCACAGAAGCAGGCAGGATGGATGCGGGCACCCAGACCCAGCCAGCCTCAGTCCAGCATGAAGGCAAGTGTCTTCCCTTTGCCCATAAACCATCAATATAAACATCCACTGCAAAGGCTCCTCTTCGCACCAGGCTGCGCCCTGGGCACTGCTGTTAACTGGTTTGGAGCAGGACAGTGTGATGGCTTAACCAAAAATACAATTCTATGCCAACAAAGCATGTTTAAGGGCTGTTAGATTTGCTTACAATATTACGCATGCATAACTGTCATTAGCAGTAAATGACTTGCTACATGTTTAGAGCACATAGAAAAGTTTAGATCAAATATTGTTTGGTTGTTTTGTTGGTTTTTTTTTGTCACTGATTCTAAAAGCAACAAGAAACATCTCAGCACTCGAACATGCCTAGGCCTAATCACTATGTAAAGCTTTCTTCCTCTATAATTGTCCCTGTCTGAATTTCAGATACCAAAAGTTCTAATGCAACGCAACAGATATGGAAGAATTTTTCCTTGAAGTTCCTCAAGCCACGCCGGCCAGGGACAAAACCCCGATCAAAGCCATCAGAACTACAGGCAAATAAGCCCAAGGCTCAGAACCCAACACCTGCAGAACCACAGGGAAGGCAGCGGCTCCAGGTGTCCACAGGAGGAACAGAGATGATTGGTAACACAATGATTTCCATCTCCCGCCACCAGGAACAGGCCGAGCCTTGGGCCAGCAGAGCAGACCCTGCTGCACCAGCGTTCCCGTCCCAAGCGCGGGGCCTCATAGGCCCACAAAGGCCTCTGGCAGCGAGCCCACAGCTAGACCAGCCTGACACTGGTGAACAACAGCCGCTGCTCTTTGTCTTCAAGCAGAAAATGCCCCCCCTTGCTATGGCTGCTCGGGGTCCCGCAGAGCTGAGTCGCTCGGCATCTTTAGAAATGGAAATAGTGCCTCAGTGCACCCAGCCAGCACCCATCTCCATGCAGCTGACCCCACAAGGGAATTTTGTCCAGCAGCGTTCACAGCCTCCAGCTCTGCACAGGGGCAAGTCGGCTCCAGTCACCTGCCAGCCCCCCAAGGTCAGGCAAGCGCCAGTGGGAACCAGTGTTTCCCCTCCCTGCCTGGAGATCATCTCGCTGAAGGAAGGCTTTGCCATCAAGACCTTTCCCAGGTGCAGCCAAAGCTGTTTGCCTGCAGATCCCAACAAGGCCCGCACTGAGCCCCTGCCAAGGGCTGCCAAGGCACGGGGCGTTCCTGTGAGAAGCCGAGCACCGAGGTCTGTGCCCCTGGTAAGGAATGAAAATTGGGTTTGAATGACATCTGGGTTTCCCCAGGAACAACCCTCACCTACTGCAGTGGTACCTGGGTGGGAGGGTGACATGTGCCCCCAGATCCCTTACCCAGGGAACCACATCCCAGAGACTCCCAGATGCCAGCTCCAAGGTTACCCCAGATGATATCTTTAAGTGTCATCAAATGTCAGTGTTAATTGAGAGCTGATTCCAAGCTTGGTGAGGTTCAGCTCCTTCTCCTCTCCTTTGCTGGAAGCAAGGGGCAAGACAAGTGGTGACACTGGACCATCTAGCTGCTTAAAAACCTGGACACACTTGTCATTTCTCTTCCACAAACTCCAGCAGGCACTAACAATGGTTAATCCCACAGCACATAATCTATTCTTGAAATAATGCATATGTACCAACCCAAATATTAATGTAATTTAAAAAAACTGGCACTTCTTTTACAGCCTGGCGCCAAGTGGGTACACAAAATCCTGTAGTGAGCAATCTTCCCCAAGCACTTGGTTCCTGTGAGGATGGTGCATCTTGAAGCACACAGCAGCTCTGCCCCAGTGAGTTCACATTTTAAGGATGCTTTCCACCTATACACACCCTCAAACCATGTGCAAGAAATTAATAAACACAATGTTCATTCAGTGTAAAGGTTGAAATGTCTGTCACCTGGTTAAATCCATTTATCCAGACTGTTAAACAGCACCAACGCCGATAGCGCCCCTTCCTGTAGAAGTGGCCCAGGTAAGCCAGGAGGAGGAGAAGGAAGAAGGAGGAGCTCCAGCTGTCAAGAGGAAGCAGATGCATGTTTTGCCCACTGGGTATGAAGTTCTGAGAAATCTGGAAAGAGGGTTTTGTTTGGTTGGGCTTTTGTTGCTGTTTTCATTTTAGAGCACATACTGCCTTTCCTCAGGATCACATATTGTTTTTTTTTCAAGGATTTGGTTATTTTGGCTATATCCTCTCCAACAGTCCATCAGAACTCATCAGAATACACTGCACCAAAGTCTGATACAGGACAGGATTTTAAAATTCATCCTTAACAATACACCTTAAAAAACTGTGCAGCTCTGGCTAAAAACCATCTCCTCTAATTTGTTTTCAATAAGTCTCCTACAAAAACAGAAGTCTCCTTTCTTGAAATCTACCAGCACCTCACACAGGATGAATTATAAAAATGAGACTCTCTGGTCATTCAGAGAATAAATGCTAACATTTTCACATGGTTTGTGCATGGTATTTTGAATACCACATAATGAATATGACATTCTTTATTTGCCTCTCTCCTGACAGCACACAGCACTGGCAGTTTGGCAGAGGCTCCTGCTTGCTTTCTTTGATGGCTGCTGGTGATGACAGTTAATTCAGGGCTTTGGGAAAAAGAACGGATGGTAAAATACTATTGAAAATGATTGTATTTACTAATAGCAAATGCAAAATGACCTGCAGAAATGATTATTTTCATGCAGTTGCCACAGCTCCTGCCACTCCCCTTACTGCCCTGGTTCTGCTGCTGCAAGTCACCCTGCTGGGATAGGCTGGGTCCAATAGCTGGTAATGCAGTCACTGCTGCTTCCTTAGAGCTCTATAGCTTTTTTCCCTAGTAATCAAGCTTTCAGTATAGTTTGCTGAAGAGAAGCCTCAATACCCATAACGTGCCCAGACCATCCAGCAGGGCTGTACAAACCCATGGACTGCTTGTAAGATACAAAGACTGATTCTATAGAGGCAACACCTCACATCACTCAAATCCAGCTAGGAACAAGGCAAGTGACTTAAACAACAGGAATGTTTTGCTCAGCTAGTTTCATACTATAGCTTACTGGAATGTATTTAGCATCTGGGATGGGTGTACTGAACATTTAATTAAAATAAAACCTTAACTTTGATACGCTTGGGAAAAATAAGTCCTGTCTCATCCAGGAGATCTCAAGCCCCTTGCTGGTTAGCTTCTGTTATACCAGCAAGTGCTTGCAAATACTTCTCAAGAACATGGAAAGAGTTTTAAGGGATACTTACACTCCTTAAAAACAGAAAACATGCAAAACAACAATTCACAACTCCACTAAACCAGAACCACTCCTTTAAAGCCATCCCAAATCAGCCTTCCGACAGGCCTCGTTTTTAGCTCGGTTTAAGCAACGTTGGAGCCAAACAGCAGTTCCCAACAGCAGGCATAAAACACGCTTGAAAACGAGTTACATATCAAGCTAATAAAATTAGGAAGTAATTTAACCATGCAATTTAGGTCGTGTCCAACTAGCGAGCGTTTTACAGTCATTCCTAAAGCAACAGTTCTGAAAATTGAGTGTTCTCCTAAAAGCAGCTGCAGCTACACTCTTGAGGCTAAGAAATCAGCAACAACAGCCCTTAATAAAAGCAACGTCTCTCTAAAACTCCTTTCTGTTAAGCAACAAACACTGCACAAAGGCCTGGAGGGCAGACCGTGTGTAGGTGCAGGGTGCAGCACGGGCAGCCCAGCAAGGGCACAGCACAGCCATCGAACACAAAGCCGTCAATGGGAGTGCTGCTGCTTCTTTCCAACAATTTAGGGCCGTTCTTTTTAATTAAATACAGACGCCTTTTCACGTTTCAGAAAATTAATCACTTTTGGCATCTATTAGATATTCATTCCTGTTTAAAGCATCTTTTATAATTCATTAAACCACCTCAAAAATTAAAATTCTTAACAGCCCAAGGCCCAAAATACGTTTAAGAAAGAAAATTAAGCACAGTAATAAATAGCGAAGAATCCTGAAATATTAATTCGGCCCGCAGCACTTCCAATGTTTATCTGTGACGATGAACTCCACACCGCGCTCAGGTGAAACGAGGGAAGCAGCGACGAAGGGCCGAGCGGCCGCCCCGCCACGCGGCTCGGCGCGCCACTGCCGCCATCTCGCGGCCGTTGCGCACCGCGGTACGGCGCCTCAGCGCTGCGACCGTACGGCGGGGTGCTGATGTTGCGCAAGCAGAACGCATGCGAAAAGGGGGAAAAGCAAGCTACTTTCTGTGCAGCCACCCGTACTTTTGACACTTAGGAAAAGAGCCTTCCTTAAGCCCGGTAAAGCCGTGCGCAGCAGCGCAGACACCGCAGACGAGGAGCGGTGCCGCGGGCAGCTCTCGGTTCAGCAGTGCGGGTCAGCGGGGCACGGAGCCGCGCTTTCCCTGCTTGCTTCTGCCCGCACGGCCCGGCACCGAGCTCACAGACACGCGTGGCGGTCTTCTCAGCGTTCTGGTTCCTCAGCGTCCAGCGCCGTGCTAGCTAGGATGCCAACTTTAGTGGCGACATAAAGAAAGCTACACAGCTAAAGCAAGCTCATCTCTTAAGTGCTTCTGAGAGCTTCTCCCCCCCATCATCTTTCTACCCCATAAAAGAAAGAAGTGGGAAGGCACCTTATAGCTTCAGATGAGTCATAGGTAAGACTGAGCTCTTTCCTGAGAGCCAGTGCTTGCAAGAAAGCAAAACAATACAGAATACGCCTATTTCATTGCAACCCTAGATCTCATCAGCAGTCCAAGTTTTTCTTAATACAGGCCTTGTCTCTTTTGCCAGCAGCAGCCAGTGCCCAGTAGGCGTGCAAGGAACTCGCTGCCTGGAGGTTCAGGGATCTCTCACTATTGTGCTGCAATGGGGATTATTTGGTACACAGTGAGCTAATTGCTCTACCACATATAGCGAGGGCAGCACTGCTCGGCTTTGCAGCAATAGCTCATCTACAGCAGAAAAGAATGTTAGGAGGCAGAGCTTTCTACTACAGCTTTATGACCTCATGTGGCAAATGCTGATGCACTTATTTATCTTTGACTGCCTGTGCAGGTCACTGCTTTTAATTTGACTGCTCTCACTTGCAATCTAAATGCCTGCATCTGGAAAGAAAATGATTTCCTCTTTTCAGGTATTCAGCTTCGACTACATGCAAAAACATGTGGAAGGTAGATCATCCCACCCTAAATTAATACATCAATCCTATCAATAAATGTATGTTTTATTGAAAGTGTGGCATAAAACACTTTACTGTGAATATAAATTTATAAACAGCTCTTGATGTGAGGTTTTTGGCAGGGCTTACCAAATAATGCAATTCAGAGTACATTTGATTTACTGTGTGTGCTCATTAATTTTATATCATTTTAAAAAAAGAGTTGTTGAACTTTCAAAGTGATCATTTTTTGTCAATTATAAAAATCATGAACTTGCAACTTTTTCACTCTAGTACTTGAGAAACTGCCAGCTATTTAAAACTGTACCTTTATCATTGTTCACAATGTCTAACAAAAATAAATACAATTTTGAGGTTGTCTTTGGCATGTTGGAATTCAAGGCAATTGTATCTTTTAGCAGCACAGTGCAAAGAAAAACAACATACCATACAATGCACTACTAGATTCAGCCTTACAAAGAGAAGAGAACGTAGTACAATGCAAACTTTAATGTCAATATATACAGAGCTTTAAAGAAAAACTTTTAAAATTAAAAGAAATAAATACAATATGATACAAAATCCACAATATGCTTAGAGAAAGAAATGACAGTTACAATATCTGATAACGGGGACCTTTTGTATAGTTTCATCTTTTAAGTACCTCAGAGAGCATGTGATTCATTGCACACCATTTTCAATTAATGCCCTTTCATATATTGAGATTTATAGCCAGTCATGTGCCAGAATAGTTTTTAGCTCTAATCAGAGTATCAGTGCAAGATGCCAAAGTGCTTGGGATATTATGACAACACAATTCTTAGCCAATGCTGCTTATAAGCCTAATGCAAAACACACAAAATAAGAACACTTTGTCCTGCAAAGGAGATCCACCTTGAGCATTTTTAGTTCTCACACACAAAAAACCCAAACCAGGATCCAATGTTTTTAAACTCATTACTGGTAATAAGCTATCTCCCAAATCTTAACCATTAAAGATCATTTAAAGCTTTCAAAGAAAAGTTGCTTTCTTTACATAGAAAAATCTCAAGAAAGCCAATTGGAGAAGGGACTTCTAGTTACATAAGTTACTACAATATTCAAGTCAACTACAGCTATACCCTAGGATTTTATTTTCTTTAACTTGCTTTCATTCTTTTATTCCCAAAGGAAAATATAGGCATAATAACAAATTAATTTAGGGAAGTACATTTAAGAAAAGACACTGAGGATATGTAACTAAAGAGGCATTGATGCAGAAGGATGGTACATAACAACGGTGTATGTATGTTACCCGTAGGTATCAGTACATACTCAAGAAAACTGAGTGAGCTGTCACAGAGCAGCATTAAAAAAAAAAAAAAGAGCTCTGATAGCATTACATAAGGACTCATAATAACTTAAGAAGCCATTTGAAAACTTTATGAGAAACCTGCTCCTCCCTTCCCTCCCACAAGCATTAGCAAAGTTTTAGACTAGATGGGTCTAAAAAATGTAAGTGCTACACAAGTACATGAACTCCCCTTAATTGCATTGATGTTTTATTCTAATTGCATTGATACAAACCAATATACTTACTATATTACTGTCTATCTTACTCAATCCTCACAAGCTCCCCAGCTTTTTCAATTGCAAAATTTGAGGGCAGAGATAGATGTGTCACTGCAAATGACCAGTGCATATTGCAAGTAACTTCCAATTGTTAAAGTGGCTAGATGCAATTTTAACTACTGGACATTTCAGTTAATTTCTCCAATACATACATGAAAGTTAGCTTTGGAAAGTGAATTAAAATATGGAAGACTACTCAAGCTCTGCATGAGTGATGTGTGTGAGGTTTTGGATGCCTTCTCTGAATGCTAGAATAACTTTTAAAACCATAGAACATTGGCCTCAGCTAGATAGTATGCTTAGACCATCTACTTAGGCTTTTACAGGGTCAGAAATAATTTAGTAGTTTCAGGCATAATAGGAAAACTATACACCATGCTAACAACAGCATTTAGGCAAGCCACAAAACAGTGGCTTAAATCAGTCTGCCCACACTGATTCTCTCTGGTTTGGACACTCTTCATTATGCACCACTGGTGGATGTTGATGCCACTGCACAGCTTTTGAACACAATACAGGAATACAACAGAGTTCCTTACTTTTCATCAAAAGGAAAACTGAAGATAATAATTGCAATATTGGAGGGGTGAGGTGAAGAGAAGCAGGTACATCAGGTACGTGCTCCAGCTACAGTTTATGTGCAAGGGTTGTCTACTCCCTTCAGCAAGAACTGTATCAGACTCTGTGCTCGTAAGATCTAGAACTTAACTGCTATTATCAAAGCCAGAGTAGAACTTATCTTGCTGGCAGAAAAACACCACACCCAAAATATAAGATCACTTGATAGTAATTAGTTCTCCAGAAATTCTTTTAAGTAGTATCCATATTTCTTTATAAAAAATAAAAAATGTCACTCTTTTACAAAGTCTGTATTAGATGATAAATAGCTTGTAATCTTGAACTGTGCAGAGACCCAGCAAAACATTACTGACCTTTCACTCCAAGAGCATGTTCAAGCATTATTCCATTTCACACTGAACTGACAATGCAGTCTGTTTATGAGCATTAGTAATTGAACAAAAGTTTGAAAAGTATGAAAAATTCCAAAAGAAATATCAAAATTGAAGTAAACTCTCCTGCATCCCTGCATATCTGACGTTTCAAAACTGATATGCTGAAATATTCACAGCAAGTTCCCTTCCCCCTCCCCCCAAATGATTTAAGGATTAAAATCAGCATACTAGAGTACACAGGTCTCATTAAATACAACAAAGATGTTTCTCCATGTGATTTCCTTGTGATAAGACGAATTTATAATGCTGTAGTCACTAAAACCTTGCTTTTGCCCCAGGAGTACTGTTAGCACTACAGGCTAGTAATGATTTTAAAAAAATAACTAGAAAGGATAACCTTACAGATGTTTAAAAATCTTTGCTAAGAATCAGAATTCAACCTCATTTGCACATTCTTCCTCTTATTACCTTTGTTTTGCACATTGAGAAGAACTTAAATTATCTTCAGCTGCTTACAACTGCTTTTGTGCAAAATGCTTTTAAGGTGCTTATAATGTGGTGCTTCTAAGCAAGCTAAAAGAAAATGCCAATATAAACACTGTTAAATGATTAATGAATAAAGCCATTAAAGACCAGCTGCTACCTTGCAGGAAAGCTGAAGACGATTCAAATTTGACATTTGTGTTCCATTCCTTGTGTTACCCTCTAGACCAACGGGTTTTACAGTTGTGTTTCAACCCATATTATACCTGGACCTCAGCCAAGACAGCTTATTTCTACCACTATTTTTCCCCTCCATAGTGTGAACTCAGATTGTTCTGGTAGTCACTTGTAAATTTGCAGACAAAAATTGCAGACAATTACAGGCTGTAGATGAGAATTTCACACGTATTCTTTTGGACAAAGGTCTCTAATAGAGAAAAGGATGAGCCAATTGCACAAGGGACAGATCCGGTACTAAATAATAAACTTTCTAGGAAGCAGTCACGTTCTTTGATAGCTTTCAAGCATTTCAAACAGGCACCTCAAAATCAGGCACAAATGGCCCCAGTAAGCTTCCATCATCTATCAAACACTCAAGAAATTTAGTATGGGATATACTCTGCATGATACAAATAGCACACCTCCTATATTCATAAAGTCTCAAATCTATTATACTCATACCTAACGATTGGGCCACAAAATTTCCATCTTCCCTTACCGCATCAGGAGAAAGCAGCTTATCTAATAGTACTTCAATCTCAAGTACTTCACAGGTATAAGCAAAAATCAGCCAGCACCCTTTGCATTTTAAAATCTGAGTTACTATTGTCACTTTTGGAAGTTAGGCCAGAATTTTCCTGAAAGCTTTTTTTTCCCCCCCTTTCTGCCATCACAAATGTCTTATAACTGGCTACCAAAAGTATCTGGAACAAGTAAGATGGACAGAAGTGCAATTTTTGGTCACTTGTATTCTCAGTGAGTGAATAGTCAAACTGTTGATCGATAATATGCTTCCTAATATTTAAAATTCATACCATCGTACCACTGCACAATTTTACTGACATGATGTCTACAACATGTGAAAATACTTTAAGCTTATTATCTCTGAATGTATTTATTCCTAGTTTACTAGCAAATGCAAGCCAGCACTGGTTTTGAGTCAGAAAACTCCAAGACAATTCTGGCCCTGAGATTTGTTTCCTTTCTATCACAACATTTTTTAGAAAGAGCTGAAGTCGTAACATGACGACAGACAGTAAGAGTGAGTGCTGGCAAAAGGATATGGTCAGTAACTTGCCCATAACTATGAGATTTCTGGGTCATTATTCTCTTATCTGGGCACACTGCAAGGCTTATTTATTTTTCCCAAGCTACCCCTACAGTTAGGCAAATTGAATTTTGTTTCTGTAGTATTTGTACATGCAGCTAGAGATTCAGGTAGAAGCAATATTCTATAAGAAAAAACAAATAAATAAAAAAATCCACATGCCAAGTTTGATATAACAAAGTGTCAGTTTGCCTTATGTGCCAAACAAACTTAAGGTTAGTTATATTCAGTGGAAACAACTGCTAAGGAAATAGAACAGCTGTTGTACAAACAGATACGCAATAATAAAATTTTTTAACAAAATTGGATGACATGATGTTGTAGTACCAATATTATTTCAGTCCTTATTTTTGACAGTTTATACATGTATTTACCTTCTTCAGCTCAGCTCCAGACAACAACATTCACGGCCATAACCACAAGTGTTCTTTTTCTTAGATTCCAGGTAAAGTGCAGAACTTTACCCATTTCTTTTGTTTATATTTTCACAAACTTACCAATTACTGGCACCATGCAAACACAGACCTGCCAAATTAGCACTAATGCATTTAATACTGGCACAATACATTAGTCATCTTTTTATAAAAAAAGAATGAACAAGTTAATTGATTCAACTTAATTCATTTAAATGCCCAATTACAAAATTAAAAATTTGTCCTTCAAAACAGGGTCTAAATGCACAAAGAGAAAGAAAAAATTTACACTGACACTTTATGCACAACTTGGTCAGTGGCAACGGTCCCCTAAACTTTTTTTTTTTTTTTTAAATGAACCCACCAAAACTATACAGAATGTGAAATATTTCACAACAGATCTCTTAAAGGACAGTGTCAAGAAATTCATCATGGTGTACCTGATGTTTAAATTAACCCTAACAGATACAACCTGTAAAATAACACAGTATGAACCTGTGGCATTTTTTTTTTCTTTTTTTTAAAAAAGGACTTCTACAGAATTCAAGTAGTGTAGCAGGAAACCATAGATGCCTTTTGATCACAGGTCAGGCAAAGTAAAGCCACTTATTGGATTTTCTCCTTGCTTCTGTTTGCTAAGGTGTCCCAGTGGATCTATAAGTCTGTTGACGTTAGCTTTTTCATGCTCCGTCGCTGAGCTAAACTTGAGGCTGCAACAGGCTCTAACACTGGCTGAAACGTCTTGTGATTCAGTGCAGAATATGTAGCAGCCATGGCTCCCTAGAGAACAATGAAATGGATAACAAGTTGTAGAAGTTATTTTTAATCACCAAATAGAATAATTCAATATTAAGTTCATAAAGAGAATAAGATTTATGTTAGATCACATATGTTGTCTAAAGTTTGTGTTGAATGAAAAACACATTTATCACTGATTCCTTCAGCAAGGTACATAACATTGCTTTTCCTTTGCTGTGTATTTATTTATTTAACATACCTTAAATATAGTGGTTACCTTTTAACGTGAGTCAGACTTGGTACCTTCTAAGCAACAAATAGCATCAGTTTATGAAATACAGCCCCTTAAGTGGTTATTCAGGTCCTGACTTATGAACACAACACTACTAAGACTGGCTTTCACAGCTCCCTAATCAATTTTGTTAGATTAAAAAACAAATTATATAAGCTGTTTACAGTAGAACATGCTTGTGTGTTGTAAGTCAGAATCACAGATACAAACTGAACACATAAAACAAGTGCAAAAACTGTAGCTTGATAATTTACTTAGGAAACACGATCTGGTCACAGAAACAAATCCCAGAAGATGTCACAGAATACCTGTAGTGGGAAGGAACCTTCAAGGACTATTGAGTCCAACTCCTGGCTCCATACTGAATTCAAACTGTATGTCTGAGAGCACTGGAGCACTGTCCAACTACTCCTCAAGCTCCAGCAGCTCGATGTTGAGCCCACTGCCCTGGGAAGCCTGTTCCAAGGCCTGAATTTCTCAAATAAGAATGATAGATCTGTGGAAGTTTCAGATAACTGAGATATCTGGTTCTTGTATGGCCAAAAGCTACCTTTATCTATGAAAGCACAAAAAGAACGAACAGAAATATTTCTTCCCTCACATACAGGTTAAAAAAATCTGTTTGCTTAAATAACTTATATGAAGATGTACATACTGGCAAAGAAAAAAAACTAAGTTCAAAAATCAGTTCTGTCAGTAAACTCTCAAAGTGATCCCAAATCATTGCACGTCCATTAACTCAAGCAATATACAGTCCTCAGGTTGTTTTACCTTTACTAGATGTGGTGCATCTTGTCTGTTTAGTTGATAATGGGGCAACTGGTCTCTACAGGCTATCCACGAATGTTTTAATACTTGTTCTGCTGTATACCTCTGATGCGGATCTACATGAAGCATATGTGATAACAAGTCCTAAATAAAAATGAAAAAAGATACATGCTAATTAAAACAATTTTAATATATACTTTAATTATGGCAGTAATGAAAAAATGTGGCAGGGATTAACACAATACAAACAAAAACATCAGTAGATAAATCGGATCATTTTGTGCCCTGACACTACGGAAGTCTGAAAACAATGTGTTGTTTTCAGTTTAACAAAGCAGGCCTTTATTGTTAAGAAACTTGTTGTTTCTGTGCTTCATATTTCAGTTTGTTCATTACTAATACACTCTATGAAAGACCAGAAATACTGTTAGAATTTAGCAGAAAGATTTTTATGGAAGAAAACTATGAATGAGGATGGATATCTACCAATACTACACACCTGGGATCTGCTGACTACACATTACAGTTGAATTCATATATAGCTATATATTAGCAAAATATTTTTCTTTCAACAAGGTATATAAAGAGTAAAATCAAATAAGAATGGACATTTTTCTTTGTTTAGAAGCACTAGTAATAAGCTATGAATTCAATGTTGGTCAAAAGGTGAACTGAAATAGGAAAGGCAGAGGAATAAAGACAGGAAGAACTTGAAAGAAAACTAAATGTGAACAAGCTGACAATGTTCCTTTTGTTTAGGCACAAAATATGAAACATTTATGACTATATACAAGTTAATTACTTGTGGATAAGACAGAATTAGCAAAAAAAGTATTCTGAATCACTCCTATTGAAATGCACAAATTATGCAGTTCCAAAAGATCAGGAAGAGACAGTATTAATGCCAAGATTTATAAAAGGTAAAAAACGGTGACTAAGATACCTACAGAGCAGGCCAACACTAAACCCCTAGAACACATCCTGCAATTGTAATTCTGTCTTCAAATAAAAGGACAGCATCATAATCAAGCTGATAAAGATTTGCAAGATATTCAAACATACTGAAGTATTAGTTTAATATTTGGAAGTAACAACAAAAACAGTAAAGACGTGACATGAACATGACATGCTGAACAAGTTAAAAGCATGAACTGAACCTATACTATAGAAATAAACATATCAGTGCAAAGTAAGTTGCTACTAGAACAAAGATAAATGGAAGAATGACTTTACAATTAAGCAATGCCACATACATCTGGTTTTGGTCCAGTAAAAACAATGACTAAAAAGATTAGGATTAAAATTAGATTTTAAGAAAGATAGATCCCAAGTTAGTGACCTGTGGGAAGTAACAGTGTGTAACTCAGGTTTTTACTGTATACTTCTAGTTCACTTCTCACTAAAAACTGGTAAATTGAAGGGCTGGCAGCTATCCAATGGGATCCAGGCAGGATAGAGTTATGAGCCAGCCAGAACCTTACAAAATTCAACAAAAACAAATTGAAAGTCCTCCACCTGGGATGGAGGAAATACTTGCCAACTACAAGCTGGGGATTGACTATCGAGGGAATTGCTTTGCTGAAGATAACGTGGAGGTCTAGATAGGACAGCAAGCTGAACTACCAAGCATGACTCAACATGCTCAGGAAGTCCAACAGCATCTTGGGTTGAAACACAGGAAGTAGGTTGAGGGAGGTAACAGAAGACCTTTACTGAGGCCAAAAGAATGAAGGCTGAGAAAAATCAAGAGATGTTCCACAAGGCATGTTACTTGAAATCAGGAGGATATTTTTCTTCATTTGCACAGTAAAAGCTGCCTGGACAAGTTGTACAAAAACCTTGGAGGTTTTCAAGATCAGACTTAAGCCCTGAGCTACCTGCTCTAAAACACTGCTTTTGAATCATAGAATTACAGAATTCCTCAGGTTGGAAAAGACTTTCAAGACCATCAAGTCCAACCAGAACCTAACCATACTACCCTAATTTTAGCAAATCACATCCCTGAACACCACATCCAAACTGTTTTTAAACACATTCAGGGATGGTGACTCAACCACCTTTCCGGGGAGCCTATTCCAGTGCTTAACACCCTTCTTTACAGGAAGTTTTTCCTGATATCTAAACTAAACCTCCCCTGACACAACTAGATTCCTGCAGACTTTACTGTAATACTGCAGTTAAGAATAGCAAACTGTGTTAGCCTAATATATTTTAGTAAGCTCAATAGATGTTCTTTTAAATGCCACAAAGTAACCAAGGGAAAAAAAAGCAGAAAAAAATTTATACCTTTGCTGCATCAGAAACAGTGTCCCAGTTGCCTCCACTTAATGAGAATTTTCCACTGCCTATCCGTACCAGGATCTCCTCAGGAGTATCATTAGGACCATTTGCAAACGGAGTATAGCTATTGAAAAGGAGCAAAAAAGCCTCATAAGAAGCTAAGAAATTGATAAAACCTCATAAATCATTCTGAGTAAATATTCCACTAACAGAGACATTACATACTATCAATACTTACAGTTTCAAAGATGAAATGCTACTACATTTTCTTTTTCCCATAATTATAGTTACATAGAATAAATGAGAAATGCAGATTGAAAAGATGCTTTAACTTCTTAATAATGCATTCTAACTAGTGAAGACTTAGAAATTATACAGAATGATTCATAAAAACAAAAACTATGGTATATAATAAGCATTCAAAGCAATTGAAACCCACTAACAGAAGGGCTAGTAAGGCTAGAGTAATAGTGTTGGGAATGTATGTACATTTAGACACAATGAGCAAAACATGCACATATCTCTAGGGCAAAACTGCAAGAATATTCTTGATTAAAAAACAAAAAAACACCAAGAGTTAGTAAGGCTTACACTACAAGATCATTGGGTTTTGATTTTTCTTTTATAATAGCTTACTGGATTTCTGTAAGTTCAGGTTATTTTCCTAAAATTCCTACTGTAAAGAATTCAAAAAATAGCTGAATGACTTAAATACACACCTTATGCAAATATCAGAAGTATTAAATGTTTTATTAAATGTTTCGGCATCTTCTATGATCACAGGCTAATATTAAGTTAGTTTTAATAATAACAAATGTTACTCAGATTAATTAAATTTTAACACCTCTTAAATTTCAAATCAGCAAGATGAAGTAATAAAACTTAATGCATCATATCTTTGCACTTTGAAAGCTCTACATAGAAGAAAGGTCAACCAGCATCATAAGCAAGTGTTTAGGAAGTATCCCAGCAGCTTAATTCTAGTACTTCAAATGATATGATTAAGGGGAACAAAATAGAAAGCTAAGAAATCGCTGGACTGTTCTTCTCCTGTTCTTGTTACCTGCCATATCTTCTTATTCAGACAATGTTTCTTAACTTCACAGGCAGCATACTGCCCAAGATCTGCATGGTTGCACATCAGTCATGCAGTGAGCTGAGCTTGATGACAAAATCATAGTGGCAGTAGTGATTTTACACAGAAAAGCACAATATGATCAAGAACAGTTCCCAATAGATATTTATCTGTATGACAAAATTTATTTTTATACCTGTCAGGAGAATTCATAAGCAAATTTATAAAAGCTATTAGTTTAAGTGCTTTATAGTGCTTAATGAATGTTTAGAGTTTCGAAAACTTAGAAGTTTACAAGTCAGAGAATTCTGTAAAAGGGTCATGAGCCAAGCCTGCAGAAGATGATACATGAGTTGATTACAAGGGCATTACAATGTGGGCAAAAGAAGGGGCAGAAGGATTAAAAACAGGAACTAGATATACTTTTACAGACTAAATTATCTCTTATAAACTACAGCAAGTCTTTGGCATCCTCTGGCCATGTACTAGGGAAGAAAGAAGTCCTGAAACTAACTGTAAGATAAACCTAGTTTCTGTATGCATTTTTAACTTGCAGCTTCCTATTCCACTTAAGTGTCTTTTGTTCTGCATTCAAATCAGTGAAGCAATCTCTTAAAATTTTAAGAAAAGCAGGGATTTGTGCAGCATGCTGAAGTTGTAGGTAAGAAAAAAAAAGCTAAAATTTCCTTACCCTGCCAACATTGTGTAAAGGAGAACACCCAAACTCCATATGTCACAAGCAGCATCATATCCCTGCCGCATGAGAACCTTGGGGGGAAAAAGAAGTGTTAAGAGACTTTTCATTTATTAAAAAAAAAACAACAAGAAAAAGCAAAAAACTCCAGCCCCCACATGCAACCCCAAACCACTACCACTACGCACACAAGCTATGGATGGATAAGTCAGTCCTAGTATAGGTTGAGGTTTCATCATTAGTTGTTCTATATACAAGTTACAGTTACTATCTACAATATTTCTTGTTTCCAGAAAATTATCTTAAGGTTCAAATCCATCCTTATTTCCTGAAGGTAAATTATTTTAAATTTAACCTTTTTAAAGTGGGTTATTATAAACATATAAGTACTTAATCAAGACTGGTGCATAATTATATCTAAGAAAAACTAGCAGTTTTTTTTTTTTAAACTATTTAGAAGTTTTTTTTTTTTTAATTTTAATTCTTTTTTAAGTAAGTTGATGCACAAAAAAAGCACAGAAGACACATGGCAGCTTAAGATACCTCTGGTGCCACAAAGTTTGCAGTGTAGCACGGAGTTAGAAGTAGCCCATTTTCTCCTCGAAGTTGTTTTGCAAATCCAAAATCACAAATCCTGATTGAATCAGCATTATTTGAATCATCCATATATAAAATATTACTAGGTTTAAGGTCACGATGCACTACCTTTAAACAAGAAATTTTAAAAGCCATCATTCAGATGACATACAAACACATGTACGTGCAGTTTTGTTATTTACAAAATATAGTCTCTACATTAGTATACCTATTAACACTTCTACACTATTACCCAGCTTTCAAGTAACATAAAGTAAACTCAAAGCCTACTAGTTCATAATGCAAATGGAATTAACAGAACCAACTTGCAAACAAGCATAAGTGCACAAATATTGTCTGTTTCATTATCTGTACAAGTTAAAATGGTTTGCAGAATAATAGGTGGGATGGGTTGCTAATTACTTCTTTAAAAAACAAAACAAGTCTTCCTTTCTGCAATAAGAAAAACACATAAGATATGTTTGTTAATTCAAAGCAACGTGGATGAAGCTATGACAAAGAGAGATCACTCACTCCTTGGCAGTGCAGGTAGTCCACAGTCTTAGTGATAGTATATAATACAGCGCTAGCCTCTCGTTCTGAGAAGAACTTTTGTCTAAGAATTCGATCAAGCAGCTCTCCTCCCTTCATCAGCTCAGTGACGAGGTATATGAATCTACCATCATCATACACCTGAAGTTGAACAAGCACATATATACACACACATTCAACCACATCATCTATAATTACAGATCCTGAAAAATCTGGAAATTATAGACTATACTGTTCACCTATTCATGTGCATGAACATGAAGTGCAAACAGCAGGGACTCTCAAATTTAAATCCATAATTCAAAAGCTTTAAAGTCTGAAGTATAAAGAAAGCCTATATGTTATTCTGTGAGAAGTTGAGATAATAAATCATTAAATCATGACTTAGAATAATGCTTCCTCAGTCTAGGAACTTCTGTTTGTAAGAGGAAACTAGCCCTACCATTCCCTACTCCTTTTCCCCTCCCATAGATTTTTTTTTTAAAGTGCTGACATTTTGCATACACGTGACACATGCAACTGTATTTTCAGATTTAAATTACCAACACATTTGGAATAAGAAAAATATGACTTTTAACAGGTACATCATTTATCATTTTAAGTTCATTTAACAATCTTCAGAAAATATCAGTATCCAGACAATTTAGAAAGAATCAATTCTTTATAATTAAGAAAGATCAATACATATATTTTGCTATGTAAAAGAAAGTTTATAAGGCCCAATAAACTCTCTATATCTATGTTTATTTATTGTATATTTTGTAACAAAGTAGGAGACAAAGGTACCTACATCCTTTAAAGTTATAATGTTTGGATGCTGTCCATAACGCATGAGAATCTCAATTTCTTCTGAGGGATCCCTCTTGCTTTTATCAATTATCTGAAAAATAAAGTAACAAAAAAATCTTGGCAAGTTTAAAAAATTGCAAGAGTTTAATGCTTATTTATAGTTATTAATTTCATCTTCCAGCTTCACATCTCTGTTTACTCAGTTCTTGTAACATCTTTGCTACCAGTTAAGGTTTGTATCATTGTCTATTCTGCTCCAGTGGGCAAAGGAACTGACGTAACTGTCTGAAGCATCACTTCCCTGCAGCATAGCCCCAACCTAGTGGATCTCACCTGCTTTATTTCAGGTGTGTTCATCACAATACAATATTCTTAAGCTTCAGAGCTATAATTTCAAAAGCCAATTCCTCAATGCCACAACTTCACCAACAAAAAGAACTATAGAAGCCTATATGCAATTTCACTTAATGAAGAATACTCATCGTTCATAGTATATTAACAGCTACAGTAACTGGAGAACCCATGCATTTAATTTAATGTCTGCTACAAAAGAAGGCAATGAAGTCACTCCAAATACCTTTACAGCAAACTCCATATTTGTAGCTATGTGTATACATCGCTTGCAAACGGAGTAGGAACCAACACCAATATCTTCCTTCAGTTCATACACGTCAGTAAACTGCGCACTGTTCCCATGAAGTTGCTTTAGAAACAAACACATACAAGCTGTCACCTAGAACTCTTTATAACAGTACTATTTTCAACAGCAAAGGTTTTTTTGTTTTGTCTTTGTTTATTTCTTTTTTTTTTAAGCTTGCCAGTGCTTTTTTTTTTTTAAATACTCACACCAGAAAATTTCACCTCCTCACATCCCCAATTCTGGAGTTAAAATAGGCATTATTAAAGTGATTCAACAGAATATTTTATAATAGACTCCACAACATAAAATAACAGACTGCAAATGTTAGGTTCTGGCATTTGAAAAATTACCAAAAAAAATTTTACCTGTACTATTGGCAGTATGTTGGTGAGTGGTGATATTTTATGATCTTCTACAGTAGTTGTTGCAACAAAACTAAATCCTTTAAAGAGCTGATGTGCATTCGCACTAGGTGGAACTCCTGGAGAATCTAGTTGCATACACATTTGATTAGTATGACTAAAACTTAAAGCTATTTTTGACTGTTTGCATGTTAGAAGAAAGACTGAGGAAAGGAAAACAAAAGTAGCATTATGCATTGAATAAGATTCCTATCCTGTGATCTGTCTTGTTTTTGTCTTTTTTCCTTTCTTTCAGCAAACTAAAGAAAAGGGAAGCCTGGACAGATTTAAGATGAAATTAACAGCTATTCTCATTATAACAGAGCTGGTCGTGCCTTCCACCTTCCTTGTCATCACATCTAGAGAAACAGTAATTAAAAGAAAGAAAGAAAAAAATACTATGTTAATAATAAATGCTACAGTGACTTAAGAAGGTGTTGAGTTTACTTATGTTTTACATCATAAAATGCATATCTCACCAGCTCCAATCTCCTAATTTAGCACAGAATGGAAATATATTAAAATTTATTTGACCCCTATCAACCCATAACACTCACCAACTTAAAAACAGTGGATGCATATTTACCTTTTGGTGTTTTTGCTGTAAATTCTGGATCAAAACAAAAGGTATCTTCTGGTTTTCCAGAAGCAGGTTTAAATGGGGGTTGAATTTCTCTTCTGAACAGTTTCTGTAGTAGGATGACAAAAGTCATAATTAAAGAGTGAATGAAACTTCCATGGTTGCTGTAATTTCACCAAGCTAAAGGCAACTCAAACAACTCAAGTGTCACCTTTGTACTGGAACAGTTTTCTGAAAGAGTGAGTAACACACAGTAATCAGAAAAAGCACACATGCATGCAAAAATGAAGTTTTATTTACATGTCTTCGATTTGAAACATTATGGGAAATGTTACTCAGCAAGTCAAACAATACTTCCTTTCTTGCTCTTCTGAATCTGTTTTGTCTATCAAGTCTGCACTTAGGGTAGCAGGCTGCCTCTTATCCCTAGGTCTTTTCTCGTTTATTCAGACAAACAGTCATAGTGCATCTTTTATCCTTATCTCAGATCTAGTTCATTGTCATTTCAAACAGTTGTTACCATCCCAAAATATCCAAACTGGAAAGATATGGGATACAGTCTTTGCTTTTGTCTTGGACCCAGAATAGAAGCAGCTCTCACAACTGACAGATATATATCCCTTTCAGCAAGGTACTGCCAATTCCCAAAGCAACTATTCCAGGTTTTTCCTGACCTACTCAACTAAGCCTAAATGAGAGAAAGAAAAGGCTCTGCATTTTCTTCTCATTCACTCAATAGGCTTCAGAAAAATGCTTTGCCAAAGGATAACAAACCAGCAATATAAGTCTAGTGAAATTTTCTGTAACTATAAACATTAAGTGATGTCAAAACCCCATGCTAAGCTCAGAAAGTTCTGAGAACATTTTTTCTTGGCATTTGTCTTGCACTGTCAGACCTCTCTGCAGGTAATATTTCAGTAACGAATGTACTTCCCCCTAGCCAAAACCAGGAACATATGAGAAAGAGAGACCTGTACTCATCTCAAAGAAAATGAAATAAACACTGAAGTGTTCATCAATATCACCATAGCCAAATAAATACAAGAGTTAGAACTGCAGAATTTTTGAATTTGCTTGCTTGTGTTTATTTCCAGCTCAGCCCTCTCCAAAAAACACTAGCTAACTTAAGACCATATTAAAACAGCCTTCTCTCACTAAGTATATTCACATAAAATACTCCCATTACCTAAAACTCTGCTTGCTAATCTGTACTCTTTATGGAGATGCTGCATAAACACAGCTAGAAAGCCAACTTCTCAGAAGTAAAAGAGAAGGATAATGACAATAGGCTATAAAACAGTTAAGCACAGTATTGACTAGCATTGCAGGCAATCTAGTCAGCACAGCAACTGTTCCATCTACCCTTTCATAGGCGTTATAGCAAGGGAGTGTTTACAGAGTATCTTTACTTGTTGCGAATGTTTCTGGGCAACATATCTAAAAAGGCATCACATCAAGGTGATAAAAACATAAGAAAGCAGCCATGAACTTGGACAGCAATCTGATCAACTCAGAGCACCAGAGTCAATACTTCAACTGTGTGGAATATGACTAGTAAGACCGGAATGTGCTACAGCTAACTACAGCTAAGCCAAAGAAAACGACAGTCACAGTGAGGTTTTGTGCCCTGCACAGAAGGCATGAGACATGCTTCAACTGGATAGACACTTATTCCAGAGAATGATTCTTGCACACAGTGAATGCCAACACCCTCTACTAACTACAGATGTTGTAAGAGACAGTTTAAAATTCAGAATGTTGCAACTCTAATTACTGAACAATTAAATGCCCACTTTATAATTAATTACTGTATACCATAAACACTACAGCTCCAGATGCTAAGCAAGATTACAGCAGAAGCCAGAATGTAAGAGTCAGCAGTACTGCAGTATTTACTGTACCCTATTCAGATACAAATACCTATAAGCTATAACAATACACAAATTGAAAGATAATTTTGTATCATCTTTTATTCAGATATTTATCGTATCTATAATTCAGATAATTTTCCACTTACATTCCAGTCAACAGTAGAAAAAAAAGGATGCCTCTTGATTTCTTCAACTCCATCTGAACCAGCTCCTGAATAAAGAAAATACTCAATTAAAAAACTCTTTTGTGGTAAAGTCTTTGAACAAAATTGCATGAAAAGATGCTTAGTTAGTTAGTTAGTTTTTTTTTTTTAATCTTACATAAGGCTTTTTTCTTTTTTTTATAGGAACTGTTAAAATCAGAAATATTTCAAGGAGACAAAATATATCACTAAGCACATTTGCCTCCCTGATGAGGTACATGAGAATAAACAAAGCCCATAAATATAGAGTTGTCAATACTTGGTCAGCTTTATTCTCACTGCTAAAAGAGTCATTGGTTCAAGAAAATAATCATTCATTAGCCAGATTCAAGAATTCATGACCTAAGCTGCCAAGAAATGTCACCAGAAGTCAAATTTTACTGATCATCAACACCAAAGCTTGAAAAATCCCCAGCAGCTGCTTTCCTTAAGTAACAAACTCAGCCCATTGACTTTCATTTCAATGATCCAAACAAGCTGACCCACCTAATCTATTTGATGGGTTCCTTTTAAATAACATCCTAAGAAGACTTTGTGCTTCAGGGCTGAGGAACTGAGGCATACCAAGTTTTGCTCTAGAAGAAAACAGAAAAAGTAAGAAAACAAAATTTATCTTAGTGAAAAGAGTGGATACAGGCTTCACTGCATTATATGATGCATTAAGAATTTATTCTAAGTTCTTGTATACACATTTAACTCATTAGCTTTTCACTTTCACCTTATACATCAATGGTTACCAAAAGCAAACAAAAAAAACCCACTAAGAATAAATAATACTCTCTCCAAGCCCCCTAAACAAGTTTTATGCTAGAATTAAGTAAAGCAATTATCTTGGAACATGTGAACAGTTCAAAAATATCTTCAAGTCATCAGTATGTTGTCACCAAACCATCTACTAGAAATAAGGTCTGAAGAAACTCAAATTCCAAATTATTCGACTAGCTATTAGTCCCTGAAGTGACTAACCTTTCACAGTAAGCAAACCTTTCACAGTAAGCAACACTACAAATGCAAACTACCATGTTAACAGAGCTGCTCCTTCATCCCTTTCTTAACTATCACCCCCTCAAAAGGCCCAAGACTCTGCATGTAGTCCAAAGGAAATTCTTTTTAACTAAGCACAAACAAAGGTGAGAACATTTACCTAACAGCTTCCCTTAGAAGTTACCAGCTTACCCAGTTAGCCCTGTCAGACAACTTACGTTTCAACTGAGGTAATGTAATATGAAAATGTGAATGTATAAGTGCACTGTACATATACATATGTACATAAAGAAACACCTGATTAACTATTGCTTACAAAACAAGGAATTCTGTAACAGTAGCAATATATAACACCAGAAGTGGCAAGTAATGCTGTTCTAATACACTGTACTGTTGTTATTTTTTATTACACACCTACAGTGAAAATACAAGTTCATCCCTATGATATGCAGATACTCAGCAGCATTTCCATAGTCTAGGATCTAAACCTTATTTCTGTGTGCATGAAGGTGCGGGGAGCTTTTGTGTTTCTGTTCCAGTTTTAATACTCTCAAGCAAGAGCTGTTGCACATGTTTAAATTACTCTCTAGAAAGTCAGAAAGTGTAATAAAATATACTTACTTCAGTATCATATTCATAGTTTCATTTCGATCTTTACCTTGAAATGGTAGTGTACCAGTAAGCATTTCAAACTGAAAAGAACAAATGTTAATCTAAATCAACACTTTTTCCCCCCAGATGCTTAAAGTGCTAAGTACTGCACTCTTCCCATTGCTACATTAGGCAAACTGGCACAAACTTTTAAAGATATTTAAAAAAAATCTACAAATCTAAAAATTGCATTTAATCAGTAGTTTCCATAATAGTGGCAAATGTAAGGTAACGATAATGTTGGAATATCTTACATAAGCTACTTTAATTAGAGTAATAGAATGCCTTCTGTAACCTTACGTTAGATACTGCTGTACTATGAAAGCAGCAAGAAGAACAAGTTCTAAAACAGTACTTTACTTTTAATGTCAATATGTATATTTCACACTGATGCTCTAACACATTACAGCAAACATGTAAGTGCTAGCATTACTGGCTCACTGCTATGCTGCACTACAATTAGCCTGCTAGGCACTACTCTTATAAAAACACCATTAATAATCCATTTTTACTCCATGCTTTTAAGTAGCATGGAGAATAAATACACAAACTGGAGTTTAACACTATGACAACTGTTGAGCAACTCAGTGGACCACGTACATGATTTGAGGTTCCTAGCAAGTACTCCTTACAGTGCTATGCAGCTATAAAGTTTTACTCAAATTAGTTTTTATTTCAGTAGCACTTCAGTTGTCAACTTTTCTCTCCCTTGCTTAAGCTTTCTTCAATCTGGACAAATCTATTCTAGGCATTATTTCATTCACTTCAAACATCAGCAGCATATTTATGACCCTTAAGCCAGGTAAGCAGCAAAGCATACAGTACCATAAGAACACCAAAGGACCACCAGTCAGCACTCTGGTTGTGCCCACGCCTGTTTACTACTTCCGGTGCCATGTATTCTACAGTACCACAGAAAGAATAGGCCTTCTTCTCTTGATCTACTGATTCTTTGCTGAGTCCAAAATCTACAACAACAGCATTACAAGAACACAGCCAGTAAAGAATTTTAAGAGAAAACAACACTGTAAATAGTTTTTCAAAATAAAAGTGTTGACAGATTGTTTGCTTGCTTATAAGAACATCGTGTCATTATCCCAATCCTTCATGAAACAGGATACTGCAGATATCCAGAGACATCAGAAATTTAGTTTACCATATGCCAGAGACATTCTATGAAGTAGTGATTAGCCATCAGTGTTACCACTCAAAATATTAGTAACTCAATATTTTAAACATTACATACTCAGAGCCTTACAATAAACAAATTTTCATTTCCTACTTACTACCTGCTTAATTCTTACAGAAAAATATTACAAGTAAATGCATTTTGTAGAATGTAGCCTGTATTTACTGAATGATTTAAAAAGTCTCCTTGACATTAGTTCAATTCTCAAGACAAGGCTCTCAGCATTCCCTTCTCTGAAAAGGGAAAGGATTCCCAATGAATTAGTCTTCGCTTTCAGAAGGAAGGAAGAATTAAGACTGAATTTAAGTATATTATGTAGAATTTTAAAAACACTGCCTTTTATAATTGTCCATCACCATTATTTAAGTCTTTGAGACTTTAAACAGTTTTTTTCACTCAGAATCTAACAGCAGTATCTACAGACCAAAACATAAAATGAAATTTATACTAGTTTCACTTTAAATGTAATATTTAGAAATGCATAGTCATTTATATTTTCCACATATTCAAATCCTTTAGTTCTGTACATAGTATATTCTAGATATATTTCCATTGTTCCTTATAAAGCATATTACTGCAATTTCTAATGCTTATTTACAGTGTTAAGCCCAAAACATAGTAACAATAATAATAATAATCTAGAAGCCTTTTTACAAAAAGAACACAAAAAGGAAAAGTTTCCAACAGCAACTTTTAACCAGACTGGCCTCATATCTCAGTTATTACTTATACATCTCTTAGGTTCTTAACTAAGCTCACACAGACACACACACAGAAAGCGCTGTACTAATAAATGTTGCCTACCTGTTAGCTTGATATGTCCTGCTTCATCAAGCAAAATGCTGAAAATTAAAATTCACATTCACCAATAGACATAAACAGAAATATTTCATGTAACATTTAAAATGTAGTAGTTCATAATTTTTATCTCCTCCAACATCCATCATTAAATTAACAAGTCAATATTACATTTAAGTTACAGATGCATTTTACTTTAAAAAATTACCAAAATATTTTCAATTTTTTACATGACTATAGCAGAAAAGGCAAAGCAACAAGCAAAATACATGTAATAGTGGTAAAATACATTTTACTTTACTTTTCTGGCTTCAGGTCCCTGTATACAATTCCCAAGCTGTGAAGGTGATCCAAAGCAAGGGCCAGTTCTGCGAGGTAGAATTTCACATCTTCCTCTGTAAACATAACCTAATAAGAACTGTATAGATTTACCTTCTGATCTTGTCTTCAATTTTTAAAACTGCAATCTAAAAAAAAAAAATTCTCCTATCTGCCTACCTTCAAAACAAGATTTAGCAGTAATTTGTATGAAATGATAATTCAGCAATTTACCTACCAGATATTATATGATAATACACACTAATCATCATGATAACCATCAAGTAAAAGAACGATCTGCAATATTTAAAAATAACTGCAGTTACCACAGAGCATTGGCTAATTTTCAATATAATTAATTTAATTGTTGTATTTGGTGTTACTGACCTCTAGGATTCCTTCAGCCACAATCCTACACACACTGCCTGCCACTGCATCCTAAGTTTACATACAAGCAGCTATTTTTCTGGCATTATCACCAGGTGTGTCAACTAACATTAAAAGTATTCAGAAAAAAATTAGAAGTATGTAAAGTAAAATATCTTGTGAAAATAACAGATGAGAAAATTAGCAGTAGGATCTGAAGAGCCTAATCTCCTCTTAAGAAAATTTAAAAGGCCCTACAAAGACATTGAAGAACTAACTGAACTTGCATGCTTGCATACATGCACTTTATAGAGATGATTTTTTTGTCCAAAACACTCAGCTGGTTGTTTCTAATTTTCACATACAACTGTGAAAATTACAACATTGTATCTGCTTTGGCTTTTGTCAAGTTCTAGAAATTATGAGATAAACTAATAATCTTCAAGCTTAAAACCTCAAATTCAATTCCAAAAATTAAGTCAACTATTCTCTATTTCTCAAAAGAACTAGCAACAAGAATAGTCATCAACTGCACAGTAAGTAATAAGACTTAATATTACAGTCATTGGACTTACTGATTTAGTAATACACTGATCAGTACTTTGAATTGCACAATAAATATGTAATCTGTTGCACTAGCAATAAAAATACTTCCAATTTCCATGTCAGTTATTCATATTGTATGAATGATGAAGTTGTTACATGACAAAAACAGCACACAAGAAATTTCACTTTTTTTTTTTTTTTTTTTAAGAGCAATGTTGATTCTTTTTCATCTATATCCAGAATGGAAAGATAACATTATTCTTTGGAACAGCCAAAATGCAAATCTCAAAAATATAACAATGCTAAGTGGTAATCCACAGCCTTGGAATAATAATTTCATTTAAAAACTACTTTGCGTTAAATTAAATATAATGCAAGTCAATGTCATTAAATTTTACCAACGAAAACCTCATTAACTACTCATTTAATTTCCACAGTTGAAACTCCCATACCCGCATTAGAAGTTCAACACCGACAAAAGCATTTTAATAACCTCATACTAAACCCAATTAACTTAAAATAATCCTCATATAGAAAGTATGAAATGTTGTAGGGAATTTACATTTGTGTGTATGCCTTTGCATTAGCAGGCATTTTTGAAAACACCCTTTCTTCATAACAGAAAACAGGCACCATTTCCTCTTATACAGATACAGCAAATGTTTAAAAGCTATCTTAACAGGTAACTGAAGTCTTCAAAAAAGTATAAAATTAGTAAGAATAACCTCACAATTATTAATTCTTTATACCTGAGGGGAGTACATAGCTGATTCAGCCATCTAGTTACCTTTATTATGGATAAACTTGCATCCCTTAACTTAAGTATAGTCAGTAATCCTCGCTGCATTAGTGCAGAAGAACAGTTCTTCGTACTCTACCAGAACATCCTCTATAATCAGACAGCCTATGTCAAAGCAGAGAGACTCCTTTCCTACCTAGAGTTCCAATAACCCTTTCTACGGTATGTCTACCCCCTTGACAGAGCTTTTAATCTTTATTTTTAGAACTTAAAGTTAATAGTGCTCATTTCTTAGAGATGACCAATGTTCTACCAAGGTCAACTTTCTTTAAAATAAATTAGAAATTTACATTTAGTAAAACTTGATTTTATTTTTTTTTTTTTTTAATTTGAAGAGAGTAGAGGAGTTCATGGACTTAGGTACTGAGGAGACAACCACCTCCACCTCTATACCATTAAAAAAATAAATCAGATACTTTTCCAGATGAGGAAAAAGTGGGTAACTTCTTCCATATTTATTTATTTAAAAAAAAAAAAAAAAACACAGGAAAAGCTCTTTAAATGCAAAGTTGTTGGAAAATTTTCCATTAAAAATTTAGAGCTTTATGGATGGTTTGTAGAAAGAAAAAATCTTAAGCATGGTAATACAAATACATATAATACAAAAAATCTTTAGACTTGTCATAAAGTAAGAGGCAGGCTGTGTCACATCTCCTCTGCCATAACTCACTCTCAAGAAAGCAATGTAAATGAAAAATTATAGCTCCAGTTACATGCCAAAGTTAGATGGCAGAGGAGTGCCTTCAAAAATGCTCAAGCTTTGTGAGATTACACACTGGGATTTATTTTACAATGCAGCAGAAATCTCTTAGAGATGCAGGTTTCAAGGAACATCTACACTGACTACAAGCAAAAAACTATAACTGCTTTAGTAACTGTTGAATTTTAACTTACTTCAGTTGGGTTTCCAAGCAACAAAACATTTTTAGACAAAAGAATTGGCCTTTGTAGATACCAGAGAAAAGCTCAGGTTGCTAGCTAAAAAACATTTAAGGTTACAGCTTGTTATTCTGCAATATGCAAGGAAAACCCAACAAAGTTCTTGAAAATTTGACCATGACCAGAATAACGAGGGTAACCAGCAAGGAAAAAAAAAAAGGAACCCTAATACTGTCAAAGACAACTTCTATAAGACTGAGTTAAGATAAAATTGTAAGTACTTACCTCTTTGGATAATCGTGTGAATACATCTCCTCCCCTGAGAAAATCCAATATTAAATATAGCTTCCCTTCAGTCTGAAAGGCTTTCAAAAAAAAAAAAAAAAAACAACCAACAGTTATGTTTTGTAGATCATCTTTGTCACACAAATCTGAATGTTTTTACAACATGTAAAACTTCAACTTCAGTGAAACAATGCTTTTGTTTTGGAACTGACATAATTCAGTTGCCAACGTGAAAATTTACACAAGTTGCTAATCAAGGCTTAATTTTAATCAATAACTCCTTGCTTGCTTCTTCACAGAACACAACCTTAGTCATAAGAGATTGTTAACACACTGTTGTTTAATTTCTGCTTTGCCAAACAGGGAAACCAAGAACTTTAATGGCTGTTTTGGTCTAGCTCAAACATAGAAGTCTCTGCAGAACTCTTAAGAAGAGTTTTCAAAAGAAGTCTTTCATTTCAAAAGTACCTTATCAAAAAATTAATATTGTTCTTGTTTTATCTGTGATAGAGTTAATTTTCTTCCTAGTGTTGTGTTGTTGACTTAGGATGAAAATAAAGTTGACAATGCACTTCTGTTTAGCAGCTGCTGAGCAGTGCTTGCACAGGCCAAGGATGTTTCAGCTTCTCATGTGGCCCTACAAGCAAGAAGGCTCTAGGGGCAGAAGGAGCTGGGAGGGGATAGAGCCAGAACAGCTGACTTAAACTGGCCAAAGTGATGGCACATGGAGTCATGCTGAACAGTAAGACTGGGGGAGTTGACCAAGAAGGGGGCTCACATTGCTTAGGGCCTGGTTGGGCACTAGTCACGAGGTGGTGAGCAATTGATGCACAACCCTAATTGCTTTGTTTGTTCTTTTTGCTTTTAAAATTTTGGTGTTTTTCTTTTTTTTAGCAATTCGCTGGGTGAAACCCACAATACATATATAAATCTAAACACACACACAAGTTCTTTTCTCAGCCTTGCTATTTAAGGTTGCTAAAACCACTTCAAGTAATGAAAAAATTGAAGCAAAATAAATACCAACCATAGTGCAGTTTGACGATAAATGGGTGATTTACTTCTACTAATATATCTCTCTCCATTTTCGTACGAACTCTATCCCGAACTGAGGAAAAAAAAGAGCACCAGTAGCAAAATTTAATGGGTGAAATATGAATGGAACAGAAACCTGGAACATCTGTACTGTCCAAAATACTTTTACCTTTTTAACAGCACAAAGCGTTGTTACCATATCTGATTTTTAAGTCTTCTGTAGGACATGTTTTCAGACATCAAAACTTAGTTCCCTTTCTTACCTGTCTCAGCTTCCTGTTTTAACTAACTTTAACTTCTAAACTATTTGTACTGAATACATATGTCCCACCTGTTAAGATCACTTTATCCCTCTTCAAGTACTAACACATCCCATTTGTGTGGGATTGCCTCCATTAAAGTACCTCCTGAAAGCCAAAAATCTCTAAGTTACCTCACTAGGTCACCTATGAAAATTAATGACTTAAATTTCAGCCAGAATAGAGTTTAACTTGAGTATTTAAGTTCACTTACTCAGTTCATTAATACAAAAAAAAACCCTCCAAAACTAAGCAGATTTATATAATACAGTTTTAAACTCTGAAAAAAAAGGACATTTTACTACATAATTAAGCCATCTGGTCAGATTTGAACTCACATTTTTGATCTTAAATCTTTTATCAAAGAAATATTTAGACACATTTAAGAGAGACAGGTGCTAAAACCTACTTTATAAAGTTTAAATAAAACAACAGACATACCTTTTAAAGAAGCTTTTTTCAATACTTTCATTGCATAAAGTTGTCCAGCATCAGGACCAATTATTTTCCTTACAAGGAAGACCTAGTAATATAAACATTGCCTTTAAAATCACAACTAGAAATATTTTAATATTAAAATCAACCTTTTTTTTTTTTTTTTTTAAACACCATTACTTTTAACTTCATCAATACTGACAGAGAACAGAACATATCCCTAGTCCACATCCCACTCCTCAAAAACACCATAGGATGAAAAGATGAAACATTTGCAACAAGGCTTTTTGCATAAGCAAGATCGATAAGCAACTAGAAAGCTACCACAAAGCATTTGCAGGCTTCTTACTAATTCCAGACAACTTTTGGTATTCTTCCCTAAGCATCCACTTCTAAGGAAAAGACAAAATTGCACTACCTTGGTCAAATGAAAGGCACATACACTACCAAGTTCTCTTAAGCACACAGACCTTTCCTCAACAATATATTCTTTCCTATAGCTAGTAAGTATTTATCAAATAGAATGCCTGGATAGCATGAGGTTTTTGGGTTTTTTGTTCTGTTTTGTTTTTTTGTTTGTTTTTTTGTTTGTTTTTTTTTTTTGGTTTTTTTTACTTTCTTGAAAAGAACTATAGCAGGACTATCTGATCTGCCACTGCTTAGTCTAAGATTTTTGAGGTTTAAGACTTGAGATTCAAGTACACATCAGGTTATGTTAATCAATTCTGTAAGAATGGCGAGACAAAGGCAAGGAATCCTCATTATTTGTAATCAAAGTAATCCCTCCCTCTGAAAAAGAAACAGCAACAGGTTTTCCCACTCTTACCAAAGGGGTTTTTACACTATATGGTATATAACTTAACACTAAGAAACTTATAATGTTAATTAGAAAATGCAGCACGAATACATGCATCTCCACCAACTAATATTCTAATGAATATTCTATCAGTCTTTCAGTTTTATAAATTGATTAGTAAGTGCTTCTGTTTTTAATAATTGCTATTATAATAACAACAATTTAGTTCTGAGCAATTTACCCCTTCTCAGTTTTTATATTCAAATAAAAACAGAATATGAAGAACTACCTCAAATTGTCTCTGGTATTACTTATACTCAGATTTTCCTTGATTTTTCATTTATTTACACATATGCTTCTTTTGAAGTGATTAAACATCTAGACATTATTAAGAGACACGCTTGTAAGCTGTCTCATTCTGGTATCAGAAACTCATACACTGTCTACATAACTGACTAAGTTATGGAGGGCTGGAAGAAATGATTTTTTTCTATTGAGAGCCTGAAATAAGAAGTCATATCATATTTCCTGGTTATCAGGCTTTTATCATTAATGTTTTGCCTAATGATTGACCTACAGCACTGCTCCACACTGATGCTCAAATAGTCAAGGCAGTAACTCAAACATCAGCAAAGATTAATAAACTCACAATACATTACAAATTAAAACATCAATAAGCCTGTACAAATATTCTAATGCTTAATAACTAACAGTTTCTGACCATGTAAGGAATTCATGTTCTAGATGCAAATACTAGCTAATAAGGACCTAAAATAGATGCCATTATGAAAATTCCTTTAGCACCATTTAATTCACACACAAATTTGCCTAATCCCACATCTCACAAAGGTGCAATGGCTGCTTGTGCAACTGTGAAGTGCAAATCAAAATGGACACAATGCACAAAGCAATGCACATAAGCTAATCAAAGACCATCTTCAGCAGACTGGACACTGAAGTCTCAGAACATTATCAGAAGTTGAACTGAGAAGCTCAGTAAGAGACACGAGGTTTAATCCTTCATTTCAGATGCTGTAGCAACACACTGGGCCAGGGGAAACAAGCCTTGTGTTTGCTGAATCCAAAAGAAAAGGCCTGGAAGGTATGAACTGCAGAGAGAAACCACGTATCACCAAGGCAGCAGACACCTGTCTTCATTGGTTTCTCTTTTAAACAGAAAGCAACAAACACTAGATAAAACTAGTCCTGTTCTGAAAGGTAACAGTAACCATCTGGTTCTTAAAGCTGGTTCTTGAACCAGCTACTGCCAGGCTTTAAAAAGCTTCCAAACAGACATCTCACCAAGCTGGAGAGGTTCTGAGCAAGAGCATTCCTAAAGCTATCCGAACTCTGAGAACTGTAAAATGAGAAACTCCCTGAGTCAGGGATAGGATGTCTGGTACCAAATGTGCTGAACCCTGAGATAGCCTGGATGTCTCAAGTTCAGAGGAATAAGAGCATGGAGCCACAATGTCTAAAGAGACAAAGCACAAGAGGGAGTTGAATACCTACTCCCTCAGGTAAAAAAAAATGTTCGACAGAAACTACTTTAAAGGCTATTTTCTAACCTCTTACTTATTCAAAGGACGCCTTCCTAATTATCTGAATTACTTTTCCCCTCTCATGCAACTCAGAGGTTTGTTCTTGCCATAAGACAAAAAGAAAAAACCAGCAGAAGAGCAATCATCTCTATGTATTTTTCCAAAGAAGAAAATACAATTGACAAGCGTTGCAGAAATCTAGTTTAAAAGTCTGATTTTAAAATAAATTAGCTATTTATATAATAGGATTAATAGTGTAACTAGTGTTTCAAATTAGCATTTGAGCCACTTTTAATTTCATTTCTGCAATGTAACAGCAAGAAGTACATTACAAAAAATTACAGTAAGAGAATTGCCACATTTCTTCTATAATCTATTTAAATAACTTCTCACATAGTGCCTGTAACTGAAGGTCTCTTGACAAATAGAGCGAAATAAAGAAAATGAAACATTTCCAAGGTTATTTACTTTATTGTTACTTCAGTTCAAGTTCCAAACTCCCACAATCATTCCTCTGTATCTGCATCAATATAGCCTTCTCATTTCTGGAAGAATCAAACATTTACACTTGTACAGAGGAGATGATTTGTCTTTTAGTGATGCTATTTGGTACATGTCTATCAGTGCTTATTGTACCACTAGTGCCTCCCAAGCATCAATTAGACTACAGAGAACATGAGACCACTGAACAGATATTAATTCCAGTCCATAACTAGACACTGCACAAGAGCCCCAAGACAGCTGAAGATACCATGATTTTATTTCAAATAACCACTGCACTGGGCAAACAGAACGCCTCAGAGCCGTTGCATAAAAAACACCCCTAAGCCTTCAAACCAAGTGCTAAAATCTTTTGCTATGGTGTCATAGTTTCCATGTAGCTGCAGACATCAGTTGAGATGAAGAGACATGTTTGTGGCTCAGTCAAAGAAACCGTAACTTTTCAAGGCAGACTTCCTACAGATTTGCTACTTGTCCTTCTGCCTAGAGACTGATGCTGTTGCCTGTCTGGATCTGACACGATTTGATGCCCTGCTATAAATAGCGCTCTCTTTACACCGGAAAAAGACGTGCTTTGTCAGTTTCTTTTCAAATATTACCAGTGACTCAGCTGTAGCACTGCCATTCTTCCTCAAGAACTGTACTTGATCCCATTCTTCCCAGGTTCAAAGTCTGGACAGGTCTAGAGAAAGATGTTCCTTTTCTAGTAACGTACATTCCTACCAGCATTACCACTAACAAGACAAACTGGTTTCAAAGTGGGCATCAGATGAGAACAAGATCTGTTGTCTTACCTTTCCAAACGATCCCTGACCAAGAACCTTTAGTAGTTCAAACTGTGCTGGATCTGCTTTCTCACATCCTTCTTTCACGTGATGGGTAATGGGAATCTCTTTCACACTTCCTTCATCCTATTATTTCAAAGTAAACAAGACACAACAATGAAAAGTCCTAAATTAATCATCTCTTATACGAACTGCAAGTAAATGCTTGCTTTTCTTTTATTAAAATATTTGAAGTTGTAATAAGGCCTAAAAGAAAGCTGTTCAAAAGGGAAGGCTTCCATCCATACTTTCTGGAACAGATGCCCGTTTAAAACTTCTAAACTGAAATCAAGTTCTCATACAGTTGAATAGCACATTTCCTCTAGTCATAAATGTTACAACTAGAGCAAACATGAGTTTTCCTACATGAAAAAGAACACAAAGATTTTTAAACTAAGTCTGAGATGACCCTTCCGTGCTTTACCTTTGCTTTAGCTGCCTTTCATTTTCCCAGCGAGTGCTCTTCTCATCCTTTCCTTTCCTGAAATAGTCTTAATGAAAGCTAAATTGAATTTCGTCATTTTACATAATTATTTTTTGCAGCAGCAAGTAATAAATATGGTCATCCAGTACTCTAGCTAAAGGACTCCATGTTGTTTGAAGAGCATAAATAATACATGAATCATGTATTCTCACGTACAGATGAAAGGATTCTCAACAGAAGAAGTGCTCTCTAAGGTACAGGGCTCATGGAAAAGCTTCTGTGTGGCATCCTCCCTCAGAAAGCTGAGGGCAATGCTAAGAGGTAGGTACAGATTTAGCGTTCTGTTGACCTTTTCCCTGCTGCCTTAGTCTTCAGCAAAGTAAGGCATAGCAGCTACAAACATGAAGAGAATCACCCAGGACAAAAACAAAGCAGATTAGGTATTGCAGCTCTGTAAAACTTAGGGTCTAAGAAGTTTCTGGAAGCCAAACAACTGAGATGTCAAAATAAGCACCCTTCAAATTACACACCAAAGCCTGCAACAGCAACCTGAGCTTACAAGCAGAAGGGGCACAAGAGTACCTCTTGGTCCTAACAAAAATACCAATACATCTCTTGTGTGCAGCAAATAAAACCCAATCGCAATAGAAAATCCCACAAAGAGAAAAACAGCAGTACTTTAATGTCTTGAAGGTATCCAATTATTAGTTGTTCACCTATCTTTTCTTCACCTCAAAATCTTTTAAGTAAAGGCAGACCAGGGGAGAAAAAAGAAATAAACACCCCCCGCCCCCCAATCTACAGAGCATTGCTTTCCTTCAAAAAGGAATACAGCTGCTGCCCGACACAACTGGACAGAAAACTTCAAATGACTGCTTTAAAAAAAACATCTTCCTATGGTTGGCTACAGGAAGGCCTGCAGCTTAAGACCATTCATGAAAGCTTACAATCAACATTATCGGACTGAAACATATCAAGATGCAATTCTCTCCGTCACGTGATACACAAGATCCAGACAGAAATCTGAACGTCCAGATGTGGATGCATTTCCTCCAATAATGAGAAAAAGTATGGGCAATGTCTCTGTAAATTCACAAACCACAGAGCAGTGTTATTGCTAGAGTCCTTTTCCCTCCCCCAGCAGTCCTTGTTTCACTCTCAGGGAAAAGGCCTGCTTCCCAGACACAGGTAGGTGTTAACAGAAGGCACTGCTGCATAACAAAGTGAACTCTCAAATTAATACTCTAAGCTACTTTACTTCCTCTTACTTCACAGAAAAACAGCTGACATACACTGATGTTACAGTGCATACATCCCAGTTTTATTCTATCCATCCATCTTGCTGACTGTGCAGATATTATTTACATTAAGATTATTATTATTTTCTTTAATAATCCACAACCTTGGAAAAATACTAGCAGTTTATATCACCTGATAACAGAAAGCAGCAGTTCCTGTTATATACCAGGCTGAACAAGAATATTAACTGCTAGTTCTTTCTATGAAGCATGTAAACTCTCTACTCAGAAGTTCTTTTTTTTTTTTTAGCTCAACACCTTAATTTGTATTGCTTAATACCATGAACTTTTGCGTGAGAAAAGATATTTAAGAGTTTCTCTATTCTTTCATTTATCACCCACCTCCAGTCATTAGCCTGTGATGTCACATTTTGGTTGCTGTGGGCACAGTATTTCTAAACGTGACTGAGGAGAAAAATGTTTTCAATGCAAATAAAGACTAACTTGAGATGTATAAGATGAATTATTTTTATAGGTAGCTTTGCCTTTATGAAGGATGTCTATAGTATTTTAGCTACTTAACTCTCATTAAAGCCCTAGAAATTGACATGACTGAGGTTTAAGAAGATCTCTGCATCATCTACAACAAATGAGCAGATAGAATTGAACAGATATACAACAGATATACAAGCCAGTTTCACTTCCACTTCTAGTTTGGTCTCTGTCAACTGCAAACTCAGTTCTGATGTGCTCTGCTGCTCAAGTAGGAAATCTGCAGGGTTCAGGTACCTGTCCTCTGTGAGCTGCCTTGCAAAAGAGGTATCTATTCCCAGCAGCTTACACAGAAGACAAAGCGCTGAAAGAAATGCCACAATCAGTTATGGCTTTCTGCCATCTTATTAGTTACAGCTTGACTGGTATGTAGCTCCAAGCACCTAACAAACAAGCTCAGCAACATCCTTCTGGTTCATGTGCAGTGAAAGACTGACACACAGCCCACTGCTCATCTTTCTTTGCTATGTGAAAGATGATGACCAGGCAGAAGGTTTATTTGCTTACTCCGTACCAGAAAACAAACAAGCATCATGTTTCTATCTCCAAGTTTATTCCCCAAATCACTTTATTAAAAATATATTACTGCAATACAAAGCAACGTGCAAGATTTACTTGATACTTTCTTCGACAATCCTGTTCAAAAATATCAAGATGAGTATGCTCAAAAATGGCAGACAGGTTTTCCATGCAAAGAACAACGATCCTCAGCATCTCCTGAAAATGCAAGTTACTGAGGCACTGGTCAGAAGTCCTGCTAAACAAGGATTAGCCAGAATATTTCTACATAAATGTGAAATGAACATATTGTTACAAAAATGAATTGCTACCTTCAAAATAAATGTTAGCAACCACATTACAAGAAACACACCATTATCTGTTCTTCTGTAGCAAGAGAAGCACTAAACACACAGTGTATTAAAGGTTCAAGGCTGGACTGAGTATTTCCTGAGCTTGAGAGATCCATCAACGCTCTCTTCAGTACAGAGGAACTGCCCTCCATAAAGCACTGCCTCACATTGCCAGCTTTCTCAAACAAGCCATTTAGGCCTCCACCCAAATGCTGATTTTCAAAATCTTAGAGACAGAATCTCTTCACATCTGGTCAAATAAAATGACAAGTTCCAAATCCACAGAACAGACAACATATACATTCCTCTTCAAAAGAAAGTTATGCTAACAAGTGTTTAAGCTGAACATCTATCAAATATACTTACATGGTAGGAATATGGTTCACCTTCTTCCATAGGCTCGTCTGCCATTTTAAGGCCATTTAGCTGGAGAGGAGAAGGAGAGGGATAGAGGATAGAGGATGAAGAAGAAAAAAAAACAGTAAGATAAAATACTTTTGAAAAAAAAACATAGTTAATAATTTGACTAGTTCACATTTTACAACACGAGAAATTTGCTGGTCTCCATTCTGTAATTTAAAAGTTCAGTTTTAAACAAGAACTACTACTACTTTTTATAGATCCCTTTGTAAGTATCACTTGAATTAGTTTAAAATTCCTTCTCTAAGAACTGCATTCATACAAAATGATGATAACACAAAATTCTTCTATTCTGCACAAAATCTGTGTCGCGGATGCTTTGCAGAAACCTAAACTCCTGCAGTCTGCTGCTGAAAATTAAGTTCCAGTTTAAACAGAAAAAAACACCAGAAGCAATTTTAAGGGGCAAGGACATGCACTAGAGAGGGTAGAATGGAATGAATACCCCAGAATTCTTACTTTGCAGAAAAAATATTACCTATTTCTGTAATTAAAAAACAATGATTCCTCTAAAAACGTATCAGCAAAGACAATTTAAATACCTAGCAAACAAAGTATTCAAACTTTGGTGGAGTACTTTAAAAACTACAGATCTGTATATTAAAATATTGGTTGATTGATTACCAAAATAATACCTTCAAGTGGCAAAAGGTACGATATGCCTCTGGAGAGAAGCAAATAAGTGGCATGGTCTTAAATGGGAATAATCACAATGCCCCTACTTCAACCACCATTAAAAAAAAACAATCCCATCGTCAGTGTAGAAAAAAAGTTTATTTATAAATTGAGTTCTTGAGCTTAAGGTCTTCTTATGTAACAAAGAATTTGATGGTGTTTAACAACTGAAAAAAATATAAAGATTAAAGGACATGCCTTGTTTCAGCACCCAAATTATAAACTAGAAATACCTGATAAAAATGGGTGAAGCCAGTTATGGATTTTGCTAGTGATAATTGCTAATTTGTTTATGTTAAACGCTCAGCACAACTGCCTTCATGTGGCACAGATCCCACATAAGAAAATACTAAATAGAAATCAGACACACAAACTCGAAACTACCTTTTGCTTGACAACAGGAGCTGAAGCAAGTTCTTGACTAGGTGATGACATATTTGTCTTCTGAATTTATCTAAAATGCCTAAGATACCAAAATACAGTATAATTTCCAGTATGTGGATGGGTAAAACACAGGATTACAAAGAATCTCAAAACACTGTACAGACCCTGCCTGTTTAAGAACAGAACAGAAAACCTGACAGACGAGTCAGGCTGAAAGGACAGGTTTATGCCGCTGTAGTTGCGTCATCTAAGCATACCCTCAACTACTTGCACTGCTCCTCCCAGAAGGGCTCTTCATTTCAAGCATAGCTTTGAGAGCCTAAATTTGACCTCAACACCTTTCAGAGCCTTTAGAGTCCTAAATTAATGACTTTGATACACTAGATCTCCAACTTCTGTATCAAGATGCTAGCACTTATTTTTAGACTACATTCTCACTGACAGAAGTACACAGTATGAAGCCTTGGTTATTCCAGCTCTTCTTTCTATTTCCATTTATCTTAACCATAGATAGCACACACTACTCACATTAACTACAATTCCAGATGAGTATATAACAGAAGATCCATCTGCTTGAACAAGAGCTGGCATATTTAGCTTTTGTTGATCACGTACATGCATCATGCATCGCCCCCCGATCCCTCCAGGGGATTCACAAACTTATTTCACTGGATGCAGAAACCCTGCACACACTACAGAAGCCAATGCATTTCTTGTGCTGCATAACTTCTTTTTGCATGCCTTCTTTCAGTTAGATACTTGAAAAGAAAGGAACACTCACTAGACTTAGTAATGAATTAATTAATTGCAAGATGCAAAAGTTCAGACCAGATACAAATGCCAATCTCATTTCAAATGCCTCAGTGCTATCTGATTTATTTTCACAATTTTCATAGAATACATTCAAATGTAAACTAACATGATGCCCTTCAAAGTTGCCCAAAAAGCAGCAAGGAAAAGGGATTCCACTCTAGGTATTCAGAAATATGACAATTCCTCGCTCAGACTTGCACTTCATTTACTGTGCATTTTGACTCTTTACATAAGGTAAACTTTTTCCAAGTTTTGTTACTAAAATTTCAGCTGTGGAACCAATATTATTGGCCACCAGAACTGCAGATACACAATGAAAACAGTAGCTTAACTCCAGATAATCTCACTATTGCTGCTGGAACAAGCTTATGAATCAAAAACCCGTATGCTATTTGATCTGCTTAGTTTCTGAGCATGCCATACAAGCATACTTTCAACTTTATAGCAAATCAAATACAGTAAGTTACTGGACTTTTATGGCAGGTAATCAAATGTCATCTTAATTAATAATTTCCTATCACACACTTTCCCCCTTCATTGTTGCTTCCCCCCCCTCGTCCAGTCTCTTTACAATTACAAATACTGGGATGCCTGCCAACCTTGAGTCCAAAGAATTTTATGTTCGAGCACATCAATCTACTTTCATTGCCTGACAGACATACAGACAACTATATTTCTGGCTTAGTTGTTTGTGAATCCTGGTCATCATCCATTTAAAGGAGAAAAAAACTAAACACACCTGTCATATCACAACCCAAGGGCTAGTAGTTTAAAGAAATCACAAATTTGTTAGTTGTTCAGTTAAAAAGTATTCAATGACAAAAATCAAAATATTACTACTCTGCCTAATTACTTCTATTGGCCAGGCTTCAGTAACTAGAAGATTTCACTGCCTCTCACATTCTACAAAAAGAAAAAAAAACCTAATACTCAATTCCCACCTTTACAGAAAAAAAGTACAAAATTCTGCTTCTTCAGCCAAGTAAGATCAGCTTTAGTGATTTAAACACAAATGTTTATAAACAAACATACAAAGCACAGATCTATTTAAACTTTTAAGTGTGTAATTACTTCCTGAACATCTATGAACACAGAAATTGACTTTATTACTGAGAATTAGAAAACACTCCCTCTTTGTAGAGGCCAGACGAAAGGAAGCAAGTACCAGTTTTCTGAAAGATGCTTTCATCCTTGAATCATTTTACTGTTCAATATTTCTGAACTTCTACAATTAGCCAAGCATTTTGAAGATTAACTTGCACTAAGATAAAAACTAAACTCAGACACTGAGGCAAACAACGCCAACGCTTTCCAAATAGAAACTTTCAAAATTAAATACTCCACATCGCTGATCAGTATAAAGATTAACAGAAGTCACTACATAGAGAGATGAAAACAAAGCTGAGGTCAGACAAGGTGGCAGGTAAGAAGCTTACCAGAGGTGCAGGCTGCGACCCAATGCTGTAGTGCCGATTTCTCTCTGAGTTAGCTCAGCGTAACCTGCCTTCTAATTTAATGCAATGGTCTCATGACTTGTTGGAACTACACCGTATTACCTCAGGAGAATATCTAAACTTCTGAGGGCTAGTAATAGGTTCGCATAGTATTGCACATACTTTCCCTCAGACAATTATGGCAGGGCAGAGGAATCTCAGAATTACCAAAGATCTGAACTACCTAACTCAATATATGTTTTTCATACTGAGGACATTTTAACTGTTTACATGCTGAATGTATCATGGTTTGAGAGGCCAGTAAATTCAGGCCAGACAAACGGTCACCAAAAGCACCTCACTGCAGTGAAAAACAGCATGGCATAGGACACACTTCACCTCCCAATTTACAGATGTATTTCCTGAAATGCTTGTGCCAAGATGTTAAGAGAACAAGCTTATGTTACAAGCCCCTTATTCTCTTATTTTGAATTACATCTGCAAAGAGTTTGCATTGCTAATTTAATTAGCAGCAAACTGGTTACTGAAGTGCATTTCATGAGTCTGAACTAAGAAATTTTGGGTTTCCACGTACACTCAAGCAGATAGATATTTCAATACTGATTTTAAGCATTGTCTGAAAAGTTTAGGAACTGAAGTTTAAAGTAACTCATTCTTACTATAAGACATCCACAACTTCCCAATGCAATAGATATTATTACTACAGATTTTTGTTTATATTTTAACGCCAGGCATCATTGCTGTACACATATGGGTTACATTCAGGGCTCTTTGTTAGCAGGGCTCACACGCCCGCAGGAGGGACAAGGCACACACCTCAGGTTGTGCACAGGGCCAGGCCGCGCTGAAGGCCAGCAGGCCTGGGTTCCCCTGCCCTGCTGCAGAGGCCAGACAACTCACGCCCACATTAAATATATCAGTGGCACAGGGAGACAAAGCCATCCACCATTAAAAAAAAAAAGAAAAAGTGTTCCTAATTTCATAATTCCTAGGCAAAGTTACAGAGCTCTTCTCCTGTGGCGAATGAAATGTACATTCAGACAGGCTAACAAACCTTCAGCAACATGTAATTACTGATTTTAAGGGAACATTTTGATTCTCTCCATTATCAGATGCAGTACTTGCTACCGCCACGGCAAGCCAAAACCCCAGCCATGAGCACAGGGACTGCCAAGTTCACCAAGGCCTGCAGCCCCTGACACCGCTGCCTGGCAGGGAGCAGGCTGCAGCTGCACAGCCCAGCGCATAAAGCAGCAACTCAGTCATTTTTAGATAGAGCACTGATGGAAACAATGTATTTCAAGTTTTATTCTTGATGTAATGAAGCACAACATCCACATACATACTGAACTTCTATTCATCAAAGCTAACAAGTTGCAGAAATCTAGAGGGATGGGAAAGATTGCAGGGATGAGCTGAGCCACCTCAGCTGAGCCCCAGCCCTTCTGGAGACTCAGAACTCGTCCACAGCTATGTTCCAAAGCAATATACCAAACACTATCGCAGCACTTTCCAATGCAGAAAGACATTAATTGTTTTCCATTTAGGAGTGTTACTGTGCTTACTTCTCTCATCTTCATTTAAGGCACTTCTTTCTTGTAAATCTGTAGGAAGACTGGACACCGCTGTAATGGCTGAAGGCCCTCAATACACACGTTATGTGCAACTACGATTACATTTTTTTTCTCCTTAGCATAACACTGCCTAATTGTGGAGATTTCAGAGATACACAGAACTAGGTAGCTGAGTCATCCATGTCACTGCCAGTAATTACTCACAAAGGAGTTATGCAACTCCTAGCACTGACAAAATTCTGTGGCCTTTGACAGACGAGGATCTGAACACGCTTGAAAGGATGAACTAAGAACACGGACATGTCAAAGATATGTTGACTTAAATTGCCACGGACAGACTACATACAACAGCAGCAACGCTCAACTCATGAGCTCGCCTTTAAGAAGGCTGCAGAGCCCAATGCAGCCCAGATTTCTAGCTGAATGCTTTTATTTCCAGTCACTTTGCTGTTTCAGACCTTGCCGTTCTTGTCACTTGCAGACAATTAGACAATTAACTTTAGAAGTACTTGCTTCAAAAACAAATAATTGAATATGAGGTTGCCTTCATGTAATTCACACTATATATACACATCTCTTATTTTAAATGCATGCAACACCACTTCTATTAAATAAGCGGAAAATTCAAAAATTACTGTATTCTGCTTAGTTCTGACTACTTTGACATTTCATTGGTTTGACCAATAAGATGTTATCAGACACTTTCTTGTCTCTTTGTAAATTATGCTTATTTTCATAATCCACTACAGTTGTTAATAATCAACATTTCCGTTGTATTTTTTCTTATGACAGTGAAAATACTCAGCAATCCTTTATTTGGAAGGAAACAAGTTCACTCAATGTTTCAAGCTTAAACTGAATGACACTAGCTCTTTTACCTGTGCTTAAGGAATTACCATAGCTAAGGAATTGCTTCACCAAGGGGCACTGTGAAACATAAGGAACATTAGACAAGAACTTCCATGGTGTGCAGTCCCAAAGTTCAGCCTCAGCACTTCAAAGAAACCCAACATGAAAAAGTACAAAATAATTCAATCCTAAACTTCCTCCAAAAGTTCATGCTGCTTGTACACCCTCAAGCATGAAAGTTGTTTCCTACCTTCAAGATCACATTCTTCCCTTGCCAACTGTTTTTAGCTCATCAAGTTGTCACAAGTGCTTCTTCACTGGAAATGCACTTATTTCTAATAAAGTAAACCTAAATTTAGTCAACAAACATTCCTTGGAGAGCACTGTTTCTCCAGTTTTTCCTCCTATGGTAAAACTAATGGAGGAGAGCTCTAGTAAACAAAAGTAAGTTAGTCTTTAAAATATAAAACAATTTCTCAGTAATACTATTTGACCATAGCTCCAGCACATCCAAGGTCACCTGGACCTATCAAATTGCAAACATATGGTTATATGAAGCACTGTAAGCAATAGTTCATTTTTGAAACACGAATCCAAACCAAGTCACCTTTGTTAAATCCTCAGAACCAACTAACATAAAAGTCCAGCAAGTCAGAAGCACTACCCTCAGAACCACCTGAAATTAAGTGTTATGACAATAGTGGTTATTTTCTAATGTAACTTGGGAACATCCTATGCAACCTGAAGAAACTGTTTTTTGTATAGATGAAGTCTTAAACACCACTAGCCAAATGTAACAAGGACATGATGTCTCACTTTAATCACAAGCACAACTGAAACAGTTTTAGGAAGATACTGTTAGGTAAGCAGTTCGTGTATGGGCTTGAGAAAAGCGCAATTTAAACAGCAACTGTTGCAAACACAGAGCTGTTTGTTGGACATCCATCACTCGATGCTCCCCCCGCTAGGTGGGCCCGCCAATCCACCTGTCAGGTGTTCTTGCCACTTTGCCAGCTGCCAACACTGCACTCAAGGCAAATCCTGGGCCTGAGCTGCATGAACACAGTGCTCTGGAAGCAGTGCCAATGGTGGTGCAGAGGTGTTTGTTCAGCCAAAATATACTCTGAGATGGGCAATAACCATGTTTGAGGTTCCAAGTACAGCACTTGAAGTTTAAACCTGAATGTATTGCAGTACTCTTAAAGAGCAGCTGACCATGCCAACTAAGTTCTCAGATATGCAGTAAGTATGCTGCAGATCAGGCATGAGGCTATTTTTACAAAGCCCTAATAGTAACAAATAAGCTTTAATACTCCTGGAGACTTTTTAATCCCTACCTGTAGCTTCACTAACACAATTAGGATGTCTATTACTGAGCTACATGGATTGCGTTAACTATGAGATCATTAGAATATTTAAAGTGCAGCAGCCACAGTATAGAAATGTGCATCCAGTAATTGCAGTGCTTGAAAGCGGCATTCTGTAGCCACAGCAGTAAAAAAACTAACGAAATAAATCCAGAATCTTGAACTTCCTGGCATTAATCCCATTGTGAATTATTGTGTTTTCCTTTTCATGCATATACATTGATACTATCAGAGAAGCAAATTTCAATGTAGACTTTTAAAGGCGATCATGTCACTTGTCCCAAAAGTGGAACACAGGTCTACTTTGCACACAGCTGCACACAGGACTGCTACAGACCTCTCACCCATGGTAAGACAAAGACTCCTGCATCACAGAAAGCAAGTCCGACCAGTTTGGAGCAGCTCTGTTTAGATAACATCTTTCATGTGTCTAGTGCAGCAAGGAGCAACCTTCCACTTGTCATACCTGACAACACAGCAATGTAATCCCACGCTTCTGATTTACAAGTGCCTTAGTTTCAATACGTGAGTGCTGCTTTCTGCTTGAGGTAACACATGACTGGAGCACGAAAGCCGTGCCAGCTCAAAGACTGCATTTGGCTCTCACTTCTGGACACACACACCGAGGTGCAAACACCTCTGGATCTGTTCCTATTTATGACCCCGTGCTCTTAGCCGAGCACAAAGGGACACCAGCACGACGTTAGCAGAACCAGATTCCCAGAAGTTGGACCAACTTTCCACGGTCGCTACGACCAACAAAACTGAGCCGGATAACAACAAAAGCTCCCGAGCCGCGCCGCACCCGGCACCCATAACTACAGGGACGCGCAGCACGCCGGCTCCCATCGCAACCCCACGCGTGTGCCCCCTCAGCGCTCAGCCCCGGGGGAGCGGAGCTTTGTCATCACTTTCCCAGCCCAGCAGCCGGCGCCGGGCACGGCTCGGGCCGCGAGGAAGTGGCGTCGGCCGCGGGCGCCGGCGGAGGAAGCGGCGGGGCCGTGCCGGGTACGCGGGGGCGAGAAGGGGTACTGGCTGCGGAGGTGCGCCGCGCTCCGCCCGCCCTCCTCCTCCTCCTCCTCCTCCTCCTCCTCCTCCTCCTCCTCTTCCACCCCTTCCTCCACCTCCTCCGCCCGCCCCCGGCCCGGCGGCTCCCACGCGGCCGGGCAGAGGCAGGCAGGTGCCCGCGGGGAACCTCCGCCCCGCCCCGCACTGACCTCGCCGCCGCTCACGTACAGCTCCATTTTGCGGCACGGCTCCGGCTCCTCCACGTCCTCCAGCGGAGCGCACGGCACCATGTCCCGGCTCTCCCCTGCCCGCCGCTCTCCTCCTCAACGGGGGAGCCGCCGCCGCCAGCCGCCTCTGCGCATTACCCCGCGGCTGCCGGAGGGACGGCTGGAGGGAGGGCAGACGGGCGGGCGCGGCGGGCCCCCTGCCCACGCAGCGCGGCGGAGCTCGGGCTACTGCTGCTGCCGGCCGGCGGGGGCGGCTCCGCTCTGCGCTCCCCCGCGCACACCCCCCAACATGGCGGGCGCCGGGGGCGGGGCCTGCGCGGCACGGGGGTGACGTCAGCGCGGGACGGAGAATCCCTGCATGGCGAAGGGCGGGGGAGCGGTGACGCGCGGAGCCGCGCTGAGGAGCGGGGCGGGGGGAGCGTCCGTCAGGGCCGCGGTGGCGGCTCCCGGGGCTGACGGACGAGGAGCGAAGGCCTCCAGGTCGGCGGGAGGGCTTTTAAAGCAAGCAAAGTAGTGCCAATAAAGGTGTGGAACAAAGCCGTCGTGCTAACGATGAAGTCACCCGGCCGAGAGGGTCGTTGTCCCCTCGGGTTTCTGTCTCCGCCCACGGAACGCCGCAGCACCTGCGAAGCTCGAGGCGCCCGCGTTCCCCTCGGGCAGCGCCGCTGAGGGAAGGCGGGCTGTGGGATGCGCTCGATCGCACCAGCGCGCAGCCTGAGGGGAGAAAAGTTTTCTGTGGGCCGATTCTTTTTTCTTTTTCTTCTTCTTCTTTTTTTTTTTCCTTCTTTTCCTCGTAATGCAGAGATGGCAGGGAACGAAGCAGGCGCTGCAGAGCGGGAAGACGCGGCACGGCCGCAGGGCCGCCCTGCTCACACCGCGGGCGCCTTCGGCTGCGGGCACGCGTGGGTAGGGGGCGGCAGCACCGCACCGAGGGCGTAAATAAAAGAGCGTGGATGAAAGATAACATTTTTCCATCTCTGTTTGATGCTAGGAACTGGGGAACGTTAGGTAGCGCTACCAAAAACACCCATCTTTAAGGACAGCAAGCTGCCTCAGTGACACTGAGTGGCTGTTTAGGCACTGCGCGGTTTCTCAGTGAGCCCTGCCCTTCTGATACGGCTAGCAAAGAAAGTCTCAAACTGCTCTTAACTGCCAAACAATTGTGAAGGAATTAGCATGACCGACAAAATGACGGTGCACGTCAGAGTCCTGCGCGCTTTCCCTCGCTGATCTTCTACTCAGAGGTCAGGCACGGAGCAAACAAGAATAAGGGTACAGATGCTGCCCTGCTGCCTTGGTTAAACGAGAGCAACCTGCCTCGCAGCTCGCCACTTCAGCCCCCGCCGCAGCCTGCTGAAGAGTTGCCTATTGTGAGTGTGTCACTGCAGCACCAGCCAGCTGGCACGTCAGCATTTCCATTGCAAACCTATTTTTAAAGGTCTGTAACTCAACCATGGAAGACAAATGCTTTAGACTGAAACAGGGAATGTGTAGTAGGAATGCTCTTCAGAAAATAAAAAGCATATGGGAAAATGGAGGATCAAAGTTCGCACTACTTAATATTGAGAGAAAGTTTACGCTCTGTGGAACTGCATAGGTTTGGTCACTTGTAAGCATTGTATTTGTTTTAGTAGGATAATATGTACATGAAGCTTTCAGGGCAACTAAGTGATTGCAGAAAAAGGGACAGGCCCAGCTTTGTGTGCCTTGGTTCACATGCTGCTCCGTACCCCAGTGCCACTCCGTGTTGGTGTTACTGGAATGCATCCTCAAGAATCCAAATGAGCAAACCATTTTTTTCTGTGAGATTAGATATGTTTGTACTTGAGCCGTGACTGAGACAAGTCCTAATTTAAACATACATGAATGGAAGAGAGAAGTGACTTTTTAAAAATGCTTGAGTGCTCAGCAAGAACTGTTACCTGAAAGTTGTACTATAGATGCTATTTCCCCACATCTGACTTTCTTTAATGCCCCCAAGGCTTTTTTTTAGCATCTCAAACAATGAGATGCTGCAAACAACTACTCTGCACCCAAGAAGTCCTTAGGTTTGAGAAGTTCAGAAGAAAGCAATGATCAAAGCAATTGAGATTGTTATTCATTTACTGACAAAGACTATACAAAGGAAATTATAAGATGTGTAGATATGGTAATGACTGATTCAGAAAAAGTAAAGTCAAAATTTCTTTTAGGCTGTCTCACGACTAAAGAAACAAAAGATACTAATTAAAAAGACAACAATATATCACTGAAATTCAAAAGTTGGCAAGATCCAAAAAGGTTTCAAGTGAATATTTAAATTGTATATGTATTTTTTCTGTTCCTGTTTTTTTTTTTTTTTTTTCTTTAGATCATCTCATCTCACTCGTGTCCATGACTGTACAAATATCAGATTTCCTTTGGTGTGCAACTTTCAGGTGAGGATATTGGATCTCATTTGGTGTGCAATTTTCAGCTGAATATTTTTTACATTTCAGAACCTTAATTTGTTCAGGAGGTTCTTTCTGTTATGTTCCTCAGCATGATGTCATATGGTCATCTGGACATTATAACCTTTTTTCCTGTCATTTAGTAGATGAAGGTTTGAAAGTAATTGGTTTCTAAAAAATATATTTACTTTAAAATTAATTATATGACAAGGCAAAGTTGCTGAGAACACTTTTCTACCTAGAAATTCTAATAATAATAAACAGGATCTGTAGCAAAAATTCAGCTTGTTTGGTGTGAATAATATGAACTCCAGTCACTCAGTTGTCTTTTTGTAGACTTCATAACTGTGGCTAACTCACAGCATCATCCACGCTTAGTTTGCTTATTCAATTTCCCTGAAAATATCCGTCATGCGTTTGAAAATATGAATAACAGATTATTTATGAGATGAAAAATCCCTGCATATCAAATCCTCTGTATATCCCTCCTAGCAGTACATCTCTCGGAGAGGTATATTACAGAGCTGCACTATCTCCCAAATTTAAAATCAGTCTTTGTCAACCTTGTCCCTAGAGCAGATTCTTTCCTACAAACATTGTGTTCCTTCATCCAGCAAGTTTTCCAACAAAGGAAAAGTAAAAATATAATGATCAGGTCAGTTTCTTCTGTTCCCCTCCTCCTGCCAGTTAATGATATTGGAATCTGAACCATGCTAACCATGGCAAGTGCAGTGCAGCTCCACCCTAGAAAGCAAAGCAGAAAAAGTAGTGTGACTATGGGAATATGTGAAGAGTATCTAGCTCAGCAAGATCTCAGGAAGGAAACTATATAAAAAGCAAAGTTTGAGGAAACTGCCCAAGCAAAGGCTGAAGTTTTTGTTCTGTTCTCACTACAATGGTAAAGCTCCTGAAAGGGAGCAGATACCATTTTTTTTTTTTTTTTTTGGTAGGTTCTGTTTAAAGCAGGATATGAACTCTACTATTGATTGCAAAGGTGGTTTTGAGGTGGGTACTGTTAATTTTATAGGGCAAGTTTATTCAAATTCATAATTATTTCACCTTTAATCTTTTGTACAATTCAACAGTACTTGCACTGTCTGAGCAGTACAACTCTTTCCTACTGTGTGGATGAATTTACGTGGGTACAAAGCATGCTTCTGTTAACAGATTTGTCCTCTTAAAGAAGGAAAAAGAACTGTCCTGAGACACACAGAATGTTTAGTTGTGTGCTTGTGTCTATTCCAGAACTGTACCGGAGTAGGAACTGATCTACACAAAGCTCAGGTACTCTGGAGGTGTGCTCTCACACTGATGTAAAAGAGTGCAGTGTTTTCATTCTCAGTCCAGTGTAACAGCTGTAGCTGATTAACCTGTGGAGATTCTTTACACACAGCATAAACTGATCTGGTTCTGATAAGGTAAATGTTACAGCAAGGCTTTCATATTTCTATAAACTAATATAACAATGCCAAACTTTCTATATATTTTAATAAAGTTATGGAAGAGTATAATCAGAAAATATTAAATCAATATTGAGTTTGTCTGAATATATAATATAAATGTGAGCCTATAACCCATTCTTTTTATACTGATATTTAAAAAATGCAAATAAAGCCAAGCTCACATATGTACTTATAGAGAAGTGATATAAAATATATTATAAACATCTTGATGTTATTAAACAGTTCATTATGTAGTGTGCCCCACCCTTCTGAGGAGAGAGAAGTCAATTACGTGAAAAACAGCAAGAGCCACTTTTCTGCTCAGTTATGGTTATGCTCACTGTATGAAGCACAAGTGAAGAGGCACTTACTGAATTCCTGCTTCAGCTTTATGATTACATTTTTACAATTACATCTTTTGTACTTTTGTAGCAAGTTTTCAAAAAGCCTGTTTATGCATAGGAATGCAAACCAATTTAAGTGATGACATTCATAGTTCAGCACCTTGAGAAAGTTCCTTGCTACTTGCTATCTCACTCTCATTTCTCAGGCTATTACATAGGAGCTAGCCCCACAAGACAAATCTGGTAGCAAATTTTACCACTTTTATCCAAAATGAGCTAAAGAAAGTTCTCAGAAAACACAGTGTATTTCTGCTGGTCACATTGCATCAACAATAGGGAAAAAGTCAAATAGGCACAGCAAGTGAAACTTCTGCTAAACATTTTACGTCTGTGTAAATTTCTTTTTTTCACTTAATACTTTGGAGTTGTTCTTCATTCCAAAATGCATTTTGAATTCAAATATCTTGCAGTATATATATATATAGATATATATAAATATAAATATATTTTTTGCAAACCTGGGTGAGTGCTTCAAACCAGCCAAATGACACATCTCAGAAATTGTATACAGTCAAACCAAAAGCTGCAGACAGTCACGTTAGAGATCCAGTGTTCTGTCTCTAACAATGGCCAAGAAAGCAGAGGCCAGACAGAAAATATAAACAGGGTGAGCAATACCTAACAATAATTCTCCAGAGTTTCATTTCAGCCTCCACCATTTCAGGTTTTTTGAACCCTGGATGTATATTATGCATAATTATTCTTGATTGAGATTTCTTCCATGAATTTACCCAAGCTGCCTTGTATCTCTAAATTTTTAGCAACAATAACTTCTCATCAGTTCCACATCTGTACCTTATCTAAAAAATTCTCAGTTTAAGCCTACTGCTTAATTTCATCTGACGTTTCCCAGCCGTACATTGCAAAGGAGAGGGATTAATCACTCTCACATTCACACTGTTCATGATTGTATGTGTGGTGTATCTCCCACCTTTACCATCCTGCTGTGTTCTTCTCTGTTGCCCAGGCTAAGATTTCTGAGCTGTTTAGTCAGTCATGAATGAAGGTAGGGAGAATCCAGTTTCTTAGTACACATTTTCACTAGTGATCTGGAAGTAAATATAAAATAGCTACCAATAGCGTGCACAAATTACAAAGGGAAAGGAAAGTAATGAGCAGACATTAGCTATCAAAGTCCTCTGGGGAATGACAAACAGCTCAAAGCAAATTACAGACTTCCACAAGGATTGGATAGACAAGCAACAATCTGGTGAAGAGGGAGTTTATTTTACTTCCATGAGCACCACTGCAGAGACAGAGAGTATAGTTTTGGAGTCTGTGCTTGGAAAAGCACAGCAGCAAACCACAGAAATACTCTAGCCTCTACTTAAAGACATACTGTGGAAAAACCAAAAGGACCAGCTTTATCAAACCCATACTCATCAACCAGAATTTATTGGGTAGCTCAGTTCCCTTTCCAAGTACTACAGAAGAAAACTAGAGCAACTATATGGTATAAACACCTAAGCTTAGCTGAGGCAAATGCAGGCCAGAAAAAGTATTTACATATTAAAATGAATTATGACAACAGTCTGAACACACCAAGAGATGACAGATCTATACAAGCAGTTGATCCTGTTCTTTAAAACTTACTCTGACATACTTCAGTATTTTCCAAAACTTGCTTAATTATTTTTCTTCAAACCGGTTCAATACTTGAAGCTGAAGCCAAACCTAAGAAATCCAGCTTGAATTCACAGCCAATTTTACCTCACAGCACAGAACAAACCATTATCATGTCCCAGCATGCAAATGTATCAAAAATGATGAATACTTGAGGAATTGATTGCACCTAAAATCATCATGATCCCAATATCCATGCCAGGTTTTGTGACGGCAGAGTGTGTTACTTTTAAAATGATCTGGAGCCAAAGCTGTTGCCAGTCCCTAGCTTTAGATAAGAACCTTTAGATAAGACAAACTACAAACTAGTATCATAATCATCTCAGGTGAAAAAAATGTTCCCATTTTGGAAGATTATAATTAAAGAACCATGCTTAGAATAATGTCTCAACCTGAAAAATTAAACAGGGACTTAGTACCTGTCAGCAGTCATTCCATGGTAGCAGTTTGTGTCTTGAGGCATAAATTTACCCGTTTAAAATATTAAATTTAGTAATTGTTTTCCCCTTGCTGTGGAACAAAAGGACTTGTCTGCATGAGTAATTGTGTTCCTGGTAATACAGAGTAGGATGCTGAATACCACTTCAGTCATACTAGTTTAGGTCTTCAGATAATTGCTGCAACAGTCGTACTTTCAGCATATTCACTCCTGGAGAAAATCACCACACCTTCCCAGCCCACTGCCGTTCTCCTGGCTTCTGTTGGTCAGTACAACTGGGATCGATTGCTATTTTTTCTCCACTGTTATCAAGGTTATTTTCAAGCAATCTTGACTTTGCTTCTGTCCCAGTTGGGACACAACTTGACTCATCAGTTCTTTATTTGGAATACACATCACATTTCTTCACTTCATCACTTCTCCCAGTGAGGTCATTTGTTTGTGGCCATTCAATACTTCATTCAAGTGCCGACTTCTTAATTTAATTCATTTTCATATTATCCTGCACAGAGAGTCTTTTTTAAAGGTACAGTTAAGACAAGTATCCATTATGCAAAAGGATGACAGGATATAAACATATGGTAAAAGCCAAGGACATTCTGAAATGTATTTCAGAACAAGTATCTGAAGCCCAAATTCTTTTACCAGAAAAAATGGTGAATGTATTCATAATAACATGATCATTCTCTAAGTAATTGCTATCAGGAATTTAATTTAAACCTCATTTGACTGACAGTCTTGTTTGCAAGGTATCTATTTTAGGAATAATGTCTTGCTAGTATATCTCTCTTCATCTTAGTCATGACTGATAACAGAATAATCATCTCAACTACTTTCCTTTTCTTTCCTTGCATAATGGCTTTACTGCATTTTTACATACCAAACAGACAAGAATAGAAACAATTAGACAAATAACAGTATTATATGCAGATGAGCAGGTAAGTGAATAGAACTTGCCTGAAACTCTATCCTAGCCTATACATCAAGCTGAGACCCCTTTTTAGTCAGATACGGTTTGTTTAACAGACTAAGGGAAGATGCATATTTTTCTCCTTAGCATGTCTGTAACTCACATTACTCTAAATTGGCATTGCACACTTGTATTAAATCCAGAATTTCTACGTGCCATAACTCCTAGCTGCTCTTTACTTGTCCTTCTGCTTTAGCATGCTGCTCTGCACGAGCTAACTGTTCAGTCCTGTCAGTGCTATCTGCTAACACAACACTACTGGCAAAGTCAGAGATATTTACTACACTCACACTGAACTTTCCCAAGACAAATCTGAAGCAAAAATTACAGCTGTAATTTATTTCTGAGCAGTATCTTTCATACGGGGAAATGCCTCAGAATGCTTCACTGTTCATTTTGTTATCTTGTTTCTTCTACCACTTTAATAAAGAACAGTGGTCATAGGGCAGCTGAATGCTCAGTTAAAAAAGGACATTACTTGTTACTATTTTCAGTCCTTAGTAATTTTTTCTCATTGCCATAAATCTATGAGGACAAGAAATTATGAAGAGTTTTCAACAAGTTGACTTTGACACTGGAAGAGCTGCTTCTCCTTCTAATGACAGGCTGTCACAGGCATTGATCAGTAGCCATGGCAGAACAGATGAAAGCAGTAAAAAATGACAGATGAACAGACTTCTTAATGATAAGGAAAAAATACAGTCCAAACCATCTGAGAGGCAGATTCTCATTGGCTTTAATGGGAGAGGGTTTTTTTCAGCAAACATTGTGTATTGGCTTCAGTGAGAAATGAGAGCACTTAACAAAGGAAGCATCTAATAGAATGAGGTCAGACTTTTAAAGAATGGCTATTACCCAGCAAAGCAGAACATCAGCAGGTCACTACGGAGTAAACAATAAATAACTTTCTGTTAGCAAGAAGAATAATGTTAATAGGAGGCACCATGAACACCCTAAGGAGGCTACAAAAGGCCAGTTCTGGCCTGCTTTAGGTTTACAGCATTCAAGCAGTCAGTGGTGCTTCAATAAGAATAAGCAAATTAGAATTGAGCCCAATAGCTGATACGACAAGACTCAAAAGAAGGAGCTGGATATTGAGTCTTGCTACTGAAACACTGCTATTACACAGACCATATTAAAGGGGGTGGGAAGGAAGCAAAGGCTGCATCAAAATTAAATTCTATAGCAATGATCTGGCAGTACTATTCAGTGAAACTTCAGTAGTTTCACAAACGGGATTGCTCCTACTCTAGCAGTGCAGGCAAGATGTGATTGCATCACTTTCTTGTAAGAGTAAAACCTTCAGTCTGCGTCCCCATGCTGCAGCCATGGAAGTGCTCCAGGGCTGGCTTTGCACCTTTTCCCCTTCCGAGCTAGATGTGTGTATGTGGATGGATGCTTAGTACTCTACAGAAACATCAGTGTATCTTAGGGCTGGGTAAACAAAATCCTACTTTCATTAAATGCCAGGTTTTTAAACTTGTAATTCTGAGCATCAACGTTTATGTAATAGAAGAACAGCTGCTGGTATTTTTCTTGCAACCAACACTATTTAGTGCCAATTTTGGAAGGACGACAAAAAGCACCAGAGCTGGACTTTTAAAAAGAGAAGGATCTGATCTCTCAATATAAAAAAAAGTAATACTTATTTTTAAAATATGTTAACTGTAATATAAGGAAAAAATAAAGGAAAGAATGCTGGGTTTGTGTGGGAAGGGAATATATTTAAATCTAAAATGAATGATGTACCTTGTAATTACGGGAACATTTGAAAGAGATAGTCAGAATTAAAATGCTTTAAATATTCAGTTTGAAATATTAATTTAAAAATTTGAAGTATGTATAAGTGCACACAAATGGAGGCAGATGACAAAAGGCTGAAGTTCAAATCAACTCAAAGAAAGAAATCCGCCCCATTAAGTGAAAGCTGAAGTTGCTGAGCTCAGCAGGAAGGGCTGTAGGCAGGATGCGGCCGGGACGGTGGTTCTGGAACTTGAGATTTAATGCTAAATTGGTATCTGTAGAGCACAGAAGTGCCTCCCAATGATTCCTTTTTAAAGCACATGAACTCTGAGCTCTCTTAAAAATTTAAATCAAACACCCTTCTAAAATCTGAATTACCAAACAATGGGTGATTAAGAGCAATTATTAAGCTTGCAGCAACAGAAGTAACATACTTCTTCTGTTATGACAAAATCTTCATTGCTTAATGCATTTTTATAAGACAGTTATAAAGAATTTTGTGGTTTTACACACATTTTACATCCATCTATTAATATTGCTTACTTTGCCTACTGGATGGTAGATATTTTCTCTAAGAGATTATTCTATCTGTTTTAACTGCTACAGATAAACCTGTATCTCCATTTTAAAATAGAGAGATGGCATTTTTCAAGCAAGGAGTATGCTTATCTAAACATAGAACTGGCACAAGACACCTACAGATCCATTACAAAATTAGATAGGATTTCAATGGGGCAAACATTGCATTCTTTTTCTGTAGAGAAGAATATCTTACCACAAAGTCTTCTACATAAAAGATTTTCCTTCATGAGCCATCACATCAAGTGCTCAGCATTTCCTCCCAGCTCCCCGAGTCACACTGACAGCCCTGCATAACCCAGTGATAGATATGAGAATTGTCTCTCCTTGTTTGTTCACTTGTTTGTTGAACACTAAGCCAGCACTTCTGGCTTTCTGCAAGTTGCTCTGAGACTCCGGGAATGCTTTTTCTATGCTATTGAAAAGGGACACTGCATTACATTGTACCCTGTGTAACTGGAAAAGGAGAGGTCACTTACAACACACGCTGTCTGCTGAACCAGCACTTTACCAAATACTGCTGCAAAAGAGGGTGATTAACTTGCAGGGATTGGTGGTTCAGTTTGAGAAGCACCTGCTGAAACAGCTGCTAATGCATTTCACTTCAAAGTCCTTTAAATATTTGTGAGAAACAAGAGCTTCTCCATGGCATCGGCTTCTCTGTGCCTTGGAAACCTCCACCTAACAGCAACACAGGAATGCTGGGCCTGGCCCTGCCTGAACGGGCCACCAAGTTCACCACCAAAGTGGAAGGTTTGAGAGCTCATTTCATCATCAAACCCTTCTCACACTGGGAAGGGTTAATTTGGAGAACATTTCAGCCTCTTGTTCTGTGTGTGGGTGAGTGTGGGTGCTTCTGTTTTGTTTTCGAGCAGGAAGTCGTATTTTGAGCTTTTACTGACTGCCTTAACCCCCCAAATAACAAGCACACTGATTGGCCCTAATGCAGTCCCAAGCACTTCTACGCTTTTATCTTCATCCCACTCTGTATGTAAAAACATCTTTCTTCTGCTTTGTCTCCATAGGAGTGCAATGCTTCTCAATTTTTGTTTTAATTTCTTTTCTAGTCTGCTGAAAATTAAGTACATTGTGTGCTACCAAGTCAGCTGTTTTGCCTCCAGGCCGTCCATCTTTCAGCTGGCATCGATTTCACAGAGAGCTGCTAAAACCTTTTTGTGTGATCCTCAAGATTTCCTGTGAGATTCAACTCTTTGGTGACTTCTAGACTCCAGTCTGACAACCACGTGTGGGTTACTGGAACCCTTGTGCAGTGTATCCAGAAAGCTCTCTGACACAGCATCTGGGGACGGCCTGCCCCAGTGAGGGCATTGGTCAGCCTCGCTTCTGGTGCAGTGCTTCTGCACAGCTCCTGGCTGCCTCCTGCAAAATCCCCCCCACGCCCCTTCCCTTTCACCCCAAGCTGTATTTCTTCCTTTTACTACAAATTAAAAATACATATTTACAAGCTCCAATTATATTTCAATGACTAATCTGTTGGAGTCATAAATAAAAAAGAAAAATGTAAATTGAAGTTATCAGGACAGATCTTGGATAGAGGAAGTATAACTCGATTTACTTCTAAGCATGAGGTAGATTGGTTCAAGAACTCATAATTTAGAAATGGACGGTGCTCTGACTTTGCTGTCAACAAGCTGTCTTCTCTTCTCTTGCTCTTTCTTTCACATCTGTTTGTGTACTCAAACCCTTCCTGAAGCTGCCTTTGCATATCTTACATAATTGTCCTCTTTCTCATTTTTGTACAATGACATTTTGTCCATCAGTTAAATCTGGGTTTGTTGCTTGCAGTTCCCATCTGTGTTGATTCTGATTGTTTGAAGTTTCTGTGTCACTACTTACACCGCAGCTACAATGAGAATTTGGGTGATCTTGGAACCAGGCTTTAAATTCAAACCTAAATCATGATGGTCACCACCCTTTGTTTTATCTCCATTCTCCATACATCTTACACCTTTTCTTTGCCTCAGAATAAGGCAACTCTGCGTTGCCTAAGATTTGCTCATGCCAGACTTCCAGATTTCAAAAAGGGCAGCTCCTATATGAGAATCTCCAAGTGGGGAGCACAGAAAATCTCCCTTTCTCAGAACTTTGTCCCAGCTCCTCCAGCAGCAGAGCCAGCCCAAGGAGTGACTGCATCCCCACAACCACATCTAAACCACTTTGGCACACCTGCTGAGGTGGGAGGCCATCCCAGCACCACTGAAAGGCAGCAGCCAGCACCAGGAGAGCAGTGGTGGCCGGACAGTGACACCCAGCTCTGAAGGGGTGCCAGGCAAGGAAGTGATGATGAGAACAGCAATGCTTCCCACAGAAATGGCAAATAACATTGCCAAGGGGGAGTTGGTCACTGCCCCTTTATTTTTATGAAAAATCTGAAATTGCTCTTGAATAACTGCATGTGGTCAGGATGTTAACTTGAGCTGTACACAAGAAAGCCAGCTCAGAAGATAAAGCAGCAACTCGAAGGCCGTGCTGCAATGCTGACAGCACAGTGACTCAGAGAGGTGCCACCCACTGAACCTCTGGATGCTGGGCTCCACCCAACAGCCTCCTTGGGTGAGATGCAACAGATGCACATGCTTCCCTTCCCATGTACACATTTCCAATTCACACAGAGACCTATGAGTGTATATATATATATACATACACACATTATACATCGACATTTAAATATAATATACCACCAGAGTTATGATTTTTTAAATATCTGAAGGATGTGGTATCTTGGAAACCAATTGCTTCAAGTTGCCCAAATCAATTACAGAGTGAATCAACACACTGCTTCAGCGTGGGAGTAGCGAGCAGCTGGTGATGCTGCTGTCCCCATCCTCGGGGGATGCGGGGCTCTGCCAACCCCCAGGTGCCCACTCTCAGCCTGGACAGGACTGCAGCCACAGGGCAATGGGCACAGAATGAGCAGCTGCAGCGAGTGCTTGTGTGACACCACGGCTGGCTTCTTCAGGAAAGAGTAAGAGGTACAAAGAGGAAGAAATTCTTTAAGCAGCATGCAAAGGTGATTTAACTCCTTGTTATGAGTATTTGCACTAATCTGAATTATTTCATTACCTGATTGTTCAGCAATCAAACCAAAGCAAATCACTAAGCATTATTTTCCTCACATTTTCTCTACTGACGTCATTCAGACAAATAAGAAACACATACTCTGAAAATTAAGTCACGTGTGTTTGTCCTATTTCCCAATGAGGAAACAGATCACAGTGGGCAGTGGGTGAGCTCATAGCCCACTGACGTCAGCAAGGGATGACATTTTCAGGGCAGCACTCGGAGTTTTATAATATAGATAAATTAACATTTAAACAAAACTAAAATCAGAAAGCCGTAGTTCTGAAGTGTGACTGTGGGGCACAAAAAAGCACATCCATTCATTTCTTACAGCCCTGAGCTCAGCTGGGAGGCAGCAGGTACACCCAGAAGGGAGTCTGCCTCTGATACAGAGATGGTCACCAGCTCCTTATTCTGATTCCCCAAGCTCACACAGAGCCGAATGGAAGAGAGCACACTGAGCTTTCACTGCAAGTAACAAGGGTAAGCAGTGGGTCTGTGCAGCTGGTTGGGGACAGCAGGGACCGGGCTCAGCAGGCTGTGGGGAAGGTTAATGGTGAGCACAGGTTTCTTTATTGCAGGCCCAAACCCTGCAGTCTGCTAGTCTAAATTCTGAGTGAGCTGTGAGCAACTTGATGCACAGATAAGAGCTGACCGAGTCTGTTTGTTTTATTCCTCTCAGATCGGCTTTGATTCTTTGGCCAGCTCTGTGAAAACGCTGAAATTTTAAATAATGGTCCAAAAATGGGATTATGTAGCTAGGAGAGTGTGGGTTGCTGAGAGAAGAGATTGCTGAGCTAAATATTTGGCAGAATTAAGAAAACCAGGAAAGACATGTGGGCATAAAGAAATAATTCAATATTAAATTTCTGGCAGAATTCATGAAGTGTGTTTATAGTTGAGACCACAGTGAGCCATTTACTCGCTATTATTGGAAATAAGGCCCACCATCGAAGGGAGTTTGTTACAATGGTTTTGCAAACCTGACAGACCAAGAAGTGGTCGCCTGGTGGGCCTCGCTTCTCTTGTGCTTCTGCGTGCTGTGTGTCTGAGAGCTCTCTGGGTAACTACTGAGTTAAGTGGCAAAGGAGCAGCAAGGAGCCAGCAGGCTGGGAAGTAGGATTTACCTCCTGTTTGATTTGCACAGACATGAGAGATGAAATCCAGGGAGTGATGCTGTTTTCTGGGTTAGGGCTTTACGCACAGCTCCTCTCACCCTGAAATAGTGCTTCCCTTCAGGAGGAGGCAGATGATGCAGCTGGCCTTGTGCCCAAATACTAACAGTGCACTTTTGTTTCCAAGGCCTTCCAGGCCAAAAGACAGCACTGGTTCTAGCAAGTGCCAGCACAGGATCCCTCCCACTCCCCCATCCCTGTTCTGAGGCCAGCTGTACTCAAAACACTTGTGAAGGAAGAGAGAACAGACCTTCCACTGAATTTCACATTGAACAGAAAGGAGCACAGAATTGCAGAAAGGCAGGGGAGCAGGAAAAACCTTCCTTTAAAAAAAAATTCTAATGAGATTTTTTTTTTTTTAAGTGAAAAATAGTTACGTATTCCATCCAAGATTGTTCAGATTTCTAGGGAAAAACAGCCTAAATTCAGATAAGGCCTGAAATGCTCAGTTCTCTTTGGGAGAAACAACACTGCCTCCCCTTCCCTCACTGTTTCTTCCCTGCTAAAATGAAACAAGGAACTGCAAGTAAATAACCAGGAAATGGTTTCTTTCTGATGTTCCTTACCCACTGCCTGTACGTGGACTAAGCTCCTGCAGGAGGACAAACCAGTATTTAAAAGCCTTCATGTCTTCTGTTCAGCCAGATGAAAAGGAGCAAAGGCAGTGCAGCCCATGTCCACAGGAGATTCTGCTTCGCAGCAGCACAAAGCAAGAGCCCCATTTGCCAGAGGGTGGCACGAGAGGCCGTGGGGAGGCTTTTTCCTTCCTGAGCAGCACCTGGCATCACAGCCACAGCTTCAAAGCATCACCTTCTGGAGCAGCTCCCCAGGCACCTCTGCCTTCCCCTTTCCCTGTGGAAAAGCACCCCTCTGCTGAAGGCCAGCATTTACACAAGTTTCCCAGACCTTTTTCTTGGTTTCAGCCAGTTTGTTGTACCCATACAACACACAGAGATTCTTCAGATGGCTGCAGACAATATTGTACCTTCTTTATGATCACATTTCCTTTGCAGGTATTTCACGTAGAAACACAATGTTCAGACAGGAAAGAATACAGAATAGCTGGAGGGCTCAGCATCATATTGCAAGTCCCTGGATGCTTCATTTTAATTTCTGAGAAGTGTTTCTTTCAGGTTTGAACAGATCCAGGAAACGTGGCTCACCTGATACACACAAAAGCTGCTCTTTGTTTCTCGGCTTTGTATAAATATTAGTATCAAGACTCTTCAGACAGTACCCTGAAAATCCCATTCACTTGCTACTTCTGCACAGCACTGGATTTCAGAATGTGAAGTAGGACTGTTCTGGTTATTTTAACACACTGCTGAACTGCTACTGGTCCTTGTGAAAAATTAGAAGCAGCAAAACCTGAAGATCCAGCACTGCCCACCAAACCCTTTTCTCTACGACACGCAGACCCGCGTTGCAGAGCAGAGCTGCCAGGCAGGAATAGCACAGGGGTGAGGCTACCCGCTATCTGACCTCAGTCTCCTGGTTTCTGAAAGCACTATTAAACTGAGGAATCGAGCATTTATTTACTGTTTAAATGAAAAGCGTTGTGAAACGGAACAGCTGAAGGCATTTTTCCCGTTACTGGGAGTTTTCTGCCACCAGGTGGCAATACAACCACAGCCGGCATCCCCGGGTCCAGTTTCATTTCCCACCTTCTAATAAAATAAATAAATACATACATAAATCCAATTTCAGTGTCACCCACGAACCCTTTATTGTCAGACGAATTTTCCTCCTTTTCATTTGTCTGCTTTTCTGACTTTCAGAATCTGCTCCTCATCCTCCCACACAACCCATAACTGCACACCGGCGTCACAGAAACGCGCGGCACGGCACCTCTGCACCAACGCTGTGTTTGCCGTTTTCTATGCGGAGTTGTGTCCTCCCAAAGGCCGGGCACGTGAGGTCGGATTGGGTCTTAGTGCCACGTTTATGGATGAATTCAGTCGGCTCTAAAAGATTCAGAATTTTTAGTGTTCATTTACATAGATTTTGTTGGTAATCGTGTTTATACAGAACTGAAGTTTACAGGAAGAAAACTGAGGTGAGCACGCGTGCGCCCATAGAGCGCAGCCGGCCGGAGCTCTGCTGCCACCTGGCAGCACTGCTGAGACAAGCCGAGCCGGCTGCTAAGCACGGCTCCCACCTGCGGGCTTGCAGCCGAACAGGTTCTGTCGTCGTCCTGCTTTCTAAGCTGTTCTTATAAACACAGAAGACTGCGAGAGCAGCGGAAAATCATTTTAAAATATACTACATATAACCTTTTGCCACCTAGCACGGTACGCAGCTACTGACTGCACATCTCTGTTGAACTTGCAGCTATCCCAAGTAAGACTCAGCTCCAAGCAGGGAACTGACGCGGCTTTAGTCTGCCAAGTTCCTGTCGCCTGCAGCAGTCGCTGAGCTACAGAAGTGCCCCTGCTCTGATGCTGTTTGAAAAAGCAACACAAACCTCAGTAGAGCAAGTTCTTACTTAGTAAGAAGTCGCTTACTTACTTGCAACCGATGCCTGCAAACAGAATCTTACCACAGAAGTGCAAAATCATTTATTGGTGCCTTTTCGGGTCCTCGCCGTCACAACGCGGAGCTGCGCACACAGATGTTGCTGAGGAAGGAGGTGCCAGGAATAACAGCGTCCAGCTTTACACAGGTGGGGGTTAAGGTGACAAACACACAAACAGAGAACGTCGTGTAGGAAAAGGAGTCAGTTCACCTTTATTTCATTTTGCCATAGTCCCAAACTTGACAGATGTAGAAAAATATCCTTGAGTCTAGTAGACAAAGTTACCAACGCTAAATAGCCCTTTGCTCTGACCGTCTGGGCACTATAGATACATTTGTACAAGCATTACTTCATTTCTTTCTTTTTCAGTGAAAGGATTTCTAACTAGAAACAATAAGCTACGGAGGAGAAGCTGGCTCTAACCGAAGCATGCACACAGGGCTATCTTTCAAAATAGAACAAAATCAAAATTAAGAAGAAAAAAGTCTCATCGTACACTTGGAGGAGAAAACAATTTAGGAAACTTTTAGGAAAAAAATAATTAACCGAAGACACTTCAAAGCAAAATCCGTGGATAAGTTAAAATATCTATGGCACAACTTTCACAAAAAAAAATTAAGGCAAAGACCAACATTTTATATAAAAATAGCTGAGCAGGCTTCTGAAGAAGGAAATGAGCATCTCTGTTAATACAGAACTATAAATACCCTTATATATACAGAACAACAACATGAAAAAATCAATATAAATGCATGGGATCACTAGGCATCCATCTCTCAAATAAGCCAAGATCAAACGTCCTGGACTACAGTGGAGGTACATCAGGTCAAGATTTATAGTAGTTTTCTTTGCTACACATACTGATACAAATAATAGAAATGCAATATAAATACTGACATGTCACAGAGATTCATTGAGCCACTCGGGTTGCACGCCTTGGCAGATCGGCCCAGAAGGAAATCATCCTTGTTTTAACATTGCTTTCTGTTGGCTAATGAAAACATGGAAGGTACAGATTAATGTTTAAACTTTCCAAAGAAAAATTAAATCAAACTAATAGCTCTTGTGAAATTAAAACAGAAATTATCGTGGCAGAAGAGTCACTACGCCTTCATAAATACAGCTGTTCGTTTATATGCCAAGATCACTTACACGTATCGTTACTGAGGACTTTTTAACTAATTTCCAATCCTAACCGTTACCAGTTTTGCAGTTGGACTATAATCTGCATTTATGCAGATGTACAGAACTATGAAATCAATGCAGTAAAACTTACACAAATGAGCTCAAACAAGTATTTCTGTATGAATGGCAGGTGCTAACATTACCGCATTTGCTCTATCCGTGCACACTGTAACTCTGCACACACAGGCACCCAGTAATTCTAGAACTCATACACATGGTGCCATTCCCACTAGAGAGCAATATTTTTCCCACACACAATTCAGCTGATTCTGCCACGATTTCATATGCTGTACTTCACAAAATCTGAGACAATGCAGAAGCTCGTGTTGTCCGAGGTGTGGGAACATCTCCATTTACTTTGTTCACTCGCAGCCCCCCAGGCCTCTGCCGCAGCCCCACGGCTGCCCTGGCGCCTGCAGCTCCCTGCCCACAGCCACGGCTCCAAGGGTGCGTTGGTTCCACTGCCTCCCACACATCTTTCATAGACACAGACAGACGTGGGGGAAATGACAGGGACTTGTTTCTTTTTAAATTACATTTTGCTACCCAAAAATGGTCTGCGTTTACATGGGAGCTGTAGCTTGCCCGACTCATTTTAATGTCACGCTTGCTTACAAGCAAATCAAAATTGTTCCTATAGGTTTTTATACATATGGCTATAAAAAAAAAAAAAAGAAAATGAAGATACCAGAAACTAAAATATGAGAGCGTTCTTTCAAGATGTTGTACCTCAGAAAAAGTAAAATCCTATCCCTTTTCAACACATTGCTGAGACTCACTATCCAACCAATCCCTCCGACCAATTCATCTATGGGGCATTAAGAAACATCGCATCAGTCATTTGGTACCAGACTATTTCTAAGCATAATATTCATTTCTTATAATAGCAGTACCAAAAACTGCAAAAATTTACTGTACCATCCTTGAGCATCAATAGAAATATTCACTACCATTAACATATGCTAATCTTTCTTTCCCAAATATCACATCTTCATTATTTCCCTGTCCATAGGTTGAGACAAATACATGAAATAGTACCAGAACAAAAAACAAACTGAATGTTTCACACAACTAAAAAACAGGCACAAAATTGGAGGATGTGTTGGAAATAATTTATTGCCTATAAAAGCTTTTTTATTTTATTCTTTAATTCACATTTTCTGTGTGGTTTTAAAGGTGGTGTTACGTTTCAGAGGTAGCGTGTTTAAAATGAAATACAGAACTGGAAAAGATTTACTTCATTCAGTAACACAGTAAAACGTTCACCATAACCAAAGCTCTGACCTGAAACTGTTTTCCTCACAGAGACATTCTTAAGCATCTTTTATTGAGAATGAATGCTTTTTTGTCTACAAACAACACCCACCACCACTAAGCCCGAGCTTCTGATTCTGCCCTTTTACATCTGCTGTCTTCTGACCACTGTGTCAGCGACCATCTTACACAGACAAACACTCCTTAGCCAAGAGTAGAACCCTATTCTATCACTGAAAACGCTTCGTGGTACCACTTGTTTGGTTTTGCTCACAACTTTCAACACTTGGCCAATGTGCTAAAAGATTAATTACACCATAAAACAGCTTTCCTTAATAACCATCTTGTCTTTGGCCAGGCATCTGACAAGTGATCAACATATTAAGTGTTAGGATGATTTGGGGCAGAAAAGGCAGAGTCCTGAAATGAAGGCTGAACGTCAGGCAGCTGCCAGTCCCCCCAGTACATAAAGCAGCCTCGTAGTTCCCAGCTGATCCGAAGGATCTGGGCAGCAGGACTGGAGGTAGTAAATTAAGCTTTTGGTTGCAACATTGCAAATTGCTCATTCTTCATGGTTCAGATATTCTGTGTGCTATTCCATTTATGCATATCTTCTATCACTATCCTGAGACCAACAGTCAGCTACGACTACAGTACCTCTGGAAAAGTTAGTGCTGTGCATTATCATCTTCAACATCACTGACAGGGCAGTGCTACAGACCCCAAATCAGACAGCTGATGAATTCTGAGCATAATTTCTATAATAAAGATGCTCATGATATGGTTGATTTGTCCTATCATTTCAACTCTGTATCAACAACATTAGATATTGCTGCCTCTGTTTGGTGAGCAGACCTGATGAGGTGCTTCCCGAGGTTAGAAGATGAAGTTGTAAGTTAATACATTCCTTTTCCTCAAAGACTGCAAAGTCCATGATCTGCTTGTCATTTTCAGACTTTTTATTGCCTTCGCAAAAAAGAAATTCTTGGAAAGATTAAAGTGCAGTGTTGCTTCAAGGACTAAGTACTGAAGAAAATTGACACTTGTATAGTACATCTGTTCACGTACTTTTAAATCTGCCAAAATTTACCCATTAGAATATTTACTATTACTCACTCCTGCCAGATCTAAAGACTTGACAGAAGCATCATCTGCAGGGAAATGAAAAGAGGCATAGCTTCAGGAAACAGCTTTCTGAAGTACAAGCAAGCTTGCTAGCATCAAAGAATTTCAGTGCTCCCTAAGGAAGGGAAAGCGTCCTGTTTCTAAGTGCCTGTTCTGAACTACCTTCTTCCACTTTGCTTTCTTCAGAAAGACATACTTAATCATTCATATTCCTCCAGATGCATTAGGAATAAAGAACACCTGCAAAGTCATCTTCCATGGACAAAGCAAATGAGAGCCTTAGCAGAAAGACGATGAGTACATCAATACATGGCACGTCTGCTGTTGTCAGTATCAGTGAGATAGTAAAGGAAGGCTTCTTTCTTTCATCATGACACAACACAATATTAGCTTTCTCTGTCATGTACAGTCTATACAAATGTGTGTTCTGTGGTCATCCACTGATCAGAGGCGGTAAACACAAACCAAAACCCTAAGCAAGTCCTGGGCCAGACAGCTATCACCTATAATTTTCCATCTTCTAAAGCACCTTCAGAGCAGAAATGAGTACCCTGGTGACCCTGTACTAGAATTTGATGCTTGCCAGCACAGCTGCTAAGACAAAGTTGGCCAGGAAAATGGATGGCAACAATGCCAAACTCCCTCACACTGTTCTAAGATGCAGGATATCTGGATTTGGACATAATTTGAGCAGCACATTTGTGTAGAAAATTGTCTGTCAGGGACACAGGCAAAGAAAAAAAAACCCTAAATCACAAAGCCATAAAGCATGCGTGCTGCTAGTCTGATCTGCAAGACTTAGATATGTACTGTCTGTAATTCTCAGGGATCATTATGTTTTATGTTACAGAACGTCCAAGCAAACGTGTAGCTTTCCAACCACTGTACTGCAAAACTATTGTTGCTGCAATATAAAATAAAAAAACAACAGCAGTGGTAGTATATCATTAAGATTTTTGTTTTACCTATGACAGGAAATATACACTGATATTGAAAAAAAAACCTGAACAAAGCGCTGTACAGTATTATCCCCTGTATGCTATTTTGTTATAGAGGAATATCATTTACACACCTTCTTTCTGAATTGCTGTAATATTGCCAAATGTTTCAGGGTATGAAAACAGGACTACTGTACTATGTTTTGGCTTGTCACTATACAGAAGAAGGGGACCAAAGAACAACATGCCCAGAGGCACAGTGTGGGTGCTGACTGCAGCCAGATTTCTAGCTGCACTTCCTTAACAGCAATTCCAGTCCCTTTAGCAAGGGGACTTCCATAAGAGCTTGAATCTGACAGTAGTTCATTCAAAAGTAATTCCTTCAATTTGTTGGGCACATCAAATAAAAGCAAGACAGAGCAAATATGAGATATTATCAATTAAAATTTTCTTCTAGAAAAGTGGATAATTTAACTGACTGTGAAATCAAGTCTATCCTGCCCTTTGCATTGGGAATTCAAGCAAAAGCAGCAGGAAAATAGGGTCCAAATAGTGGTAAATAACTTTTCTTTATTTATTTATTTTAATTTTAGCAAAGCTCACAGAGGTTTCATTGTCAGTGGCACAAGTTTCCTATCTAGAGAGAACAGTATCAGAGTATTGTTAACTCAGTATAGAAAACCCTTTATAAAAGATTTTTTTCCAGAGTGAGCAGAATTACAGTTGAACTCCTTCTTACATTTGAAGGCTAGAGCTGTGAACTTTGCTAACAAACCTTAATTACTTTTAAACCGGTGGTCATTTCAGCAGCATGAAATAATGCTCCTCCTTTGAGTAAGGATATCAGCATTCACCTCCCAGCCAGGGTGTGATACTTTAGTGGAGGCAGTGAGCGTGTGAGCAAGCCACAGCTTACACACTGCTTACACAGTGCCTTCTCTCTCTCACTCCTGGGATACTATTATTGAGTTAATATCTTAACTCAAGTGCAGGCCTAACAGCTTCCTTTTGTGGGGTTACTCTGTAAGAGGTTTTTTGAGGACTAAATGCTAACTGAATTATATGGTAGTCAGAATTTCAGAACTGTGAAATGTTTTTTTTTTTTAAACCTTTATGCAACTGGCACTTAGCAATATTGTTAAAAATCCCTCACGCCCAAGTACAACACAGAAAAAAAAAAAAAAAGATGGCAGAACAGAGCTCAGCACAGATCCTAAGAATACAAACCTGCAGGAGTGATTAGGGAGGACCAGACGGAGAAAACCTGAAATCATTAGTGAGTTAATCCCAGTATTAAAGAAAAAAATGTTTGGGGTCATCTCCTACGTGCCACCACTCCTGAATTTTCTGAGCCTCACCTAGGACCTACATGGAAATCAATGGGATTACTTACTGCACTGCATGAACAGAGACTCAACCGGACTGTATTATTACTCAGTGTAAAATTGAAAGATCAGGCTTTTTAACAAACTGTGAAAGTAGGTTTTGAAAATTGCTTGTTGAGGAATATACAGATTAGAAGATATAGAGCATTAGTAACATGGGCACACACTTACAAACCCTATTAAATTCATCTGAATGTGTCTGCACATCCATTAATTCAGACGAGAAAAGGGATTCAATGTGACCAACAGCTGGGAAAGCAGAAACTCATTTCAGCCACTGCCTGCAATCAAGCTCATAGTTTAAAAATGGCAACTGTGACATGGTAGTGCCAACAAACTTGTCAGACAAGGCTACTTCAAAACCAGGTCACATGTAGAAAGTCTTTAACGCTCAATTCTAAACACTTAAAAGCCTTTCAGGGCATAATGGATTTAAGAGAGCATCTTGATAAAAGGGAGTAAGGTTTGTTAGAAGTATATAAGTGGTACTTAAAACAACAAAGAACTTCAGCACTACACCTCAACAAATAAAAAAAGAAACTACATTCATAGAATCATAAAATCCCGTGCAAACCTGTCTAACCCACTGCTGTTGTGAGAGCATCAGAAAAAGTCACACAGTGCTACCAGATGATCTCATGGGCGGATTGCTTACAGTTATTCTGTACATCAACAGGTTAGTGATGATTTGAATTATTCAGTTAGCCTTTTAAAGTGTTTTCAACTCTTTTGGTCACAAAATGTTACGATTAAACAATCTGAAGTCATGTGATGGAAAACACTTTAGTTTAATTTCAGACTTGCAAAGAGTTCAAGCACAACTCAAAAAAGCTCATTATTCTATTTGGATTCTCAATTTTTAGTCCACCTACCTGAGTCAAAATGAGGAAAAAATTAAAACCAGGAATAGTGAGCAAGCAACTCTGAAAAACTGGCTGTTTGTGTAACAGGACATTTGTTTTCCACTCTTGGATCCCTGCTCAAAAAGTCTTTGCTACAGAGCAAGTGTTATTCTGGAAAGTCAGAAGTTATCCTAATCAAGGCCAAACTGCTAAAAGTGAAACATTTCCTCACACAGTTTTTTCATTTAGCAAAAACAACACTCAAAATTTCTTGACATTGCAAACTGCAGCCATTATGTACTACAGTCATTCTTCAGGGAGGTCTACTTCAACTTGGGCTTTCCTTTTTGGGTTGAAGAACACCGTATAGCAAAATGTTGTTCTCTTGAAACTTACACATTATGTGAGGTTTCTTTCTGTCAATTAGAAATAATTAAAAAAAATGAAGTAAAATCACAAACTGTCCGAGGCATTTTTCTCCGATAAAGACGACAAGCTGAATGAGGTATCATCAGGCTCTGGTGATGTGTGATTGAAATCCATTTCTTCTAATTCAGGAGGTAAGTCTGAGAGCAGTGCCTATAATTAAAAGAAGTATTACAACGTGGTATTAGGTTTAGCTTTTGTATCAGCAATTGAAGTTAAAAAACAAAAAGAACACAACAAAACAACAACACTTTGCTGAGCTTTTTGGTCAATGTTCACACTGGATAGACTGGATAGACAAACAAAACTCCCACAGATCAGTACTGATAGATATTGAGAAGAAAAACGTTGACCAAGATGATGCACCTCTGACCAACAGTCCCACAGGGTCTTTCAGTTATTCTGGAAGCAACTCAAAACATTCTTCCCCAGACCGGATGAGATCAAATGACCTACATCCATTTCTTCATTCGGTCACTGTGAACACGCAGAAGCTTCACTGTATCTACAGTTGTGCTACACAGAGAATGTGCATTAGAAAGAACCAGATGCTGCACACAGAATCATTGCAGTTACGTTATGTATCTCTAAATATTCGAGTTCACTTTTTTTAAAACTTAGTTCACATGGTTTTATGAAAAAATTATGAAAAAACTAGAAGCCAAAATTTGTTTCAGAATTAAAAGTGTTCTAAGTTCTTTTTTAGCAAGTTATAGTTTCTATTTTTACACCTGAAATACTGCAGACTCTAAAGGTGAAAGGAAAAAAGAGGCAACAAAATCTGTCCAAAAAAAACCCAGATACAAGACACGATCTGACAAAGTTCTCAAGGAAATGCTATGCATTAAATGCAACATGGTAAAACTGAAGCCTGGCTTTTTTTCCTATACCCACCTTGGACCTCGCAACAGACAAATCCAACTTGCTCAGTGCATGCTGTTGCACTGCTTGCCCTTTGGTGAAAGTAACACTTTTTAATGTCATTGCTCATCTAAATTGTGAGATCTTTTATTTAACTTTCAACTTTTCTTTGAAAGACGTTCTGCACATTGCTGTCCCTAATCATAATTTGAGCTTCTGGGCTCTGCAGAATAAAAGTAAGGAGATGACAGAACACAACACGACACGTACCCCTGTTATTAAAATCTACTTTGACACTCACCTGCTGCTGTTCCTTATCATCTGATTTAATAGCAAGTATCAAACTCCGTGTAAACGTCTGCAGTTCAAAATACTTCTGTTTGTGATTCTCCAACTCATTTTCAATGAATCTGACTTCTTCATTCTGAGGGGGAAAATTGCATATAGTTTTGCAAGGAATAAATTGTACTGCACCACTTTAATACATACTAGTACTTCAAAGTTTTTTCGTGTAAATAAGTAAAACAGCATGTTATGATTCCTGCCAAAGCCAGTACTAAGTAAAAAAACTCGACAATTGTAGAAATCTTGAACATAGCACATAGACATTGGATACAGAGGTTCTACCAGGAGCATCGCTCGAAACCTACAAACACGTGCCATCTGCTTTCTCATTCTCCTCCAAAAGAGGACTGGAATGGCCAAACAGGTTCCACACAGACAGGGAATTTCAAAATTCCTATCATTAAAGAATTAATGATTAAGCCTAAGTACATAAACTTAAAGGAAGCATTTCCATTTTAAAATAAAGAAAAATGGAGCCTAGGTCTCTTCCCAGAAGAGATGATCTTGAAAAGGCAGACTGACCTGTGACACGGAGCAACAACTCACTTCCATTACTACAGCAGTAAGTCTGACATTAAGGCAGGGAAACTAACTTGAGGATTCATCGAAGTTACCAAAATTAAGACACAGCATCCTTACAACAGCCAAATTTGCCATGTGTTGCAGAGCAGAAGCCTATCAACCCCCCAGGATCTCTGAGGTTAATGAATAAATAAGAATGTATTTATAAGAATAGAGAAATATTAGTAATCTATACAGTGAATAAAGAGACATTTCATAGAGTCACAGAACTGTTGGAGTTGGAAGCTTTTTCCAAGCTGTGTATAAATGTATGTCACTGTACCTGCAAATCACTTCCGTAATACAGAAATAACAAACACCTCCATTAAAAATTTAGACTGATACATACTTCAGTTTATTTCAAGTAGCTCTTCTCCCTTAAACTTACCAACTGATTGGTATGTAAGATCCAAACACTAAATCTATCTACTGATCAACTAAAATTAATCTTCTCTAGTTATTAACCTTTGGAAAGATTCACATAACCTAAATATGCAGTTCACTTTTAAGAAACAAAATCATTGTGCATTATTGCAAAAGATATCTGCATAGTGGCACCAAATGCACAGCCTCTGTACGATAATAATGATAAAAATTCCCATTAAAATTATTACTGGATAGAATTAAGATTATACATGACACACACAAAGTAAGCATGTAGGTTCATAGAGACTTCATGGCAAGTGCTGTGTTTACCAGGGGATATCAAAGACAAGAAAATGGAAGATAACAATTTAATACAGACAACCCTGAGTAAATTCTAAGCTGAAGTTTTATGAAGATTGTTCCATAACAAAACTGTGTTCTTACCTACTACACATCCTGTTGCACAAGACCTCACCTGTAATTCACAGTCTAGCTTTCCTGTAAGCCTAAACCCCTGCTATAGAGTACATAACTGGAAGAAAGAAGGGGAAAAGGGAAAAACTTCCTGTGAATGCCTTAAGAAGTACATGTGCAAATTTGTTATGGTAATCTAGATATGAGATTCTAGTACGAAGCCATTTTATATAGGTTTCATGTTCCAATAAAATAATTAAGAGTTTTTGGACAGAAGATCAGATAATGTAGCAGAATATTCCCTTTTGAAAATAAATAACAGAGAGAATTAAAAAAAAAAAAGCACCACCCTTATTAGGCAGCCACATGACTAATTAGGTTGGCAGCGGTACACATAAAACATTCCTTGCTGGCTGGTTTTGATGGCAGCAAATAGTTACATAAGCAAACTTCAATTTGGGGGCTTACATAAGAAAATCAGCTTAATGTATTTCTTCTAGATGGAAACTTACAAGATGCTTATGTAGCAGTGGATTTTGGCCAGCCGGAGATGGAATTCAGATTTATGCACAAAAGACATAGCCAGAAAGACTAATCACTAATGTCAAACAACAAAGCAACAAACAAGACTCTGTAGGGCACGCTGTCACAACAAGCCTTTCAGTTTGGTGACAGGTGACATTATGAAAAGGTCATTCCCTATCCATATTCATTCTGTACTGCCCTTACCAGGAAAATACTGCTTGAGGGAGTAATTTTTGTTCCGAACAGATGATCTATTCGTTATTTTGGTAATGGATTATCATTAGAAGAGCATACCTGTTTCTAACTAAAAAAATTAGCTGCTTACATAGAAGTGTGCTCAGTACACAATAAAGAGCTGTGGCAACTTGTATGAGAGCTGTAACAAATATTACCTTTGCCATTTCGGAGAAGACAGCAGCTGTCAGATATCCAACTGATTTTCCTCCAAACCACAACTACCGCTTACAGACAAGTTCTGTGCTACATTGTTAGAATGATTTATTCCTCAGTTCCTCCATTTTATTAGAAGAGTTCAGCTGTTACATCCCTTTCCAGAGCTGGCAGCATCATGCTGCATTTTAAATCATGCTGTAGCATTCCAAAGAACAATTCTGGCACAGAACGATGAAGTTTTGTTTTAGATACTACGTAAATTCGTCTTGGGACACATGGTGGGAGCTGCAGATGGCTACAATTAGAGTAACACAGCTCCTCTGTAGAAACGGAATTTTTCCTGCTTCCCTCTGCGCTGAAATATGGGTAAACTTTCTTGAAGTGGGATGACTGAAGGGATGACATGTGGCACTGTGACTTCCTGGTAAGAACAGAGGAGTTCCAGGCTCTCACCTGCCTTTGCTGAATTCCTCACAGATAGACCTGTCAGAACGTTCTGTGAAGGACTATCCTGCTTAACATTTCATAGTCTGAATTACTCACCTTGTAATCCAAAAGAGAACTCATTTGATCCACTTCAGAATTACTTATCATATCACTTTCTTCATCATCTATAATTTCTATTTTCTGAAACAGAAGTAAATGGTTCATCCCAAATATGCAAATGTGTACATCAGACAAACAATCCTATCTCAGACTGACATGACAGAGTAAGGGTAAGAGGACCTGGTGCTTGCTTGAGAACAATTTGGAAGTGTGGAGCACCCATTAGATGGCAATCATGCACCTCAGCAATAGGATCCAGGAGGAAACCGAATTGAAACTATGCTCAAGAGCTGCTGCTGTGGTGACTCAGGCTGTTTACATGTCACCATGCTTTTGGCATTAAATCACACACTGCATCTCATTACAGCCCACAAAAGCCTGCATTTTATTCCATAAGCTGCTCATTGAAGACTTCCTAGAGAGCAAAGATTATCTCAGTTTACTCCTCTGGAACAAAAAAGACATTACAGCAAGTGACAGGCAAGTCCAAACTGACCTACTTCTCGCCTAAGGAACTGAGGAGGTCCTTTGGCCTACTTTGGTCATAGTGCAAGTCAAATGCTCTAAAATGCATATGAAGACAGCTCTAATTCCATACACATTGACATTTTCCTCTTAAATCATAATAATTCTTGGAATTTTTTTATACTGAGTTTCATAAGCCATCTAAAGTTAAGTGTTTAAGGTCAACTTTAACGCTGCTTAAGACTTAGAAATACCATATAATCATATCACAAATTTTAACTATATTAACTTCCACACACTGTTTTTCTTCCCCACAGAAAGCCTTCTTACATGAAAAAATCAACTCAAAACATAAATTCTGTATTTTCTCCTATAGAAATTACATGTCTTTAATAAACTTATGACATTTTTTTAATTCACATCTAAATCAGATCTCAAAGCTGGAATGATTTTGAATTAGACAATGATAAGAGACTGGCACTTCTACCCACGAATTCAGAAGGATAACTTGATAAAACCAGAAATTTCTCTCTACTTTTGAGAGGGAAGCAGTGGTCAGGTAAGAAAAGGATGTTTTAGCTGTTTTGTTTGGTTGGTTTTACTATTTCTCACTATTTTGGCATTTGAAAGCATATAACAGAGACTGCATATAATAGGTCAAAGTGGTTTTATTCCACTGTTTAGTACACTATGTAATACAGCGTAGGCAACTGACACAATAGATTCTAATGGTTAGTTCTCAAGCTGTTATATTAGAGGAGGTTTCTACACTACAGCTTGCGTGTGTGCCTTCTTCCCGCCTGCAGAGCAGCCATTGGAAGCTTCCTTCTAATCCCCCGTGAGCAACCCATAAGGACTGGTTATCACTCTCACTACCCCACAAGCACGTGTCACAGGGACGGAGGGGAAACTACATTTTCTGTCCTTCAGTGTCTGACAACCCAGCTGAAGTGATAGCACTTCAAAGGCTTAGTATCACAAAGATTTGCTGCTGCATCATACATTGAGCAACACTGTGATCTACATATTTTGGGGGTCAGAGGAAAATATTTTTGAGGAAAAAATTTCTAAATAAATGTCAGTCATTCACACTATCTTTCTTATAATTATACATTTTAATATAGCAGGGGAAGGAATAGATCCAAATTTCAAATAAGAAAAAGTGTTATGCAAAGTCCAAGTGCAAGTGCAACAGCACACATTTTAAGAACTGTTACAGTGCTAACAAAACAGACCATGAAAAAAAAAGTCATTTTTGCCTCCCCCCCTTCCCACTTATCAAATTATATAATGCTGGAGTTTAGGTGGAGAACTGAGGCTCTTGGACATCCCCTTTGCAAACCTTTTACCTTTGTCATTTTATATTCTGCATCTCCATGGCAAAAACGTCAGCCTGAGTGATTATATCTAAGGTCATAGCAGGCTGCTATGGTAAACAGAAAGGGGAAAAAGGAGCTGCTTCTATTCAGACAAGCTACAGAACATACAGCCTGGGATTTATTTTATCCAAAAGCTGACCATATACTAACAAAAGAAAAAAAAACAAAAAATGTTCTCTTCTCTACATATATACACATGTAGAGGAAAAAGAATCTCCTGTTCATCAGCCCATCTCAGCTTCTGTGTGATTAACATAAAAACAAATGTGAAATCAGAGCTGTAGCCTCTGGCTGCAATGGCTGTAACTGGGACCTGTTCATTCTCCAGATAACTTTTTAAGATATAAATCACCCTACCACTTGGGGTCTTCTCTCTTCTTCCTCCTCTCCTTTCTTCTAATCTGAGAGAAGGCAGGCTAAACAAAGGGACATATTGCATTATTTGCCATGACTCCTCCCTCTGTCTTTCCTTCCTTGTCTCAATGCAGTCAACTAAGAAAAGCAAGAACAACTGTGTTTGACTTAAAGTGAATGCAATTGAGAAAACAATGATCATCTAAATAATGTCCTATTGAGATTAAGGGAATGGACTGATCTCCCAGATTGAGGGCAAGGTACAAAGAGGAAGCACTAACAATACCTGACTTCCTTAAAGCTACCGAAATTTTTCAATTTTTTTCTAATTCTTACTGTTTTAATATAGTAGGTATAACAGAGCACTACCCAAACATTGCACCTTGCACTACAGGAAAAGACCACTGGACTGTTACAGTATGGAAAAAATGTCCAGTATTCAGTTTCTACTGAATGTGCATAATTGTCTCCTCTGGTACTTTTAGTACTGTTTCTTTCAGCACTCCAACAATATGAAAAGACACCCCCAGAACTCAAGTGAAGTTTTTACCTAGTGAAAAACATGATGTCGGACAGCAACTTCAACATTAGACATTAAGAAAGTCATATCAGTGGAAAAGGACAGGTGTATATACCACATTATCAGCAGATACTGGATTCCGCTCATCATCTTTGTGATGAATTTCTTCATTTTGAAGAGCTTCATTTGTTTCTTCTGCAAAAAAATAAACGAGTTTTTCAGATTTCATTCAAATTTTATGCTTAAGGAATATTAGTTGCCCCTATGACTAAATACGTCACATCTACTAGATACAAAAAATGAAAATCATTATCAGAAGCTAAGCAAAAAATAATACCTATGTCTCATTAAACAAGACACTGTACCACAAGCATCTCAGGCCAAAGTCATGCCAATTGCTAGTTGAAAAGGCAGAAAAAATATCAGTTACTCTCTTGCCACGTACCAAAACGTTCCTAGTTTTAGGTTCAGGTTGGAATATTCAAAGATGATGAAGTGTTTCACACGTCAGAGGTGCCCAGAACATTTTTTTAAGGAATTAATACATGAAAAGTCCAGCATGCCCTGTAATTATAGGGTACATATCAGAATCCTCCTACTTGCAGGCACTGCCTACTTTTGAACAGAACAGTGACCAAGTAGATTATTTCCTTCTTGTATGGCAAACTATTTATTCCTAATAGATCTAGGCTTGGCCTGCCCTGTGTACAAGCAAAGTACATGCCTGAAAACAGAGCAAGTCTTATCCTTAGATCTCAGCACAAGACGATTCCATTAGCCCTGACTACTGCTAGAGAAAGATAAGATATTCTCGTTCCTGTGATTAAGTACGTTTCTCAGTTTTACTTTATTTGTCCACATTTAATACAAAGACCTGAAGGAAGCAGTTTAGAGAAACAGCAAATAAATAAGAAACAGAGACAAGAGTGCTCTGGTAAGACTTAAGTGAGGGCATTAACAGTGAGGCCAATGCTGATGGAAACACGCAGGTGCTGCGCAGCCCAATGCCCACAGCACGAGAGAGGGGCAGAGGGGCAGCAGTGGGACAAGGCATATCTCCTCCAAGCACGCAGAGCAGTAATAGGATTTAACAACAGGATTTAAATGGAGACTACCAGCGCTTGCAGAGAAAGGATAGTATCCAGGCCAGGCCATAGTGAGAGAGTTATTGTTTTCTGCCAGTAAATTTCTCTAAACTGAACAAATGTTAAATTGATCTGAAACAATGCAAAATAATCTGCCACTGGCTGCACTTCAGAGGAAAATTTCTGCAAAAACAAAAGCAAGTGGTTCCAAATGGGAAAAGCATGAGGTGGGGAGCGACCACCACCCACCCTGTGCTGCTTACAGGGACCCCAACACCCCCCAGCAGCCCAGAGCTCCCTCACTCTGCAGCCTGCAGCCACCACTTGCCTCATTCCACCAGTGAATCCAACTCCCTGCAGCACTTTAAAATCTTTAAATGTTCATTCTCAGCTAACATAAACTGGCATAGTTCAGTGGCCTCCATGTTGCATTCATTTACACAAACTAATTTCAAAAAAGACAAGGCACCGTGGGAATCTAAGTGCTTAATTTTGGAGACTATAGGCTTCTTTTTCTTTTCTAATATTTACATGGTACTTTTTAAAAGCTAATGCCTACACTTTCACTCTAATTTGGCAATTTAAAATATCCTAAGAGTTATGAGGTTTTTTGTTTGTTTGTTTTGTTGTTAATTAGGACTGAGTTACATTAAAACAATCACATCTGTGGTGGTGCAGCGTACATGATGGTCGGTGTGACTATTTTCAGGAAGTTCCTAGGAATCTGAGCAGTGAAACCTACTGGTTTCAACTGTAGAAGTCAGCAGAAACAATTCTTGTGGTAGAATGGAAGAGAGACTCCTGGTTGCTATGCAAACCCACAGATTTCTGGTACTTCCTTACACTTTGACTATACTCATCTACTCATAGTCCTACACTCTGCTATAAGAAAGCCTCATTCAATACACACAGTGTTATTTTTCACGTTAAGCTGCAGAAAACTCAGATTCTTCCCCCATCACCACTTTCTTTCAAACAGATCTGACTAAATCAGTGCCTTCCATACCTCAGGCAAATCATGGACTCTGATTCTGCATCTCACTTGGCTTTCAGTCATTTGACCCATTTCTTAATCATCTTATTCTCTTTATAGTAGGTTATGACAAAGCTATCTCAGATTTATTCCCAGCAGTTCTCCATTTCTCTAGTTCTTTCCTTTAAATTGTTCAGACAAAATGACAAGATCAAGTCTGGCATATGAAACTGAAATACTGCTGCTTGATCAGACTTTCTTTCAGCTTAGACAACAACAGTTTTATTGATCTCTTCTAATCAGAAGCACTGGGAGCAATTAGTCGAGGCTGCAAAGCTGGTGAAAGGAGCAGAGTGGCAATTCGTGCCCTTGGCCCAGAGCATAAGTGTACAGGAGGGGAAGGCAGAGGTTTGTCCCATGTGGTCAGATGGTTCTGTAAGGTGCAGTAAAAGGGAATTAAGTTCCAGACACTTATCACTCCAGAGCATGGAATTCACTGTGAACAAACATGCACCCTGTAGATGCAGTTCTAAGGCTTCCTGAACAGTCCCCAGCTACTGACTTTGATTCTTACTGCAGATCTGTATCTGCCTGTCAACGCACATACACACACCTCAGGCAGCTTAATGGCACAAGTTCTGCCGTGCTCTGACACAGTCTGAAGCTCTTTTAGTTCAAGACAGAGTTTGAGCTAATTCATTTTCTGAACTTATCATTTTGAGTTTATTGTGGAAACCATAAATGCACAGTTCTGGTCACCTCAAAGCTAGAAGCTTCACACGCATCAGTGCTTGCTTAGCCAAGAATTGTTGATGTGACCCTAACAGAACTGATGTTCAAGTTGGCTGAGTAGAACTGGTAAGTTACCAGAGAGCACTTGTAAAACTCAGCTTCCTGGGGAAAGGAGACTGATCCATTTGTACTGTCTCTCGTTCATCTCTCAGTTGCACGAGCAAACTGAACTTGTTAATTAACTTCTAGGGAATCTGGCAGAAAAAGAATCTTATGACAGAAAGTTTCTGAAAGCTTTGTGATAAAAACATGGGCAGCATTCACAGAGAGAGGTAAGAGACCAAATAGTACTGTCTATAGAAAACGACACTCTTTCAGACATTTCTGAACGCGTACAGCAGAGAACACGAAGCATGCACACAGTACAAAATTAAAAACACATGCACAGTGGTAACTGCATTTTCAAATACCTTGTGAGCTTCCTTCAGATAAGCAGATTGATACTTCATCATTCCTATCATTATCATCCCCCACTTCAGTAGCAGTTTCCTCTCCTGGATTAAGTGCTGATTTAGAAACAAATTCAGATTGATCAGAGAAATCAGCAGGACCTCCTCTAGGGGGTGGGACCTCAATCCCCATTAAACGGTACTTCCGTCTTCGATTCCCAATCCATGTCTTGCAAGAGAAATAAACATGAATTATAGCAGAAACTATAACAAAAGCAACAGACCCACAATCAAGTCAAATTAGCACAGGTGTATTCTAAGAACAGGAGTATAGCCAGCAATCCAAAGGAAGTGACTATTCCTCTGTATTTGGCCTTCATGAGGCTGCTTCCTGGAGTACTGTGTTCAGTTTCAGACCCCAGTGCAAGGGAAGAGGGAAGGAAAGTGCAGAGCAAAAGGAACAGAAGCAAGAGTTGCAAGTTACAACGAGAAAAATTCTGATTAGAACTGAGAAAAAAGAAAGCAGATGTTTTACAGTGATGGCAGTTAAGTACTGGAATGGTTTGTCCACAGGAGTTTTGGAATCTCCAGCCTTGTAGGTATTCAACATTTCAGTGGACAAGGCCCTGACCTAACTATAAAGCCAGCTCTGCTCTGAATAAAGAGAAGAACTAAGAGATCTTGTATGTCCATCCCTCCCTAAATTATTATATGAAATCAATATATGATCTTGGATTCAAGTTCTCCTGCTTCACAACTTCTAACGTGATCAAACCATCCTGTGACCCAAATAGTCCACCTATTCTAAGATTTCCTACAGCACAAGAGAAAATATTCAAGATGGTAGCTTTACATCGCTTCACTTTGATATGGAAGCATACTTTGTAAAGTAAGTGAAGTAATCTCAAAACAATATTATCTTTGCCTCATCTTTAGTTGCAGGACGAGCCTTTAGGAAAAGAAATTATAGAGCTTCCTAACAGTTAATTGACTTGCTTTCTCTGATAAACTCTAAAGAAAAAATTATGCTAAAATCTTTAAAGACTCAAAAAAGAGTTCAATGTGATGTAGTAAGAATTGTCAGCAACTCTTTATCTCAACTCTCTTCTTTTCCTTGCATTACTCAAGCTTTTCAGTCTCACCCATTTCAATTCCACTTATCAGCTCTTGTTCACAGACACTTTGTTCCATCAAAATCAGTTTCTCACTGGTATCCAAAAACCCTGGAATCAGCTTCTTTGCCTGACCATAACTTCTAGTCTTCCTGCCTTGGCCCTCCCTTCCATGCCCTGCAAAAGATGGCAGGAGCAGTGCTGCCAGCGCTGGAAGCACATCCACCAGCACTCCAGGACCTGACCACATGCTGGCCAGGTCTGCTAACAAGGGAACTGTGCCACGTAAGCTATAATCATACAGAGCATAGTTGATTACTACAATTATTAGGTACGTATAATACAGTCAATAGTAGGCTCTGAAGCATGGTTAATGCTGGAATTTCTGGATTCCAAAAAATAAATATACCTTTAGAAAGCATGTGCATTGTTATTATTGAAAGCACATTAACAGGGCATGGAAAATGTACATTGCTTCCATAAGGTCTGAGCTCCAACAGAGTTTGCCAAACATATTAGAATGTTACGGGAATTTTTTCTTTAAAGATATATGAAACAACATTACTATGGCCTTATTTTGGAAATAGTTGCAACGTTTCTTCTTCCCAATCCACTCAATTTAACTACTGTTCCAACATGCAGCACAATAAAGATTATTAAAAAACTTATTGCTTATAATACCTTAGTTATCAAAGAGAAAAATTAAGAAAGGCAAACTACAATCCTAACTATTATAATTCCATGCTGTGCCAGCCTTGGGAAAAAGTAAAATAAAATACATTAAGCTGCATCTCTAACTAGGTAGAAGATGGAATGGTTAACACCAGTCTCGGCAAATCATTTTTACTAGGTGCTACTTGCTTTCCCAGCTCTAATTTTCCTCAGTGACAAATGCAAAACAGATACAAAAAAGCTAAGTAGAGATTGATGTACAATATATATTATTTGGGGTGGCAGTAAGTAGCGTTAACAGCTATGTAGTTTAAGAACCAATATGCTTTTTTTTTTAGTAAAAGATTCTGCAAAAAAAAAAAAAAAAAAAAAAAAAAGGCTCCTGGACAAGATAGATATGACCAGTCTTTTCATGTACTCTTCAAAGCAGAAATTCTTTCATTCAACCTGCTGAATATGACATGGAGAACGAGTGTATTTTTACAGTATATCAAAATGGGAAAGAGAAGTTGTAAGCTTCCACACACAGTACATGCTACGCTTAAATGCGAATACTCTGGAGCCATACAGTGATGAGAGTATGAGCAGAATAGCATTTCCCTGTATGCAGTTTAGTAATTTCAATTATATCCCTAAAATGCTATGTCCTTAAAAACTGCAAAAACACCTGTAAAGATCAGACTCACTAAGCCCACTTACAACAGCCAATAACAAATTCAGCATCAGCTTCACCTGATGACCAGGAGGAGATACGGAAGAGAGGACAAAGGCTAGGCAGAAGCAGCCAGTGTATGTTTGCTGTGAGTATGCCTGTAGGTAAGCAGGCTGACAGGTAGTCACCTAAAAAGCATGATTGTAGCTCTGTTGTGATTGAGGTTAGAGTGTCAACACACTAGAAAGATTCTAGGTTGGAACCTTCAGAAATCCCACGTAATGGAAAAAAACACAGACTGAAGATTCCAAGCTGTTTTTTCACATTGTTTCTTGATCATGAACTGGATCTATACTATGCCTTGGCCCCCAAAAAGAAGCTGTTCATCAGATAGGGTTAAGCAGCCTTTCTGCTGCATATCTCTGCAGAATTACTAATAACTCAAGCCTATCAACATTGTAGCATGAAGCAGGACCAACCTAAATCTCACTGTAATTGTCAAGCCTGTCAGTATAGAGGAACCTGGGGCAGAGGTTAGTCTGATACTGGTAACAATAATAGTTACCATGAAGAATAAGAAATTTTTGTTTGCTCCATTTGTGTGCACACACACTGCAGAGTTTTAAGGAGCTCATCTGAACCTGGAACACTGGTCCTGAAGACAAAAGTATTTCAAGGTGACACTATTAAAAGATGCGCACAAAACTTCATACTGCCAATCTCTGTATGCCAAGAAAGGAACAAAGGGAGACTAAGTAAGGGTGTCAGACTGCCTGTTAACCAGGAGACGATTTTTGCTGCTTTCAGTGGAAACAGCTTCACTTTTCAGAAAGTGAACTGAAGAGCTTGGAAGACATTCTCTTTCTACAGAGAAAGGAACAATTCCTTTAAGCCTCCAAAAAAGTGCAACTTCATTTTTTTTTAATTCAGATTCACTCAGGAAAATAAGCAAGTAAATAGCCAAAGTAATGCTCACTATTTGAAACTAATTTGGTACCATATAGATATGTCACTCCAACAGAGATCTTCATAAGAGTTTCAAATAAAGGCTCTCCTCTCTTCTGTTTTGATAGCATTTCATCTTTTAAGTACAATCATTTTATGTTCCATTAAATAAAAAAATTGTCATGCCTTTTCCTTGTATTTTTCGTACACTTTTCAAGAGTTTGATTGCTGTCATCCTCTTTTCCTTTGACGTCAGGTTTTAAGGGAGAGATGGAAAAAGAGCAGTCTGAAGGCTGAAAGGAGCAGTGACAATTGTCATGCCCGTTAAGATGGGAAAGCTCTAATCATATTTTTGTGCTGACTGCAAAGACAGTCAGGCTATTTTCTGAAGAATGGAAGCACTGAGTGAAGAAGAAACCTCTGGTTTTAGAGTGATGATACATCTGGTAATTGTGTTTACACTGGCAACTATATTCAGATGTTTTACCAAACTTCCCCACCTCAGAACAGACAATGCAGAATGACTCTCAGCAAAGAGGGTATCCACACTAAGCACGTACTTCCTAAAGCAATCCTTCCTCAAAGGCATGGACTATCAAGTTGAAAGAACCCAGAATTCTTTACAGTACCCCTTGCCCTCTATCACATCTCAATCCAGCTCCAATGCAGCGTTGGAAAATAAATTTTATTTTTGAACGCTTTCTTTTGTATGTTTAGAATTACTTTTTCCCTGCATCTCTAGAAGGTCTTTTTTCTATCTTAATCACAATATAAATGATAACACTTCTCATTCATCTAGGATATCCCTAAAAACATGCAGGGCTTATTCAAAACCTCACTCAAATCTAAACAGAATGTCAAACTGTTTGGAGTGCTACTCCTACTCCTGATCAATAGGACTCTTACCTGAGGGCTTTTTTCTATATATAGACTACAGAAAGAGCAAGAGAACACTTCCTAACATGGTCATTCATTATGTAATATGTGAAATCTATTTCAAGCTTCCTCATGAAATTTTTAAAAGCTTTCATCTGTCCTATTTTTGCTTCTGCTACAAGATAGGGGAAGGCTCTGGATTTCTTACCCGCACTATTTCACAGTCAACATTTAATTCTGCAGCAACAGCTTCAATTTTCTCTCTGCAGACTGAGCCCAAGCTGGTCATGCCATTGTCCCAGTATTTCTTTAGGGTCGCTAAGTCTCGGTCACTAAATTGGGTGCGGTCCTGTAACTGTAAGATAAAAGAAAATACAATACTGTTAGATTAAAAACGCTTATCCTGTTCATTTAATGTCTTGCATACAGTAGGATGTATGATGCACTCTTCGTGGCTTTTCTTCTAACTCACCTTTAAGAATTTTTTTTTTAAGTTCAGTTACTTATCCAGGCCAGTACAGCACCCCCTGGGAGTTGCTTGAAAGGCAGTGGCAGTGCTGAAGTGAGTTTAAAGCATTTTAGCTTTGTTCCAAACTCCACCTGATTTTTAAATTTGTTTTATCTTACTCTAAAAGACCTTACTGAAAATAACTTTTTCCACTTGTGCTGTTTACTCTCTCCACCCAATTTATGGAAATTATTCCTTAAGGCTTTTCAAGTTTCTCACCCTCCCCCACCCGAAGTTCTTTTATCTTACTGCAAACTACAATACATGCATAATTCAAAGGATTCTGAGTTCCTAAAGGGAATACTTTAATGTTTATTTGGTGAGCTTCAGAGTTTAAATTGGTTCTACAGTTTATTTGCAAGTTCCGTAACTCTGTGTATATTTATCAAAATAGGTGATAGTAGATTACTGATAATAAGCAGTGAAACTGAGAAACAAAGCCTACACTTCCTGCTAATTCTTTCTACCATTTTTATGGGCTTCAGTCTGCCAACAGGACCTTAAAGCTTTATCAGTAGCTTTTAGCCTAGAATTCTAACATTTCTGGCATCTTTACATCAGCCCATGTTTGTCATCTCTCCAGCAATTAGGAGCATACAAACGCAACTATAAAGTGCATTAGTAAGTAGTCATCACACATGCCAAATTTGTCATCATTTCAACAGCTGATTTTTGAGAGAAATAATCATGCTCTCACACCTGAAATCCACGTTTGCCCATTTGAAAACTGTTTAAAGTTAGAATAAAATAACTCTAAAGTGCATTAAAACACAAAATGTTGGAAACACCTGAGCCTCCTTAATGCACTGGTAAAAAGGATGTCAAAACGTGGCTATGGCTTCACCCAGCCAAGTACAGAACACCAGAAGCTGTTCCCACCTTGCCATCCAGCTGCTACCACACCAGGCAGAAGCCCAGCAGCAGCCAGGCAGCCGGAGCTGCGGCCATCCTGTGCCCAGTGCCTGAGCCCAGCAGTGCCTCAGGTGCCTGAGCCCAGGTGGCTGCTGCAGCCTGCCTTCAGCTGGGAGTCCACTTGGAGCATCTCAGCGCTGCTCTAGGACAAGCAGCAAAGTGCAGTAAGTGGACTTCACCTCGAGAGAGCACACTGCCAAACTGAACTAAATCCCTCATGCACGCTCACTCCTAAGCAGATGCTGGTTATCCTGACCTGACCTACACTCTGACTACCTACAAGCCACCTTTCAAGGTGGATGTGGTCATTTCCCAAATCACTGTGACAATATCTCTTCTTACAGTGGTTGGCAAAGCAGACTGCAACTTCTAAAAAGGGCTGCATGAATTCTCTCGTTCTGCATGGAATGGTCAGGGAGAGGCAGCCTAGCACTGAGAAAAGGGAAGGTAGAAAGGAATGTGATAGCAATGCCCACTACAGAAGGAAAAACAAGTCACTCTGCCCTCCCCCGCTCTCTGTGATGAGCTGGAAGCTTAGGGCAACTTTATCCTCTGAAGCATATTGAGTGTTTATTAAAAAAGTAAAAAGAATTTCTTCCTAACATCTAACCTAAATTTCCCCTCTTTTAGAAGTTGCTCAGCTTTTGCACACTAAATACATGGATTTAGCTTTCCTCATACTGGGGAATAAGATGACAACACGTATTTTTGCTTTTTGGTTGCTCTTGCAGCTGCTGTCACATCAGGTACTTTACCCTTCCTCTTTCTGCTGAAGGACTCGTGCAGCAGCGCATGAATCACGCTGATACCGATCGCAGGTCAGACAAGCGAATGGAGAACAAGCTTTTCCAGTCAACTGATATGAAAGAAAAAAACAAAACTCTACAATGCACACTGCATGAGAGAGTCCAGAAAGCAGAAACAAAATGGAGAGGAAAGAAGTTCAAGTAAATAGATGACTGTATTCTTTAGAAACACATGAGGTAGAAAACAGAAGCTATAATTATAGAATCATAGAATTGTTTGAGTGAGAATGGATGGACCCTTAAAGGTCATGTAATCCAACTCCCCTGCAATGAGGAAGGACACCAACATCACCGTCAGGGAGTTGAGAGCCTGGTCCAGCCTGACAGGCCTGAGTATCTCCAAGGGAGGATTGAGACTTGAAATCTTACCAGTGCCTTCTAAAGAAAGATATTTGGCACCTGGGGGCTCAGACTGACCAACAGGTCAGTGTGGGTAGCAGGTTCCTGCACATTAAACAAACTGCAGAAGCTGCCTGCCCACATGCTTGCTCTACACTGCATCAGGGAGCACAAAGGAAGATTCTGTCCTTTACTTGCACTGCTGGGATCCACCTCAGCCCATAGGCTTACTAAATGTACACAACACCTAAGCCTGTTCAAAACTCAGATTTGGACTGGCTGTTTTCTGTAAGTGACCATGCAGTGTCTTTGCATGGATTTCTTACAGAAACCACATTCAATTATATTATCATCCCTTTGACAAATATTGTTTGACTCCTGCATTATATGCTACTCAAAAATTACTTAACACTCTCACAAAAGTTGGTATCTTTTGTGAGGAAATAAAGGGCAGAACTCCTACATTGAACATGCATCTACACTTCCATCTGTTTAGTTAATAACCTCCTCTTATTTAGTATCATCAGAGGAATGGGGGAAACAAAGAAGAAAATGTACAGTTCTAGAAATACCACAGCACTGACGGTGATGCACCAGTTACCATAGGGAGGGGAAAAAATTAATAAAACAAAAAAGATAACACTGAAAAGCTTCATCTTCAGGATAACACTTCTTATAACTGAAGACAAGTCAGCAATTCAGTTCCTATTTTTTACTTCATTACAAATACTGTGAATACAATTCTCATGTCCTTTTTTCATACTCCCTACTTGCTGATTTGAGGCCCAGCTTATCCTTGAGAGCATTAACTGTCTGTGGAATACTTTACATTTATCAGTTCTGTTGTCCATACTTTGAAAAGCAGAGAGAAGCTTCTTCCAGCAGAAAATAGCCCATCAACTCACAATGAAAAGCAATCCTTGTGAGCAAATTGAATCAGCAGTTCTGCCAAGCTCAGGGTTAAACCCTGCTTATCCCCTGACCTCTCAAGTGTAATAACAACACTCTTGTAAGAGATGACCCAGTTTATTATAGGCATCCCTGGCACTTGGCCAAGCCCCTCATTACACCCACTGTGTCTGCAATATTTGTGGTGCAAATCTAGGCTCTGTAATTGGTACGAATAATTACATTTCAGTGCAGTGTCCTCAGCCCGTTGTTTATTAGCACCTGCCTTTTTTAGATCAGTTTTTATGTGTCAATTGAAAATGTTCAGATTAGGCATATCTTATCTGAAGTGAAAGAACTAGAGCTTTAATATAAATATGACTGTTGCATTTATAATGCAGCTGAACACTGTATGTTGCTCCACATGAAGAGTTACATTTGAATTTCACTGAAATCAAAGAGAATTCAGCAGCCAGTTCTGATGCTCTGTGATTAAGTGTTCTAAGACCACAGTTACTTCTAGCAAATGAACTTCTTGCAACACATACTAGTCACTACTACAGAGTGTCTTGCTTCCTAGCAAACACTGCAATTTCTTTTCCAATGGCCAACTGTGCATCTCTTTATAGAACTGACAGGCTAGCCTTCAGCCACACACAACTCAAGAGTATAGAATTTGCTTTCCTGACACTAAAACAACCTTTAAAATTTTGGACTGACTTTTCCCTTAGCACTATCAGCAGAAATATCAGTCAGAGTATCCCTTAAGAGCCTGTTGTCTATGGGCTGGTGCCCTATGTGCACATCCACCCAACCCACTAGGACTCCCAGGATACACATTTCTTCCTGGGGAATTTAAAATAAATAAGGATGCAGCTGGTGCCATAATTACTAAAATGATTTGGAGTGTTGGTTTCTGGACACAAATTTTCCCCATCTCAAGATTTCCTTTGTCAGCACGTGAGCAGATCAGTACCTATCACAAGACACTTCCAATCTTAAGACAAAGAAACATACCAGAAGGCCCCCAGCAAAATGGCTATGAGCGAGCTGTTAGAACTGTTACCACCAAGTCTCATTCATAGAGCAGAAGATACAGAGAAGAATGCAATCTGCAGAGCCTTCAGACAGACACGTGTTTGGATATGTACAGCTCTTGTACCACTAGTATGCAACCTCAGATTTCTGGAAGAGACTTTTTGCACCTTGTTCCACTATTTCAGTAAGCCTGATGATTGCTCCAAGGGAGGCAGGACTAATAAATATTTCAATATTGGCATACAGTTTTAAAATAAAAAGGCTTAACTGAAGTGCACTTGGTTTTAAACCCTGTGGGCTCCCTCTTTACTTTAAAAGCCACCCAGATATAGTTTTCATCAGTGCACATAGGCTTACTGTGGCTGCAGTTTTCATGAGGTTTTTAGATTACATTCCAACAAGGAACTTTCTTCAGCAGCTGTACTGACGTGCCCACACCACCAGTGTCCTCCACATACACCAGCTGCCAATGGCCTGTTCCCCCAAATGAGCAAGTTCAGCTGGTGGCAGGACTCACAGCAACAGAGCTGAATCTGGTCCTTTACCTGATCCAAAGTGCGTGACTGTACTCCTGTGACAGACAGAACTCTGAGCGGAACACTTGAATGCCAGTGTCTCTAGAATTTTATTGAAATTGGCTGTAATGGCCCAGTGATCTAAAATCAAAATGCAAACGTTCAGGACAGAAGCCATCCCCTTACTTCACAGTACAGAACTCCATGTTATTTGAAAGACATTCACATGAATAACAGAGTGATAGTTCTACACTAATATTCACTAACAGTCAGGATTACGTCATTCTAGAGCACAGCTAAGCAGACCAGCAAGAGTTTCTGTAGAACTGCACAGTTATTTGACTCGATGCAGCTGAAGGACAAGGGGAAGAAAACAAATTACAAGGAAAAAGATTAAAACAAATTCAGAGCATCTAAAATACAATCTTCTCTATTTTAAACAAAATACAGATCAGCCTTTTTGCTGCTTGAATGGTAGTAATTGCCATAATCACAGTTCTACAACTCCATGCATTCTATTTCTGTTTCCTCATGTTCTTTCTTCAGAAAAAATTCTTCAGAAGAATTTCACATTTGAAACTGAAGTTTCTTAAGAAGTAGGAGATTTTCCTCTCTTTCATTTCCTTACACCTGTGTACATGTACCAGTTTTGGAGTGCCAATCCCACACCTGGCCATTACCATTTTCCTGGTCACCTATAAAGAAATAAAACTTCTGAATACCAACCTACAAGCCATCCAGTTCCTTGATTGCTTATCCAGCTCACTCTACATAGACTTATCTATGGAAAAGTCCAACATCCCAATTTAAATCAGATAAGGGTAAATATTGCCATCAGAACTAATTTATCTGGAATGACTGACAGAAAGATGAATGCTTTCTGCCCTGCACAGCAAAGGAGAAGCTCCGCTTATGGTTCACTTTGTGCTGTGAAGATGGCTGCTTTGGAAGTGTACCCATTGCCTTCTCAGTCATAACATAACCTCCCTGAAGCATCTACTGCATTTTATCTACTGCAATTGCTTACATCTACATTTTCCAGTTATGTTCATCCCCAGATGGCAGTGCAGCCTTCATAGAGCAAAAAGAGGGGGGAAAAAATAATTAAAAAAAAAAACAAAACAAACAAAAAAAAAAAATCAATCAGTCTTGTACTTCATCCTGGTTGAAAAGGAATGGGAGAAGGAAAGAGAAAAAGAAGCAAATTCTTTTACATAGGGAATTCAGAGCGATTGGAAAAAAATAGTTTACATTGTTAAATAGGTGATTAAAATTACAGTTTATGGAGACAGGCAATGCTTAAGCAGCAGCTGAAGCTAATGGAAAAGCCTTCCCTTAAGTGGTCCAAATACCTAAGGCTGGAGAAATGAGAAGTTGCACTGCTTACCTCCAAAATAAGAGTGGGAGTATGGCATGCTGTGGGGAAAGACAGCTATACTTGAAATGCCAGAAGGAAGTGGATCCACCAACCCCTCCCCAGGAGACTCTACCCCTGGAGATATCTCACTTGCAAACAGTGAGCAGACTGGCACAGTAACTTCCCCTGCTACAGAAGGAATCAGTCAGCAAATCTGTAGCTCATTAGGAGATAAAATGCCCCAAATATCTGCAAGAAAAGATGTCAGCTGCTCACTGAGCTGCTCATGTGCCTGCCCAAGCTTCAAGAAATTCCACACCCACGTTTTCTCTCACCCATCCCTATCATACGCACACTATACACACTGAAACCTAAGTGGCAAGCTAATTACCCAAAGTCCATGCAAATGTTTTGCGTCTCAGTTTGTACATACAGAAAAGAAGAAATTGATAGGAAAAAATGTAACATGCTCAATCGTTATTCCCTACTGAAAAACATTTTAAGTCTGTCTGATTTGAACATGAAGTGTCACAAAGTCTGAATGATAGCAAAGAACAGGTAAGTATTTTCAGAAAGAAATGCCATGTTTAGAATCATTCCTAAATTATAATTTTACTGACTGTCAAAAGTTGAAGACGTCTTACCTAAACATTATCCACTGATATTAAACTAAGGACACAAGAGTAGATTTGGTGTTTCTCCCAATAACCTCGCCGTTATTGAGGGCTCTGCACTGGACCAGGACAACAGAACGTGCCACACGTGGCTGCAATCAGCATCAGTAACTGCCTTCGTGCACCAGTGCTACTCACACCCCACAGAGACGGAAAGCACACAGGAAGGGGCATTTTGGCACTATGGTGTCATAAGGAAATAAGAGTGCCACTGTAAAAACTCACAGCTAGTTCTTGCTGCCCCACCCTCCTCATTGCTCCCAGCCACACGATGCTGCTGCCTACTTAAAGCTAGTGCTCATCTGATCCCAAGTACATTCAGCTCACTAAAACCTGGAAAAATACAAACTCTGCAGAAAGAAACTCAGTGGAAGAGATATGTATCTGACAGGTCAGATGCTTAATTTGGATTACCTTGCAATTAGATACCAGCACCAGTGTTATGGCTGGGGTGGCAGTGCACCTTAGGGAGCGTGGGTGGAATAAAATTCCTCCTTTTCAACTGTGAAGTGTTGTGAAACCACCTCAGCCAGCTACTGAAACTGCACTCGAGGGCACTGACTGCCTGCTTGATGTTTGAAAAGGTCATTAAATGATAGTGGGATGGTGCCTTCCAGAAAAAGGCTACAATCTCAAGAAAACTTGTACATGGAAGAAAAAAAAAAAATGATGGAATGTACTACAACAGGACTTGATATTTCCAAGAATACATTTAGATAAACTTCTCGTTCCTGTACCTGATGTATTAGATACCCGAATGGAAATATACTTACTGCTCTTTTTCTGGAACAACCTGTAATCCAAGGCACAGTAAGGTTTCCTGAAATCTGTAGAGAAGAAGGGGAAAACAGAACAGAAAACAACAGCAGCTTAGGTTGCTACAATAACAAATAGTGAGCAACTTTCAGAAGACTTCAATACTGTGCATTTGGTTCTGATCACAACATTTAAGATAAATGAGATTTAGAAGCAAAACAAAGCCACACTCAGCGTTACTGTTACAGGACTAAAAACAACTGCTTCTTCACATGAGAATGACAACACAATGGCAATTCAGATACTTATTGACTTTTGCTATCTCAAAACTTACAGTTCAGAATACAAGTTTACATCTCACAACTGCACAAAGCTTGAAAGATTAAGCAGACCAGAATTAGTCACAGGCCTGATGTTTAACAGAACTGTTCTATTTTTATCACTTAAACTTTCAGAATGAAAAAAAACGAAATCCACCAGGACATCAGTAACTGAATTATTCAATGTCAAATACCAAGAATTTGCAGAGTAGGAAAAAAACTAGGGACATGAGGCTAATGAAGGAAGAGGAATGGGCATGAAGGTGAAGGCTAGCTCCCCTGATTCTCATTACTTCTCCATCATTCCCAGACATCAGACTTGTTAAAAAATAAAATAAAATCTTGTATTATTTTCCCTGGACACGTGCAATGTTTCATAGCCTGGAATATTTTAGGCTTATTTAGAATTGCACATCAGCTTCTGTTACAGACGAGCAATGCTTCAGAGAATAAACATAGCTCGAGAGATTGATTAATCTCATGTCACTACTCACGCTGTACATGAGGAAGACAAATCTCCTCCTGATGACTATATCAACTACACTAAAGATTTTGTATTAGGGAAATGCTCTAATAATGAATCTTTCAGCATGGGTCTGACTGAATACAGAATACCTGGTACAGTTTGTCTATCATACAATAACTTCATTCTCCAAGCTTTTAGCTGAGTGCTGAGTTACCTAATGGCAGACTCTCATTACAGCACAAGGAGGGTTGAGGAAGAGAGCTAGAATTAAACACTTTTCTCTCCTAAAAGGAAGTCTGCATCAGCTTTCATATTTAAATTATTCATTTCTTAGTAGCACACATTTTAGAACCATGTTACGATTATGAAGATTTGATGTCCCAAACAACAGCAGTGCATTCTGTAGTCGCACAGGTGGCTTTTCTGAGGCTTTCCTGTTCAGTTGTTTTGTGTTTTTTCCCCTGCTAAATTAACTACAATGTGAAGCTGATTTGGATCACATCTAACACTAGTGTATATTCTTCTAGCTCAAAAGAGCAACACAAGTGGAGCTACAGAAAACAGTGCTTTTCTGTGCAAGTAAAAGGTATGGCAGAGTATTAACAGTTAACTGGAAGGTGAACGCACACTAATTCTGACAGATCTGACATCAAATACAGTACTTCAGTGTAACTGCCTGAAAGGCAACGTACATGGAAACATACACTGAAATGTAAAATGGCGCTAGAAGTGATTGTGCACTACAAGGTCCCTGCACAGCCTTTTCCCAGTTCACCTGTGGATTCCCTGTCCTGAACTCTCAGCACTGGGACAATTCAGCAGCCCCCCACCACCCTCAGCTGCTGCATGCCCTGTTGGAAGTGGAGGTGGCAGGCAGTGCTCCTGCAGCCTGCTCCCTGCTGCTCTCCCCAGCATTCCCACGTGCTCTCTTTCATCATACCTCTGCAAGCCTGTAAGCATCCTTAAAGTGAACCTTAGTAATAAAGAAATAAATACTATATATATCCTACCCTGCCGTACTTGCTGCAAGACTTGGAATTTTCCTTAGAAGAGAAGGGACTAAATTAGATTAACAGTGCTTCAGTGTGTATAACAAAGTAATTTAAAAAAAACACAACACACATACTTTCAACAGTATTTTTGTAGGGTTGGGGAAGGAAACTAAGGATAAATCCCTACTCAGCCCTAAGGACCAGTGAAAACAGCCTCTCCTGCTCAATGCCAAACAAACAGAAGTTAGTAGGTTAAACAATTTGCTTAGCAAAACTGCTCAGGCATTAAAATCAATCATTTTATTAAATTTATTTCTAGGTTACACTAAGATTAATTTGATTAACCAGACCAGTAAGAAAGCTACAACTAATTGCTAATTAGATGCCCCACCAATGTACAACAGTAACCACTTCATCAAAACACACATCACACGTTCCTGCCTTTGAAGAAGCATCTACTTAGATGTTTAACTAGTCTCACAGTCACGTAACTCAAGTTTAATCTGTTTTTAAATTGAGGAAGATATCGCTGTGTTTAAGGGTTTTCACTGTTGGCACTGCTCTGAAATGTGCTAGAACTCTCACCAAGGAATACAGCAATCAGAAGTCAGAGCCACCATTCCTTCAAGGCAGTACAGGATCTGCCCAGCTTGTAGGACACTTCTCCTCTGCAGTTTCTACAGAACCACGATATGCCTTAAGACCACAGGTTTTGTCTTCCCCTATAAATTCTGATACTGAGAAGTGCTATCTTAATATTTTCACAGAGTGGATTGCTACAACAACAAATGCACTAATAGCAACCTTCCCAGTTCTTCCAAGGTTTAAGAGTGCATAAGGGCAAAGGATGCCACAGGAAATAGGATTTCCCTCAATCCAAGGTATATTCCTAATTCCAAAGGGCAAAGGGTTTGTGAAAGACTCTCATGGAAGTCAAACGGTGTAAAGAAGAATTCCTCACTTACCAAACAATAGGTACATCATTGTAACAGAGACAAAAGCATCAAAGAAACAACAATAAAGTAAGTTACAGAGACATCCTTGATCCGATTTATACCATACCACATGGCCAGATAGAATGGTTCATGATAGGTGACGTTTTATCTATAGAGATTCAGGGCCTACCCCAAAGCATTCCAAATCCAAGCTTTGTTGTTGTTGTTGTCTTTTAATTTGTAATGAGATTTGAAAAGAAAGAAAGAAAAACATACTGACAGTTTTTCAAAGGTGAAATAAAGCACCAAGAGCACACAGCTGAACGTATCCATACTGTATTTCATTAAGTGAAACTGTTCTCAACAAGTTTCCTTAACTGTACTTTATCCACTTTCGCAGTTTTACAGTCCCTTTACAAAAGGGATGTACATATTTATAGCTTTTCTTCTCATATTAAGCAGTATTTAACAAATTTTTTAAATTCAAGAACAGTAATATCAAACACTGACAGACTGTATGAGAGGAAAAGGGAGAAAGGGGAAAAAACAGCTCCTTTGAAGTATTCAGCTTACAAAAGGCCACAAGTAAGGACAAGTAAGCCAGTGTCCTATTTACTACATAGAATCCAGACCAGAGTAGTTCTGGTGATTTCTGGTGAGAAGGGGCACTTACAGACTCAAAAATCCTTCTTTCAAATTCTGACAGGATATAGGAACAAGTCAGAAAGAAGAGGAGAAAAGAAAAAAAACAGAGAAAAACCACCATATATCCTATTGTGCCCTATACTAGTGAGCAACACACATTAAAAGATGATATATTTTTATATGGTTCATTTTCAGGATAAATTAAAACAGAAATAGCATGCAAAAGAAATGAGTAATATAACAGCTTGTCAGTCATAAGACATTGATGGAAGAGCTAATCCAATCTGACATTAATAAGGGCAAGCAACTGTACAGCACATGGATGAGGATGTGATCCCATGTTCTACCCTGTGCCACATGCAAAGTATGTCTGCAGAGGACCAAAGGGTCCAGCTGTGACATGCACTGGTAAGCCAAGTCAGGACACAGGGCTTTAGCATGTATCAGCAATCACAGGCATGATCCCCATGTAAACAAAGTTTATCTATTGAATACACAAAGCCCATGCTGATCTTCAGTATGTGACTACTCACTGCAGCCACAGGCTCAGCTACCAAGATAAAAATACTACCATACCACAGTCCTACCTTCACTTCCACCTTTCTGCTGAAAGACATAAATTAAGCACAGTTACAGAAATACAAACCTACCACTTACTTGCTAACAAATTCCAAAGATAACAGTACTTATCAATGACCCTGTCTTCAAGATTTGCAGACAGATAATTGACAGATTACCTGGTAATTATTTTGGTTTTGTGACAGCCTCAGTTGATTTGAAGATGTAAAATGAGGAGAAAAAGTACTTCTTGATGTATTAGCAGTGTTATATAATGTACTGGATGTATGTAATGAGGTCCGTGCAGGCAAGTGGTAGTCTCTGCTGTGATACAGCATACTGTCAGGCACGTCCCTGGCATTCACCATCTGAGAACTACAGCTCACATTTCTTCCTGGCCCAGACAAGGCTGCACTTTGGTTCTCCACTCGAACAGAACTGCTACTTTCACAGTATCTTGAATAGCTTTGTATTTGTGCTCCCATGGATGCTAGTTCTTCTTCTCTAGCATATTCATCATCCACATCTCCAGTTTCCATCGCAATGGACAGAGAGCTGCCTTCCACTGAGCAATGCTTCTGTGCTGTACTTCCTCCCACAATTCTTTGAGGTTGATCTGTAACCGCCAGAGAAAAAACCTCGCGGATTTCCAGGTTTTGTGTGCTACAGGAAGGGTCCCTAGTGTTAGCCCTTTGTCCAGGGGGCACATGCGATGCAAGAGCTGCATGTTCTGGTTTTTGTAACCTCTGACATCCCATGAGTTCAGCTTTGCAGGGTCTGTGGCATATCATTGGTTTCTGAGGTAACACCAACTCTGCAGTTTGGACTGATGAACCACCATAGCTTTTTTTTGTGTGACTATAAATGGAGTTCGCAGAATTCAGTACACTTGTTTGTCTAGATAAAATAATAGTTTTTTCCCCTACTAATAGTGAGGCATTTTTACAGTGTGGTATTTGTCTCCCTATAGGGATGTGCTGCTGCTGAAAGTCTGCATCACTTTTTCCTGGTAGTCTCGGAATAGAGGTTTTATGTACTTCTGCCATTGAAGCATTTGTTTGCTTGGTGGATCCTTGCCTACTGGATGAACTAGCAGGACTGTATATACCAGTAACTATTACATCGTTATTAGAAGAGGTCCAAGAAGACTGCTGACTTTGGGACCGAGCAATATTTACCACATTTCTAACTGTTGCTTCCGGCGGTACCGAGGGAGCAGCAGGGGCAGTCCCTGGGGGAGCACCTCCAGATTCTACAGCACTCTTGCTGCTCATCTTCCTTCTTTTATTGCCAACCCACGTCTGCAAACAATAACAAACACAAGCAGTAAATAAGCAGAAAACATTAGACAATTTCAGTTTTAAGCAGATCTGATAAAATGTTAAGTGTTGAAATTGAGACCATAAATTATGATCTATAGTTTAGATTATGCAGATTCTGAACAACTCAAGGTAGAAATGCATGTCTCTCATGCTTGGGACTCATGTAGCAATACACAAGAAGCCATCTTGACTTCAAATCTCCAGTATCTCAGAATCTGTATCATGCCTCCTATCCCAAGGCCATCCTTAAGATTAATTTCACTGGCACCCCATCACTATTTTTCCTAAATAACAGTTTTTATATTTAGCATTTTGGGATGCCAAACCTTCAGTGAGATATACAGCTAAATTTACTTCTAAAAGAAGGAAGATTCTGTAACCAAGTAACTGATAAACACAACTCTCAGAATTGTCTTGACCAGAAACCGTTACTTCTTGAATTTAAGAGGAAGAAGAGAAGAACAGGAACAATTCCTTCTGATAAAACACTTTTATAAAATATTCAAACCTACAGAGTAATTCCTCTTCTGCTAACTGCACAAAACAAGATTAGTATTGGGGTTAGACTGCAACAGAGGTTTGCTATGATGGGCATTTTTGAAAGTGGCAATGACCATACATAGATACATTTTTCAAGTAGGTAATTCTTCCTTTGCTGTAAGAGTTGAGCACAAGATCCTGTTGTTCTAAACACAGAGGAAAGCTTGTCATGCAAGTAACAAACTAAGATACACTAAAGGAACTTAAGGGGAAATAATAACTTCAGTGTTCCAAGATAAAGAGAATTAACCTGGTGGAATCGTCAGCTCTAACACCAGAAGCATAAGCACCATCTCACTGCTCCTGGGAACTTCCATGATCGGCAAGGCAGGACTTGCTTCATTCTTTCACCACAGTATGTTTGTACTGAATGTGACAGTATAAGTAAGCAGACATAAGGGCCAAAGAACTAAAAAAATAATAATAATCCTTTAGCATCAGCTCCTGCTGGTTATTATATATAGATACAGTGAAACAGTCATCTGTACCACTCTGGGTATCATGTGCCCTGGTTTGGTTCAGGTGTGCAGCATATCTCAGCACTGAGCAGCCCAAACGAGTTGATTTAATCAATAAACCACTTCACCCCACTACAAGGTAACAGCACTGAGTACCTATCTCAGATTTCTACTTCATCACATGAAAGAAGGCAAGATTTCTTCACATATTAACACCTGTTGGGGAAGTAAGTAGATGTTCTAGAGCAAAATACACTCCTTTGTTTTAAAGAAATATCTTGAAATCCCTGATCCACTCTACTCATGTTTCTTGTTCAATTTTACAAAATGCCTAATTTGAAGCATGATTTATTGCATCAATCAAATCTCAGCTGCTTGTTTTAGAATTCTGCTTTACAGAACCAAGTTTAAATACATGAAATTAGAGCTGCAAGTCTCAAGTTATTTCCTTTTATTGCTTAAAACAAATTTAGAAGATCAAATTTATTTTTCATTATTTCTTCTCAGTCAGCAAACTTTTAAACCAGAAATTACTATTAGGGATACTGCAGATTCTGAGCCAGGAAAAGAGACACCCCCCCTGAATTTCAGACTGTCCCATAATCTACATACACACCACAGAGTGTGTATCAGTAGTACTCAGCCATTAGTTTTAACCAGTTCCACCCTAAATATGGCAACAAGATGTCCTCAGGAACTGCTTCAAGAGATATGAAAGAATAATGAAGCTTTAAGTGCTCAGTTACAGTCACATTTACTGTTGTACTGAGGGGAGAACTACATACCACCATCCAGATCAGTGCTCCTCAGCACTTGGTGATAACAGCTATGAAGACTGAAGATTGGAAAACTACTGCACTTTAACAAGTCATACCTGCTCATACTTACTGCAAAGCCAACCAACCAACAGTAGAAATATCCTAATATTAATCAACAAAACCATGCCATTCAAACCCTGCATGTTTCAACATTCAGCTCCATTAAATTTGAAGAGGGTAGACGATTTTCCTAGAAGTAATCTTCCATGTTTCCTAATTTTGGAAGGCAGAGGCATTTTTTATGTACTGCAGTAATAAAACCTGCAGATGTTCCCACCAAATCATAACAGGACTTCTTCCCAATACACCTCGAGATTAGGAAAACCAGATGTAGTTCTCTGGAACAGTGTTACAGAAATCCTCACTTGGGAAATGAATTAGTTTATTTATAGAGTTATGAAATTTGAATTATAATAATCATTTAGGTAATTTGTGTTCCTCTTTTAGTCATATCTACAAGCGTCAGCTGCAACCTACGCTTCATTCTGTTAGACAGCATCCAAGGAAGTACTAATCCTGGACCAAAAGTCTTACAGAAAAACAAAACAGCAGGCTGCTAACTAAGAAGCAAAAAGGAGAAGTCTGAAGAAGAGAAAGGTAAGATCATAAAAAAATAAGACAAATGCAGGACAAATGGTATGTTTCCATTTCAGATCACAAGTAGGAAGAGTATATGTTACGTAAAGAAGGGCTCAGCAAAGAAGACAACTAAAGAAAAAGGCTATGACACATTATTGCAGTAAGGGTAATAGAGAAGGGAATTGTAATAGGAAGATGAATGAGGAGTGCAAACAGAGGAGAGACTGGCTGCCTCCTCTAGGTCCTTAATCAGAGTAAAAATAGGCACAACTACACCACCAGCAAGCAGACTCCTGTTACAACTCTCCATCTGTGGCAGTGAGTTAGAATTTATGGGTGACTTTCAGAGCATCCTTAGCTGAGAAAGTAACCTGAGTATTTCCAGAGTATCCTGAGAGAGGGGAATCTTAAGAATTAAGGGGCAGGAGTGGATGTTATTTTCAGTTTACCATAGGCACATGTCTAAGAAGAATTAGGCTGGTCTCACTTTCTACTCCTCAACGCCCAGTGTTGCAACACCTACTGCTAGCTTCACTACCACTGTTATTCTTTCAGCTTATGCTCCATGATTTCTATTTCTGCTCCAAGCCAGCAGCCATTTTATTGTTTAGTGTTTCACAAAGGGATTCTTATTTCCCTTCTCATGGGATTCATAGACTTTGGAAGAGCTCCTGTTAGCACGACTGACATTCTTCTATAAGAAAACAATGTAGTCACTGTAAATAATATGTGACACAATATTTCTCATTGTGACATGGAATATTAATGTGGCAGTGTTTTGTATGAAAAACTGTGACATTTTCCCCCAAAACACATTAGGTCATAGAAATTGCTTTACCTTAAGAATAGTTTTCTACCAACATCACCTTTCTTTGTTAAAATACACTGCATGAAGTTTCTATAGGGCAATTCCATTTGTAGTTTAATTAAAAAAATACAACCACAGAAATCAACAAGAGACAAAAACAAAAAGACAAAAATAAACCACAACCAACAACAAAACAAACACTCCTTGTGCCACCAAACACCTGCTTAATACAGCAATCATGCCATGACATTTCAGTCTCATAAACAGGCTCACTGGATACAAATGCACATGTCATACAAGCGTGAAGCCTGACTTACAGCCACACAGGAAGACACTTCAGCTCTCTGAAGATATTTGGTTTAAAGGAATGAATGTGTATAACTTAAAAATAAATAACTTACAAACTCACACACAAATTTGGAAAGCCTCAGTACTTACCCTGACTACACTGAAGTCCAGTTTAGTTTCTTGTGCACACTGTAATATGAGCTGAAAGCAATTTTTACTTTGATTTGTCATTCCATTTTCATAATAACGCTGTAATATCCTTTGTTGTTCTACAGTAAATACAGAACGCAGATTCATCTAAAAATAAAAGAAGATACTCTGAAAGTTGGAATACAAACTGTAACACTTACAGAATGCACAAGCACTTATTCATGCTTGTGATAATGTTACACACTGACATCTTTTCCTTATGCAATCCTTTACCAATACTTTTACTTTCAAAAACAAACAAAACCCCCTAAAACAGCACCACTGTTACCACATTACACTGTTACCACATGTCAGTCAGCATTCCTTTGTGACGGTCTCAAGTCCAGCACTACATGTTTGGAACTCCACTGACAGAATCCCGTAAGAAAGTATTACATTCTATTGCTAAATCCAACAGCTTCCAATTTAAGTAAAAATCTTTTACTTTCACTTAAAATAAATAAATAAATAAAAAGGAATTTGGTAAAACAGTAATTGCAGCCATTCCAGCAGGATTGGCAGATGTCTCCTCCCCTACCAAACAGAGATACATGATCTGAGAGCAGGTTACAGTCTGGCATGAGGAGTTCCCACTGACTCTGGCTCCAGCAAATCCTACAGTACTATGGCTGGTCATTCGTACTCCTCCTGCTGTGTCAGCACTTCACAGCTGCAACATCAAAAAGATCAGGGACCAGAACTGGAGACCAATTCAAAAAACAACCACAAACAAACAGAAAGGTTGTAGGGAGTATAGACCAGCTCCCTGCCTGGGAAGCCACAGCTATGTGGGCTATGGTGGAGGCCCAAGGGCCATGGCAGCCTCTTCAGCAGCAGTTCAGTGGCTGTGTTAGATCAGGTACAGCTTCATGGCACATTAAAATCAGGCCTGAGATTGGAAATTGCAAACTGCATAATATTACCAAGTACAAACAAATTAATACAGAAGAAATTCCATAGTGGCAAAGTGAAGTTTCACATTAGTTATATGCTCTAGGCAAGCCAATAACATACAATCCCCTGGTTATCTATTCTGATTAGAATTACTGAAATCAGCAAGTAAAGCCCCATCACCACAACATTTCCAAAAGAGGCCCTTTATTTTGTCTTAAACAAAATGGAGCCAGTTGAGACAATGCAATCCACTGTCCAAAAAATAGCCCACATCTGACTTTGTGCTTCAGGAGAAGAAGGGAAAAAAGAAAAAAAAAAGCCATTACAAGTTATATTTAATACTTTATATATTCACTTCAAAATAAGGCAGAATGAATGGAAGAATCCATAATCTTGCAGGAAAATAAAGTGGATGGGGGAACCCTTTGTAGTAACCAAGCTTTTAATTACTATTTTTGGAAGTTTCAGATGGAAAGTAGTAGAGTGGAAATAGGCCTAATTCTTCCAGAACATCTAATGGAGCAAATACAGAAAATCATTAAGGGTTCAAAAGCACAAGCAAAAATTACTGCATTCTTTTCAGCTCAAAAATCAAAGATGATTTTGTAATCACATTTTTACCTCTGCTCCTAATTCTTACTTTATATTCTCAGTCAAGTGCATTACTACCAAAGTCAGGCTTAGCCAGAGCTATGCACCTCCCAGAATCTGTATTTTAGTTATTTTCAAGCCAGGCAAAGGACTTGCTTTGAACATCGTGCTGTTGAACAGAACTGGTTGAATAACAAACCAATAAAGCTCATAAAAATCTACTTTCTAACATTAAGATCAATCTTCCAACCTCCCATGAGGATACACGTGATGATGCAGTCACCAGCTGATTTATCCTACCTCTAAAGTACAGAATCAGGGTATGCAGAGTTGGAAGGGACCCACAGAGACCACTGAGTCCAAACCCTGGCTCAACACAGGATCACCCAAAATCCAAACCCTAAGCCTGAAAGCACTATCCAAAAGCTTCTTGAATTCTGGCAGCCTGGGGCCCCAAGCAACCTGAATGTGAGTTGATTTTGATTCAATTTTAGCCTGGGGCCCCAAGGCAATTGGCATGGCCCACATTACACTTCTGTGTCTCTTACTCCTCCACTACTTGTGGTTCTGTTTTAGAAAAAAAAAAAAAAAAAAAATCACAAATCTCAACTATTTAGATTGCATATTTAACAAAATCTCATGTGACACATGAGCTCTTCATAGCAGGGCAGGAAACAGAAATTCTCACAAAGACCTTAGATTACACAGAGCAAGAGGAAGGAAATCAGCAATTACCTTAATATCAGGTGGTTAAGTCATTACTTTCCTCCTTTTGACTTCCTGATTTCTTTGAGAAGTATTACCTGTTTAGCATCAGTTTTCATAGCTATACAGAACAAGATATTAATTCTCACATTTTCTTTAATATCAGAGTTCCCTGACTGTTAGTAGAAATACACACAAATTGGAGATAACTTAAGTGCTCACATTACCTAGCAGTAATGCAGCCACATTAGTACCAAGGGAATCAGCAGCTCATACGTCTCCATAATGAACTTGGTATTATTCAGGATAATCTGTAACACCAAAGGATGTAATCTCCGTTTCCCAATTTGTGTACCTACAAAGCATACCAGTTTGTTTAGATTTCTCACCTTTATCTTGAGCTGCAGACTCCAAGTTAGAAATCCACATGGATTCTTATCATAATTCAATTTTAATCTTGACTCGTTGGAGCTTTTTGGAAAACCAGGCGTCCAGCTGGTGGGCAACACATTGAAACTGAAATGAGAGTTTGTTTCAGAAAAGAACGCTGTGAAATTTGTGAAATTCAGGTTGAGCACTATGCAAAAAGAATCTTCAATAAGAGCTAGGGGTAACAAAGCCATGCTTGTAACAATTCAACACCTGCCTGCTCTGCTAATAAAATGAGGCAGTTTTGGCATGCATGTTGATGTTTAAGTGACAGTGCTGGGAACAATTTACGACAAATGAAAAATTAGGTTTGCTGAATTTCCTCCACAATTGTTATAAACCCTAAGCCAATTAGCATCATTCAGCTTTCCAGTAATTCCTGGTAATCTCCCACTCCTCAATCTACAATAAGCCCACCAAGATGAAGATGTTGAACTTCATTCCCTTTCTAAACCAAGTACTAATTGAAAAAAAAATATGTATTACCAGTAGAAGCTCTTCTCTAAATGCAGTGGTTAGGGAGACATAAATGTACTCTGAGTGCTGAAATCAGGCCCTGGGGATCTACAGCTTGTAACAGTAAGAATGAAGATGGGTACTGCAATGCCCTTCAGTTTCTTCAAGGCTGCTGAATATGAGCCTCGGGAAGGACAACCCTACTAACACATTTCAGCCTGTCACACTTGCTCCTTATCAGAGGAGATCAAGGTTATTTCTACGACTGAACTTCTTTAGACAACGATTCAGCGACTTTTCCCAAAAATATTTATCATCTTTGCCTTCTTGTGGCAAGAGCAAGCGTGAGTGAGAGGGGGAACACAGAGGAATTAATGCCAGGTTGGCTTATGAAGTAATACTGCATTCTCTTTATGAACCACAGGCTTCATGAACAGCTGTGCCCCATGGGTGGCCATTACGACTCCATTCAGCACAGGGAATTAGGAAGCTCTCCAGGCTGCCCAAAGATACACTGGTGTCAAGGAGCATCAAGGGGAGAAAAGAGGGAATGCCCCTGTGCTAACGGCTCCATGTGGAGAAACAAGAACAAGTGTGTCCAACAGCTATTTATCTGTTCTGCCATGACTGCTTTAAAGATTTTGGGAAAGAAATACATAAAACGAGAAGCAGCAACAGAAGGAAAAAGAAATACACATTTTTTGTCATTTACAACATCTGCAGACATCAGAAAGGCACGAGGCACCGAGAGTGCTGAGCCGAGCAGCCTCACGAGGCAGAGCACTGCACTGACAGTACAATTCCCCTGAATGCTGGGAAATACGAACTTACGCGTAGCCCTATAATTCCAAACAGAAATTCCCCCGGACCTGAAATCGTACTTAGGAACATTTCCACTCAGAGTACATGACGCTACAAGTGCCTGTGTAAAACACATTTACGTTACAAAGCTGCCAGGGATTAATGCACAGCGACAAAAGAAAACAGGTGCTCTGGGTTGCTTGCTTGCTTTTAACCTGAGCTCTAGTAACAGAAGGAACACAAGCAAGCGGCACCACGACAGCAACGCCCACCCCGCCGTGCAGCAGAGGGCGGTGACGCGCCTTCTACGCATGCGCAACTCCGCCCCGCCGCTCTCCCACCCGGCTCAGCGCAGCGCGCAGGCGCAGTCGCCCTCCCTCAGCCGGCCGCAGCCCGAACCCGCTCGCGCCGCGCTGAGGTGCGCGCACGCGCAGGGAGAACCTTTCCCCGACGCACACACGGAGCGCGCCGAGCGGCCGTGCGCGTGCGCGCTTCCCTCGCGGCGGGTGCGCAGCGCCTGCCCGTGCGGGGCCGCCGGGGGAGGCGCAGTGCGCGTGCGCGGCCGAGGCGGGTCTGCGCGCGAGAGCGAGCCCGCGCGGCCGCCCTCCCCCACCGCCAGGCCGCCGGCCCCGGGGCGCCTCCCGCCCGTCCGGCCCCGCCGCGGCGCCTCACGGGCCCGGCCCCCGGCCGCACCCCTCGGCCCCGGGACCCGGCCGCCGCCCGGCCCCGCTTACCGTGCTGCGCGGGGCCGGTCTGGGGGGCTCGGGGCTCCGGATTCAGCCGGTTTCGGCTGGGTCGGTCCCGGCGTCACACAATGAAATCAGCGCCTCCGATCATTAATTCTCATCATGATCGTGACGTCAGCGCAGACAGCGGCCAATGGGAGCGTGAGATCAGCGCCGGCCGGGACAGTGCTCGCCCCCGCCCCCCGGCCCGGGGGGGCGCCGCCGCCCTCAGCCCCTCCGCGCCCCGCGCCCGCCGGCATCCCGCCCCCAGCGCGGCGGTGGGCGCCGGGGAGCGGCCGCTGGAGGGGGAGCGAGCGCTGAACGGTGGCTGAACAGCGTCGGCCGCACTTCGCAGCCTTCTTGCTGCCGGGCAGACGGGGACGTGCGTCCCGTAAAATCGAGAAGATGGAAAAGGAGCCGGATTTCGATCACGCGAGCACCGCGACGGTGGAGAAATAAACTTTTCGTGGCTCGAGATCCGCACGCGTCTCGCTGGGAGCCCACGCGTGCGGCACGTGGCCGGGCGCCTCACAATGCCCCTCGCGCCCACCAGCGCTGCGCCGACATCACGCCGCGCCTTTGTGCCGAGCCGCGGCACGAGGCAGCGCTGCCGGCACTGCGCGGCCCGGCCGTGTCTGCGGGGAGCTTCCCCCGAGGGCGGGAAGCTCGACGCGCTCAGCCGTGCCGTGCGCTGCGCGGTGTGGCGGACGCTCGAATGCGCGTCAGTCCGCTTGTATTGGCTCTGATGTGAGAAGCCGCGGATGCGAGGCCCTGTAGTGTTAATAAATAACCTTCAGGCTTCCCCCGTTGCTGTCCTGAATAGTTCACAAGTCCTGGTGTGAAACTAATGCAGTTAATTTTGTGCCGTGATGTTAATGTGGTCTCGTCAGATGTGCGGGGTGGAAACACAGGGACTGGCACTGGCAGGCGGAGCGGGAAAGCAGTCAGTGTGCGTGTGCGGCTATTTCAGCATTACAGTCTGTTACTCATATTTTTAAAACCAGTTTTTAATGCATTTAACTCTGCTTCTGGCCACCAATGTTCCGTCTGTGTTTCCATCTCACAACAAGCAGCTGTGTGCTCACTCACAAATACAGGCTGTCCTTCTGAAGTACCTTTCAGTAGTTGAATAGTTGCTCATGTTCTGTCCACATTGTAATTACATTTCCTTTACCACATTGGAAAGTCAATCCATCAATTAATAAAGCCTAATTTAGCTAAAGATTTTGTTACTGATAGTGTTTTCAGCAAAGGATCAGTCTTTGGCTTGTGTCATAGCAGTAGTTGTGTGGTGCAGTTGTGTGGCCCAGCTGCAAAGATTGTGCTTTCCTGGGCTAGAGCATCCCTTGCGCATCAGTCCCCACCACACTGAATTCGATGTGGCACTGAACACCTCAGTTTAATAACAGGATCTTAGGGATAGTCCATGTATTTTAAATCCTGAGTCTTGTATCATGCTGGTGTTTCCCCTAGATATGTTCCCCTTCTGGTGCCGTCGACACTCTGCTTGTGAAAAGTGAATAGTGCAATCGTGAAAACACTACACCACTTCTACAGAAGACATTGATTTGGAATTTGCTATGGGATGATTCCAGAGAAAAATGCAACATTTTCACATTATCTGGAATCTAGGAAACAAAAATGGTGAGACATTCTCAAAAACCATTTGAAAAAGATACAGTGATATTTGATGAAATACAGCTTATTAAACGTGTTAAATGATAAATAGTAGAAAGTACTATTTCAAAGGCTCTTCTCTGGCCAACAGTGGGCTCACAGGTGCTCCTTTCTACAGCTGATATCAAAAAGCCATGGGATCATTCTTAAAGAAGACTTCAGCTGTGTATTTACATTATCAAAAGATAATACACAGATTTGTGACCACACAAAAGATCCCAGAAACAGACATTTGTCTCAGTAAGAAAGGTGAGACCAAGAGCTGAAGCAGAAAAATCTATATTCAACAAGAAGAATAGCAAAAGAAAAGGAAAGGAAATTTGAAAAGAAACAAAAAATGCTGTAATGCTAATGTTAAGAGTGAGGTAAAAGAGGGGCACTCAGTAGTACATAGGAGTCACTTTAGAAAAGTAAACTGAACATTTAAGTGAAAAAAAAAAAGGCAGGAGAGAGACAAACAAGCTAAAGGGCTCCTGCTATGAAAGCGCAGGGACAGGCTGCAAGCATCTTGGTGAGTTTTGTTTAGAAGACCTGAAGTCAATGCTTTTACCAGAAAGCATTAAAACTTTGCAGAGCCTAAAGGGACTGCGTACAGCAGCTGAGCTCCAGAAAAAACTTTGCACTATTTATGTCCTTCTCTGGTAGTGAGACTTCCCTCTCAGCGAGACAAACCTTGAGGGAAAAGCTATGACAGGATGAAATAAAACAAATATCCTTCTCTTGCAACCAGATCCATGCACTTTCTCATTCATTAATAACAGACTTAAATTAACAGAGGCTGGCAAATTGGTCCAGTGGTTTGAACAGCAGCCTGGGACATAAAAGGACTCTGTACATGAGGGAATTAGCATCAAAGTGAGACTCTGATGTAGCTACTTCATATTAGCTCATTAAACTAATTAGCTCAGCTTACTGTTATTTACTTGGCTCAGTCTGGGTTGTTACTTCTGCATGGCAGAAAGAATTTCTCAGCAGGACGTACATTGGGCTGAATTTGTGAGCCCTGTGGCTGTGTGTCCCTGCATTAATGGCAGCCACTGGGTGTGACTGTCACACTGTTCCCATATTGGATATAGAGTAGGTCAAGAGCCCAGTGTTGCATACCCAGCCAGGAACCAAACTGTAAAATCACCCCAGTCTTCTCATCCTCCATCCCAAGCTCATTCTTTTGGCTTTCTGCTGAGTCTGGAAGAACAGGAAAGCCAATGACAAAGACAAACAAACAAAAAATGCTAGAAAAAAACACACAAACAAATAAACAAGGCCAACCAACCCAACCAAAAAACCAACCCAGTAAGAAGAGTCTTCTCCTAGGACAGCTTTGCTCTATTCATTGATTTCTATGCCAGATCTGGGTGTGACCTGACAAGGTCAGTGGGCTTTCAGTGGAAGGTGCAAACAGGATGGAAAGGAGCAGTCAAATGTTTCACCACTAAAACATGCGGTTGTGCAGCATCAGCCAAAATGGGACCTCATCACTGAATTTGCCCTCTTTTCCCTAAAAGAAATGTTGAACTTGTGCTTGGGGAACTGTAACAACGAGTCGCCACTGAACACTGCAGTTAATCCAGTGCTCAACTGTCCTTGTTAGAAAATTTTTGCTAATATTCATACTGAATTGTCAGCTAAGTTAAATTCACAGAGCAGATCTATTGAACTTCAGGCCCAAGACTGATCACGGTAAAAAACCTGCTCACACCTTTCATTCGGTCCAAACCATTTTCTGACCATTCTCTGAGCAGTTCCTCAACCAGGTCAGAGGCTTCGCTTCCCCAGCTTTACTGCAAGAGCACTGAAACTTACCAAGAGCACTGCCTTACCAAGAAGTATGACATTCACTGCTTCCTGTCTACACAAGGCTCATTATTTATCACAGGGGAAACTTAGATTGCTTTGACATGATTTATTTTTGAATCCAAGTTGCCTGCTATTCATTTACTTATTTCCATGAATGAGTGTGCCATTCTTTTTGTGTCGATGCGGTTGGCTTTGCCCAGGTGCCAGCTGCTCAGAAAACAGACCTTGCAGTCAGGTGCCTGCCCTCTCACAGGCTCTTCTTGATGAACTGTCACTTGAAATGGCAGCAGTGGTATTTGTCTGATCCACAGAAATGCTATGAAGACACACCAAAGATTGGAAAGCACAAGAGTGCAATTAAAGACCTGCTAAATCAGGAGGTTTCTTGTGAAATAAGGAAGGAGAAATGATTACAGCATGTAAAACTCAGTAAAAATGTTGCTGTGGAAAATTCCATGCAGACCTTTTCTGCATCCACAGCCACAGCCAGCAGTAGTGGTCTTAGGAGATTTACAGTTTTCCCATCTTCTTTGAACTTGGTGTTGCCACATTAATTAAAATTAACTGTTAATCCCCACCCAGTGCATAAACAAAACTCCCATAAATTGCATCTGCAAATGTGTTCCTTATGCTAGTATGCAAAAAACAGCTGGTGCTTCTGGAAAAAAAAAAAAAACAAAAAAAACAACTACAGAAGAGCCTGGCTGTGTATGTATTGCAGAGATTTGTTCCACTTTTTTACTCCTTGTGATATTTTTTATGAAAATCAAGAATGCCTTTGCTTTTTATTTTTATTACCTTTGAGTGTTTTTCTAATGATGAGGCATGTGAAAGATGAATTTGTGGAACACACAAAACTGCTATGTACCAAAACTGGAAAGAGAAAAGAGAAAGAAGAATTTAATATTGGTCTTCTATTCATTGTTATGTTTATCAAAGGCATTTTTAATAGCACAAATTTGAAAAAAAAAAAAAGTTTTTAAATGGATATGAAAACAAAAACAGTACGGACAGGAAGAAAAAAAGACTGGAAGAAAACCCATACTTTTTTCCTTCTTATCACTCCTATACAATTGACCTGTTCTTAAAAACCTTTGCAAGTGAACCATTACTACAGAATTCCTGGAAGGAAGGGCATTTATTTTATATTCTATATTAACAGCAGGACAAATGGAAATGGTTTTGAGTTGAGGGAGGGAAGATTTAGGTTGGATGTCAGGGGGAAGTTCTTTACTGGTGGTGAGGTGCTGGAACAGCTGCCCAGAGAGGTTGTGGATGCCCCATCCCTGGAAGTGTTCAAGACCAGGTTGGATGGGGCCCTGGGCAGCCTGGTCTAGCATTAAATGTGGAGGTTGGTGGCCCTGCATGTGGCAGGGGGGTTGGAGATTCATGATCCTTGAGGTCCCTTCCAATCCTGGCCATTCTGTGATTCTCTGATTTTCCAAAGCAATAATGCCCCACAACCAGAAAATCTTTCTGAAGCTATTCCATCCCCTTTGGATGCCTTCATTTCTTGGCTTTGCAGGCCAGGGTGCAGCTGTACGTTTTCAGTTTGAGGGAACTCTCCAGTCGTACTGCTTTTCAGAACACTCTGCTCCTTTCAGTTTTCTCACATTACAGTCTTTACAGTTTTTATTTCCACTATTTGAAGCACTGTAAGTCCAATCTGCAGATGTGGAGCTGCAGTCTGTTCTGCTTAATCCTGCAGTTCTCAATGCACTCAGAGCACAGCTGTTCTACGCAGCGTGTACTGTGCCCCAAGAAGGAGTGCCACTGTCTTAAAACTTTTAGTCTGCAAACTGAAAGTGTTTAAATTCTTCCTCACGTTACATTCAGTGTCTTTATTAACTCCACCATATGCCACCTTCAGGAGGCTGATTGTATGTCACACCGATATGCCTCCTGACATTTTTGGAGGTGGAAAATCAGCTGCATTCCTGAACTGGCAGTTCCTCAGTTGATTATTTTTTAAAGATGTTTGCTTTGTTTTTTGCTTTTTTTTTTTTTTTTTTCCTTTTTTATATTTATTGGTCTACAATACAACACATCCTTAACTGCTTTATCAAAAAAAAATTTCTTGTGAATTTTTCTAAAAGCTCAGCCTGGTTCCTAGACATCCTCTGTGGGAGAGAACTCTTGTCTTTTGTAAAGAAAATTCTTGCTTTGTTCAATACTATAGCACTGCATATATTTTGCAAAAAATCTGTAAGATTAAATCTTATCAGAAACTGTCATCCCTCATTAGAAACCTATTCTCATAAGAAACATGTTTACAAAACAGTCTATTTCTGTCTTTGAGATAATAAAATTGAAGTACTGATGATTTGATGGCAAATAATTTTCTCTTTCTACTAAACCTGTCATATTGCTTTACTTACACACAGAGGGAATTGGTTAGAGGCAAATTACTTGTTTCAGGGAAGAAACCAATCATTTTCAAAGCTCTGCAGGCACTTTTGCAACAATCACTTTTTGTTTAAACAATTTCTTTAAGACCTACTTGTGGTAGAACTACATTATCGATTCTGATCTCTTTTACTTCATACGTAGAGTTTTCTTTAATCTCAGTCCAGATGAAATGGAATGATGTAATATTCAAGGGAGGACTTTTTAAGAGGAGGAAATGGTTACCAGTCACTGCAACTATCCACTGGTAATATAATTTGTACTGTTGAGTTCCTATAAGATCCTTCTTCTTGAACAACTGTATCTAGAAAATGCCCTTTTATCTCTCTTTGGTCAAGACAGGATGCCAAATCTCCTTTAGATACAGGCCTAGCCGCTGTCACCAGTGCTTGTTATCATCAGGCAATGCCACTCTGGTGATGCACTTGAAAGCAGCATTTGGTGCAGAAAGGAGTTCTCTCCTTTCAAAAGCAAGATAAGAATACTGGAGCAGAGGACAAATATTTTGGATGATATTAAAAGCCTTTTGAGCCCTATATCCTTTCTCTTACAATGGCTGACTGTGTTGATTTGGGTTAAAGAACATGCAGTGATCTACTCATGTGTAATTCAAACAATCAGTGGTTTAGATAACAGAAGTACAGTTTCTATCATATTTTAACGTGCCGCAGATGAGCTGTGAGAAATGGAGTTTCCTGACAGTATCAACATAATGGTATTTGCCACATGACTGCTGGCCAGGGAACTTCTAGCTATGGAACGTGGCATATTTACTGAAACAGGATTTCTGTTGCTGCTGTAGTCTTGTAAAATGTTTCACTTTCCTGCTGTTGGATCATTTACGATTTTCTTAATTAATATTAATCTCAATAATATGCCCTTTCAATTATCAGATATATTTTAGGAAAATATTTTATTTGTAATAATTATAGCAAAAACAAGCAGCATTGCTTTAGTGGCTGTATCAGTTTCAGCAGTGATAGAAGTTATGCTCTTTTATTCTGTAGGGAGTAAAATCAGGGCAACCCTACATAACATGAGAGAGTCTTATTTATCATTGTTCTGAAAACTGTTTTTTTCCTAAATAGATGAAAAACTGCAAAACCAAACAAACAAAACACAAAAACAAACAAACAAACAAACAACAGTGACAAAAGATGCCAAGAGTAGATAGAGTTAATAATGTGTGGTGAAAGATGTGCAAACTGCTTGCTCCTGAGTGGCATTCACAGTGACAGGGATAGTCATGCCACTCTGTTACAAACTGCTGCTGAGAACTGCGGTTTGGAATCCACTGTCATTACACCATATGTTCAAATGCTGCAATTTTGGGTCAGAGTAAGGTCTGCACCACTAACACTTAATGATTCACTCTTTAGTCAGCTTGTCACTTGGTTAGGGAGGTTTCAAGAAAAGCAAATAGCCCAACTTCTGTGGCAGACTCTGTTGCCTGGGATTGTGCAGGATCTGTGTCAGCTGTGCTGATAGACCATGTAAGTCATTTTATTTTAGGTAAACATTTGCAAATTAACTTTTTGTATTTGTAGTGCCATTTGGGGGGGGAAATAAAAAAAAAAAAATTAAAAAAAGGAGTATCTTACCAGCAATGTTGTTATCTGAACTGTACAGAAACATTTAGACCTTTCAAACTAAATGTCAAGTTGTTTCTATTGAGTCAAATTCTTGCAAATTTAAGATAATTAGCATAACTACTTTCCAAGTAAAACCAGGCACTTATGCTTTCCTTAAGTGGTATTAAGGCAGGAATACATTCTAATTGACACAGACCATCATTTTCATTCCTGTAGAAAGGAAAGGGGAAGTGAAAAGCCCAAAGGATTTTTTACTTCAGGCAACAAAATTCTTCATAGACATGAATACGTCAGAGAAATTCTGATGAATGCTTCTTTCATAGGAAGTTGCTAATCATGATAATTCAGTATAGAAGAAATTCTGAGGAAAGCCAGCAAACTATCAGAAGAAAATCTGTGTGACTTTCCATCTCCCGAACCTGCTTGTCCTGCAGGCCAGTCACCATCAGCCTGCCCCCATGGTCACCCCGGTCTCCCTCTGGAAAACGACTACTCAGAAGTAATAAGCGTAATAAGCATAACAATAGAAAAAGAAAACATTTCAGTACAAAGCCACGTGCAGAGAAGGTAGTGTCCAAGTGCATAGGAGAGATTGTCGGCAGCCCATTTACACTCAGTTTCACTCTCAAGCAGAACTGAGATTGGCAACACAAACACAAATTTGTCTTTTTTTCTGAGTCTGTACCAAATGAAGTCACATATTTAGGGTTATTGCCATCTGCACCTTATATAAACTGTACAAAGAAATATATTTTATTATATTTTTTAGAAATTTCTTACTTATTGTTCAGATTTCATACATTTGTATGTGATATTTTATACAGATTTTCACCTGATTTTATGCATTTAAGTATTTTTCATGTCTAACAGTGCATTGACTGGCTAATTACCAGCTAACGACTTCCTAAAATAAAGAAATAAATCTGCCTAACCCAAAATTAAATACATTGATTAACCTTACAAATGCTTTTCAGAAAGTTAAGAGGTTCTCTAATGCATTAGTAAATTTTGTTTTCCTCCTGTGTTGCATTTTTTATGAGACAAGAAATGGATAAGCAGGTCAGCAGAACTGCTATTTTTGGATCTACATAGACTTGCCTTTGTCTCTCTCTCTCTCTTGTTTTTTTTTAGTAAATCTAAAATAGAACATCAATTAAACATTTAAATAACAGGAGAATGTAGTTAGTTTTCTGCTTTGGCATCCTAAGAGTGCAGATGTGCAAGTCTTTGGAAACTAAGTCTGCTGGTTTGATACTTCTAGAAAAATGTCATTTAATCAGTATACAGCACTCTTGTCTTTGAAATCTTTTCTATGACAAATCCTGGCAAAATACTAGTTTCTAATCAGATTTTGTGCCTGGAAAACCGGGCACCAGCTGGGTGGACAGCCAGTGGCCTTTTCACATTCTTCAAGGCAGACAGCGCATCCTCCAGCACTGCGCCAGCTGGGTCAGCGGCCTCAGCCAAAACATCCATGTATCTCTGCCTAGCTGTCAGTTCTGCAAATGTCCTCAGTGGCCACTTACGCTGGTATCCAGGGCTCACAAAAAAAAGGTTTAAGAAATGTAGACAGAACGCCATGCTTCCAGCTTCCAAAATATCTATTTAAAATACTTGGACAGCATTTAGATGAAATACATAGACAGTATAGTCTGTAATTATCTATAAAATTCATTTATAAAAGTAATTGCCATATAAAATTGTACTGTTAATTTAACAACTCAAAGTAGTAGCTCTCAAACACTTTTTTAATTTATTTATTTTTTTTTTTTTGGCAGGATGACTTCAGTATTTATGCAAAAGTGGCTGCTTCTTTCTGGAGAGGCTCCTTAGAAATACTTCAGCCTGTAACCTCAATAACTGATCTGAAATGAAGTTATTCATGTAAAGAGTTCTTTTTGAAAATCTCAACTGTATTTTATTTGGAAATGGTAAGTTTAAAAAAAAAGTCTCAGATGTCTAAAAAATTATGTAAGCATTTGAATGAATGTAAACCAAACTCAGACTAAACACCTTCCGGTTGACTGAAGCACTTGAATAAAACAAAATATGCAAAGAAACTCTGAGCCTGGAGTCAAAATGGAATTAAAAGCAGAGCAAGTTTTAAAATCACCCCTTTTCTTCAGATCAAAACTGGAAAAATAGCAAAGAACACATCACAATTCCTAGGAAGTTTTGATTCCATTGATATTTCAATAGCAAAAAAATTAGCTTTTACCTTCTGAGTATATTACAGTTATGAACAGGTCAATGTCCTTCCTGAACACTTCATCAAAGATGTATTAGCAATTTGTTTGCACTGCTATACCATAAATATATGTATTTCAAAATTCATCTTTCATTCTGTTGCCTTTTCATGTTTCAGGCTGGTGTATATTTTTGGTTGTGTAAAATAATGCAATTTAGAATTTTAGGAGGAAAGCTGTCAACAAAATGTTCAGCCTAAACTTTTTTTATCTTCATGTTGTCCATGAATAAGTAGAAATATGAAAGTAAACTGTGCTTAAACAAACAAACAAAAAAACCACAACAAAATAGCTTTTCCCCCTAGGAGAATATAAATATCGATATGCATAAGCATAACATTCAAATATACTGAATTATTCAATGTCTATAACATGAAAAATATTCTGTTAAATTTCATGATGATGTAGTGTGAGAAAGCAGCAATAAAACAAAATCAGTGATCTATAAAAAAGTGTAAGAGCTTTCTTAGAAAGATGCGTAGTTGTAGAATCGTAGCTGTTTATTAAAAAGATATGATGCAGAAATGCTGAGAATGTGGCACTTCATGAGTAAAGCTTGCAGCCAGCATTAAACAAAAGCAATGGTGTGTTTTAGTTTAGAATGAAAAAATGAATTTATAAATAATAGATGGAACTAATATTCATAGTTCCATAGGTAGATGAACGAAATCAATATTTTTTCTAACACTTTCAAATGAATTTAGATTGGCTGCACAGATATGCCCCTTCATCAGAGCAGTGAGAAGATGTTAAACAGGTACGATGGAAGGTTGCTATCCTGAGATTAGCCTTGGAGCAACTATAATGAAAAGTCAACTCACAGTGGGATATAAGGCTTAGGTCTGTGTTTAAACTTGATCTATGTGCTGCAGGTGTGAGTAACCATGCCTTAAGTCATTCCTGCTGCTCCCATGTGCTTCAGCGTCTGCTTGTGAACTGCACAACTGTCCCCATTCCAAATAATGGGGGACTTGGACCAATGTCGCAGTGGAAGAGATGAGCTGAGGAGTCAGGCAGCAGCAGTCCTCATGTCAGCTAAACCCAGGGAGAAGTTTTCAGCTATATTTACAATCAGAATCATAGAATCATTAAATCATAGAATGGCCTCCTTTATCCTCCCTAGTAATTAAAAGCAGACCAAAGAAGCCATAAGCATTGGAGTCTGAATCCATTCTGAAAGTTGGGGAAACAGGCACTAAAATCACTGTGCTCTACCTGAAGGAAGGCACAGGGCCTTCTCTACAGGGACCATTAAATGAGAGTTAGTTCTTAGCAGAATTCCTGTTTCTCTTACCTTTTCACAGCGCTGACTTGCAGCACTAACCACATGCAGAGAGGTTTTATAGGCAGAAATGTCTGCTGCTGCTACTGCCCTGACCTAAAAAGGACAAAACCGCACACACACATGGAATAATAAAATAAATAAAAACAAATGGCAGGAGATGTTTTCCTACAGAAAAAAAAAAAAAAAAAAAAAAAAAAAAAAAAAACTTTGTATTGCAGCTGTTAGACTGAATTCTTCTGAGAAATGAAACAAAGTCTGAGGAACAAAAATAGTAAAACTCAGTGACACGGGAAATTACTGATGGACACGTAGCAGCACTCCAAGGGCAGGGCTGGGTCTCAGACATATCTGTGCTACTCGCATCCATTAGGGTACATTTCTGATCATTCTCCTAGGCCAGGGACAATCTCCACTAAGAGCTTAAAACGCAGACTTCTGTCATTCTGAAGTGCCTGTGAAAGAGAAGACAGACTCCTCATACAGACCCAGAAAGAAAATAGTTCTTACAAGGACTTGGAGGACAGGTCCTAAGGAAACACTCAGTAGTTTGCCATCACAAATGAGAGCATTTAAAGGGTTGCTGTAACTATTGGAAACCCCTGAAACAAAGAAAAATTAAAAGACTGTTCCCAGATTTTAACACTAGAACTATGGTTGCTCTTTGTTGTGTTGTGAGCACAATCCTGCAAGGGAACAAATGGACTGTTTGGCTGGAGGGCTGCTGAGACACCTCATGGAAGTGCCATGGGTCAGGAGGAGGAAAAGTGAGGAGGAGGAGGAGATGCAGATGGCCAGAGTTCAGATACAGCTTTTAGTATGTGAGACTTTTAGTATAGAGACTTCAGAAGAGCAGATCTTTTATTTGGAGCTGATCTCACACAACTTGTAGCTGCAGGAGAAAAAGAAGTGAAAGCTGGCAGCAACGCAGATTCAGAGCTTTTCAGTTCTCCATAATTAGTTTAAATCTACTTCCACCTGATCAGAGCACGTATTGTCACCATCTAAGGGTTTAAGGTTGCTCAGATGCATTTTTACAAGAAAAGGAAAACATGATGTTGTTTGTTTCCCAAGATCTTTAAAAATAAAGCTACCTTTGCATGTAAGAGAGAGTAGAGCTGTGTGAAGTGAAAAGAGCAAAGGAAAAGTCCTGACAAACAAATTACTGGAGGAAAAACAGGTGCTGATGCAAAGGCTCTTGGTTAAGAGCAAAGAGCGTGCTGGTGGGATGTACTGGAAACCACAGCAGGAAACACCACCACCATCTTCTTGATCTCTTTCAGAGGGATATAATCTGGGGAGACAGACAGGGAGAGAGATTCTTTTACCTTCTTATGTGTCTGTGTTGTGTCTATGTTACTGCAGCAAGGTCCAACAAATTCTAGCTCTGCATTTAAACACCATGCACTTAAACCTAATGTTTTATCCACCAGTCATTCACAAAGAAGTACAGGAAGCTTCACATAATGAATTTCCCCAAATAAACATGCTGAAGGCTGAAGGGAATGTCTGGACATTAGATTAGTCTGACAGGTATAAGCAGCCTACATGAATTTTCTTTTTTTAGCTTTCAGATTATTATTTCTCTTCTTCTGTTCACAATATTAAGGCAAAAAAAAAAAAAAAAAGAAAAAAAAAAGAAAGGCTCTAGTCATGTGCTGGGAATATCTCCATATTCACTGCACAGCCTGTCCTGCGGGCAAATATTTAGTCTAACTAAACATCATGAATGAAGAGGCTATTGGAGTATAAAGTAGAAGAATAATCTCTGAGGCTTTAACCAAGGCATTAGAAAGACCTAATAATAGCAGAGCTTTGCAGAGATGCTAAGAAAAAGCAAAAGCCATCTTGAGAATGCCTTCAAGAAAAGCTTTGCCTGTCACCATTCACTTGGCAACTTGAAAGACAGGCTTAAATTGAGAATCACACAGGAAAATAAAGATGGCATAATAATAATTGTTATAATTTTAAGAATCTGACATCCTGTTTGCCAGCACATCCTGAGTGACCCCATCAGACATCTCTGCAAGGCACAAATGACTCTTTTAATATTTAAGCCCATGTTCAAATATTTCTGTAAGGCAAATTTTACCACGGAATGACACAGAAGAAGATGCTGAAGAGCAAAATAATAAAATGCCTTTTCTCAGTGGAATACTACAACACATCATTGCCTTGATTATACTCCAGTGCCCTCCTTTATGCTTGAACTTGAGCTTTTCTCTTCTCTACCACTGGTGTTTCTCAATGGCAAGTCAGGCACATTGCAATGCTACAGAACTGCCTTCTTCTGACAATAAATGTCAAAAAATACATGCAGGCAAAAAAGTTTACAGATCATGTTCCCTGAAGGCAATAGGAAAATCAACAGGAAATTTTATTTCAAAGCCTGCTATCCAGCCAGCAAATAATGAATAACAAGGGAATCTGGTATCAATAGTTTGGAAGTTTTATTACTGTTGTCAAGTTTCCCATTATTGCTATTTTTTTTCCAAAGTAATATGGTTTACCTAATGTAGTGAGAAGCAGATGGTTTATTGCTTATAAATGGTTACCTGATTCTGGCAGAGGAAGTTTATTAAGCGGTTTTTCTGTTTTTATCTAATAATTAAATATTTTCAAATTATTTACTAGAAAAAGGGGAAAGACAGAAATAAATTATATTGTATACAAATGATTACAGACATACTGGTAAGGAATGAAACATATTATTAATAAATATTCTAATACTGGAATAATAACAATGGAAGAAGAAAATCTTTAGGATATGGAAAAGCGGTCTGGACACGAAGGAACACAGGATTGCTGTCAGGGCCTGCAGGGCTGGGAAGGCTCCTTGCATGCCCACCACAACGCACTCACCATCGCTCATTGAGGGACAGCACCTTGCAAGACCCTGAAGTGCAGGTCCTAAGGCTTTCCCATTCAGGCATCACAATATCAGCACTAGTAAACATCTGCACTGGGTGGATCTTAACCAGCTCTGCTGATGCTCCCTGCATCATCTACCCCTTGTCTACCTTGTGCAGTAGGACCCACCCTGGATGTAACAAGAGCCATTTGAGACTCAAATAGACTTGCTGCAAGATATTCTTGTTTTGGATTATTTTAGTCACAGTATCCAGTCAGTTCTGAATTTATCAAAACTTTCTAGTCATTTTGTATATAGAAGAATTACAAGAAATGATCTTTCTGTACTTGTTCCCTTTTTATGAAGCTGATGATGGCAAGCTGAATACATTAATTATGCAAGCTTATGAGAGAAATTATGCAGATGAGGTACCTGTATAATCAATCCTCTCTGTTTTCCAGCAGCTGAAAGTTAAGACTTAAATATCTGTATCCTCATGAAGTTTCTGTTCTGCAGGGAGGTAGAAGTGACTACTTCCAGTGGTTCAAGTCCCTGTATAAAAGCATCCATGTAAAAAGTGACATGTGCTTCTTCAAGGTACCTTCTTTCTTGTGTCTATGCTTTGAAGATTGTCACAGTGGTTCACAGGTTTGAGAGTGCCAGTTTACAGCTGTTTAGAAGGCTGTAAAGGTGATGGTGATAATATCAAGCTGGCTAAAAATAAAATAAATGATCCTGATTCCCTTAATATGAAAACATTTCTGTATTCTTTGCTCAGAAAACCATTTGCAATCCTAGTCAAGCAACAGCTAGTTCATCTTGGGCAAAAGAATTCCTGCTGTAACTTCACAGTGTCTTCACCAAGGTCAAAGTATTTACACTTATGAAGAATTATATTCTTTATGGGTTTTGTTGTTGTTGTTGCTTGTTTGTTTGTTTTTTGTATGGCTTTAACTATCTTTGCTATTAACACACTCAGAATATGATCAAAACTCTGGATACGTCCTCAAAAAGTGACCTTTCTATCTTTGTTTTTTCCCCAGGAATGTATAGTGTAGAAAATCCATCTTATATAAAACACTACTGATGTCAAAGCATTGTAACAAACCTGAAGGGCAATTTCTGAGAAAAATAGATGATTTTATTATGATAGAAGTGATGGTAAGGTAGGATGAAATTTGCACTGCTCTGTCCATACTATACCTGTTTCGTGGCTAAATGGAGGGATTCAGTCTCCAGTCAGAGCAGGAGCTTTCATGAACTCGAAAATATATTAAGAAAAAAGCACTGCACAAAAACACCTCAGAAATGTCAAGACATATTTTTAGCAAATGATTATAAAATAATTCTCCCGTAGTGCTGAGAACGGGATATTCTGTGTGTTTTTGCAATGCTAGCCCCGATTTTCAAGCTATTTTAAGGGTGTTTTAATACTAAATTAATGTAAGATATCATTTATTTTCACTAACAGTCATTAATAAAACACTTATGTCACCTAATGGAGCATGGAAACTATAAATTTGTTATGAAGCTCCATGTAAAAGCTGGAATATTAATACAATACCTCCAAGCAAATAAGAGACTGCAGCAGGTTTATATAATAATACTATTATAGAATAGTATTATTCAATATATTAACTGCTTTCTTCCTATTTTATAAGGCAAAAAGATTTCTTGCTTTCAAAGTTCCAGATTTCGGTGACATTCGCGTCGCTGAGAATCAACGCCGGTGAAGCAGCAGGGGAACGCTTCTCGCCTTTTTTAGGGCTTCATCGGCAGGGAAAAGTCTTGAGAGAGACGGCAGAACGGCAGTCAGGTTGCGGCGCTGCCTGCGCTCGCAGCACCGCGCTCACGCGTGGCACACCGCCGTATCTCCAGCGCGGAGCGGCGGGTGCGGAGCCAGCAGATGGCAGCCAGCGCCGCTCACAGCGCTCGTGGCTCTGCGGGCCGCCCCGTGCGCAGAACGGCCTCCGCAGCCTCTGGCACGGCCTGTCGGGGCGGCTGCCCGCAGATCCTCGGCCGCTGCCTCCGCAGGGCAGAACGAACCCCCGGCACAGCTGGGGTATCGGCTGGGGAAGACGCATAGTACGCCGACTTGGAACCTGACCCATTTTTCAAGTGAGGGGGTTCTCCATAGAAGCCTTGGTGCTGTCTTACAGGTGCACCAAAGGCAGTTTTCTTGCCCTCTGACTTTAAACTAGGAGAGTCTGGAGGGTTACAGTGGGAAGAGATTGGGTGAAAGTAGCGTCAGGAAGAACTGGCTTAGAACTGAGCAAAACTAGTAATATTTAGATACATTCTGTTTTGCTTTGTTTTGTTTTTAAAGAAAGTTATTTTCAGCAAGAAGGAGCTGTCTAATGCGTGAATGATACACGATAAAAAATGTTTAATGATAACCAAGAGATCAGCAGTCATTCCCATAGAGATTTTGCTATATATTTGCATTAATAATTTAAAGTATATATGTAGGTTGCTCTGAAAGTAATGCCTCTTATTTATTTCCACGGAAAAGACAAGGGATACAAAGAGCACAGTAACACTATATAATAGATCAAATTCTCAGCTACAAAACACTGTTTTTTGTCATAGTCACCTCTAATACCTGATTCGCGTGGATGAGACACTCTTCATTTTGTGGTGTGACAGCTGTGCCTGGCTGTCTGGAACATGGCTTGTCTTTCGTGTTGCCATCACCACTGTTGAAACGCACCACCCATCACCTTACTATGCTGCACCCACTGTTTGGTCTCTATAAACAATCAGCAAATACTGATAGATGTCAGTGGATTCATTTTTTTTCAACGTGGAGGAATTCAATTCCCCCCCTTTGCTTCACTCACACTTCCATGTCAGATCTGTTCTGTCAGACTGCTCCTCTGCTGCCACCTGTCACACAGCAGCAACATGTCATGGATGTTGGTGGGAAGGTTCAACCTCTACTGCCATTCTACTGATGGCTGTCTCTGACATCATGGGTCAACATGATAAAATGGAAGGCATTACTTTTAGAGTAGCCCATGTAAATGTCCTAAGTTGTATTACATTGCACTTTTTGAGGGCATCCATGATTTATTTAACCTGAAACTGTATGCTCATGTTTTCCATAACAGCTATCAAATACTATTACAAGATTTTCTTGAACTTACTTGCCTATAAAAATGTATCTCACAACATACGGTGATTTCTTCATCAAAGAAGATGAGAATAATTCTTACTAAATGAAAAATGTAAGAAATAGAAATGATTGCTCGATGTGTTAGGCCAGCTAACTGCTGTACTGTGTTTGAGCATAATCATTAATTGGAAAGTTATCACCAGCCATGTACTATACAAGAACGTTTAACTGCCTCCCACGGTGACCATGAAAACACAGAGACTGATGGTTTAATTAGTAATCCCAGAGATACAGGCAATGCTGAAGAGCTAAAGAACAACCAGCATTATTGTGGGGAAGAAGGAGCGACTTGAAATCTTTCCACCAGCCTGTTATGTCTCAGGCCTTTGCTGGCAGAGATAACAGCAGTGACTGTGACCTGAAATTACTGGATTATGTTCTGTAGGCCTTTGACAACAACTGTGCACCATACAGTGAAAGGTCTGTTTCCTTTCCCTGCTTCAAATGCTTTACTTTGCTCCAGTGCCTTTGCAGACTTCAGTCAGAAAGTATTTCTCATTTACATGACCTAGATAGAATAATAGTGAGAAAGATGTTCCTTGATCTTTTTTTCTGTTGGTTTGCTGTGTTCAGCCTGGAAGAAAAACGTAATCATGGGAATGCATTGTTTCTTTTATGTTGATATTAGGAAGCAATACAAGAGAGAGTGAGGGATAGATCCAGGCAGAAGCCTTGCAATAAATGGGCAGAAAAACAGACGGAATAACTTTAGAGATTAGAGAGTTTTGCTTACATTTTTAAAAGTTTCTTGTTTAGCGACTTTTCAGACTTGATCTTATTACACTGACCTATGGCTGCCAATAAGTGTACCCTGGCCAACTTAACTCCAGCACCACCATGTTGAGAACCATGTCAGTAATAAGAAGGATAGCTTAGTGGGTGGCTCATTCCATGCTTACTCATTTTAGAGTCATTACCTCAGCTGGCACACTGGACAATCTATATTATAAAGTGCTATGCTCCGACTTGAGCTGTGCTTATTGAAACAGCTTGAACACATCTTGACTCCTTTTGGCCTAAACTATTGCTCAGTTACATTCATTAGTGAGCTTTGTGATTGGTCACAGGGATTCCATTTCTAACCTAGAGAAGGCCTTCCCATGTCCTGTTTATCATATGGTAGAGTGTGAGAAATAAATCTGTGTCAAAGTAACAAAACAAAAAGCAGAGGAAACACCCAGGTACAATTTTCCATGGACTGTCACAAGGTACATATCCATGAAAGAAGTTGGTGAAGCCTTTTGGGGTTGATTACTGACAGGCTTCTGCCGTGCTCACTGATCTATGCACCAGATAATGAAGCTGAATGTATGAATAAATCATTTTCTCAGGAAGGAGAGAAACAAAGTTACTACTTTTAACAACTTTAAATATTTAATTCCTGTAAAGTAGTACAAAAAGTAGATGGCTGCCCAGAAGTTTGTAGAATCTCCAAATATAGAGAAACTGGGACTAGCCAGAAGAAAGAACATAGGAAAGGAGCTAACAGCATGGTGGTGAATAATACGAGTAAATGAAAATGCAAACCTGCTTTTCAGTAACAGGACATTAAAAAGTTTTTTGAAAATTCTCGTTCTGAAAATGGAAGTATTGATTTTAAAACAATAGGTTTGAGGCTTCTTTTGTTATCAAAGCACAACAAAAACTGTATGCCCACTGACACTGATGAGCTTTGAATTCAGACTCCATCTTCTTGCAAAACTATGTCAAATATACAAAAATGTCTGCCCAGTCAAGCATAGTTAGGAAATGTGAGACAAAAGGACCTTGACAGAGCGTCTGTCAAATTAGAGGAATTGGGGAAACAGTCCAAGCAATCATGAAGGCGTTTTCCAGTATACTATGTCCAAATACCAAATTCATACTCAACATAGTTTAACTCAAATTCTTTCATATTTGTATTAAACTCAGAAGAATCCAGTAGTGGTGATAATTTTCTAAGAATAATTTTAAGAAAGAAATAGACCTAAACCAAACATCTTCCGCAGTTTCCAGTAGCTAACAAATATTTGTTCCATATATCTCAATTCTGGTCCGCTATTACGTAAAAAGAGGAGCACGTTGTGTTTCAAATCTTTGCTATTATTATGTCCATTGTAAATAGCTATTTAGAACTAAAGCTACTGAAAGTGGTCTCCCAAAACTCACAGAGGAAGCTGACATGCTGTTCAGCTGGAAACAGCAAACAGCCTTCTTGAAGGATAATTGATGTGAATCCTTTTCAATAGGAGATCTGTGCTCTGAGCACTCAAAATACATCATGGAATACTAATCACACTACTTCCCAACACAAACGAAAAATAAAAAAGGATAGAGTGCACCACTGAACTGAGATGATGCATCCCTTTGGAGACGTTTCAGGGGGAAAAAAGGATGCTTGTCTACATGGTTATATAGACTTAAAGAAGAAGCCCGAAACAGTGTAACACAAACACATAGCACAAAAAATCTTTTATGTTCCCTCATGTAAGAGAGAGAGAACAGATAAATCAACACAATCCTATTGTGAGGGGTGAGACATGGCAATAATATCATTTTCTTATTCTAGCATGCTAATGGAGCCTGAAACAGTGCAGAAGAAAAGGCATGGGTGGAAGGTTACTGGAAAGAAAGCTGGAACTGCTTTGTTCTGCCTTTCTTCTGGAGGCTGAGTTTTCCCTCCAAAGATAAAATGGTGGGGCTGTGTATCTCTGACAATGGCTTGAACAGAAAGCACACACCTCTTCAACCACATGATGCAGAACACACGCTGCTGCACGAGGCATAATCAATCATAAACGGGTCCAGCAAGTACTGTCCAGCACATCTCACTAAGATGCTTCACCTTCATCTTTTGATAAGGTAATAAACTTCATTATTAGGAATATTGAAAACATTTTTGTTCCTAACAGAAGGGAGAGGCTGTCTAATAGTTCCATCTCTTTCAATCAAAATACTTACTACGCGTGTCTGTTAAGGGTGCTGTAGCAGTGAAAATTGACTCCAACCTTCTATGCTGTCACTTTTCACTACAAAATGTGAGGATCACAGGCTGGCTCTGAATGTGGCCTGAAAAGAAAACATTTTCTTCCAATAGTTTTTTTCATGGTGAGACTTTTTAGCCTGTGTTTGACATTCTGAATTACATGATTATATAGGATAAGACTTCAGCAACATTTTGCATTGTAAAGATGGAGATGCTCAGCATTTTGCCAGATGCCAAGTGATACTCTGATATTTCTATCTTCTCTTTAAATTGAATGACAGTCAGCATATTCACAATGAAGCTGAGACAATCTGCTATCAAGTTACAGTGGTGATATTTTCCCCGATGAAGATCCCACAGCTTGTTGGAATAAAGCTCCTTAAAACTCGGTGCCTGGAATAGCTCCAGCTCCAATTGCTCTCTGTGTAATACAATTTTATATTTGTGCCAGTCTAATAAGTAGATCACTGGGTAGAGGCTCTTGTAAGTAAGTCTATACGTACTGCACCATTTCCTGGCTCAGTGTGCTCCAGCGTTGCAGGCTGTGTGCAGTGGGGGAGGTGCCAGAGCTGATCAAGCAGTGTAATTTTATACATTACTGAATCAGTGCAGGAGAAACCTGGAGGGACAAAGCATCATCTTCTCTTTGGACTGCACTGTAAAATCCTACAGCTCTCTTATCCCAGCCATGCTCTGATACGTTTTTTCTCTCCTTTTTCTGATTTTGGTGTGAATGATAAGTGATCTGATGATGGCTCTCGTTATGGAACCTATTAGCAAGTGGATGCCCAAGCAAGTAGTGGATTGGATGAAAGGTATGATTGTTTATTATCATGCATTGTCTGCACTTTGGATCCTTGCAAATATGTATCTGCTCCTGTATTCTTTGTTTTGGGAAGAGTTTATTCAGTTTTAATAACCCATATGCTGCTTTGCACAGTAGTTTTCAGAGGCACGACTGAAGAGCAAGGCTGTTTAAGCTGTACAGCATGTTGTCAGAATTTCTGCTGGGAACAGAGCAGGGATCTAATGCATTTGTTGGAAAATGCAGACATAAAGTATTTGTGTCTCAGGGCTCCATTATGCATTGCACAGCGTAACGTTATTATGTTTGGCTGCTTTAAATTTGCCCTGATTAGGTCTGTTTTGTTCACGTCAGGTGATCTGATGCAGTGTCTGTGCAGCACTCGTGGTGTAGTTTGGGGAGATACAAGCAGCGTAAGGTGCCGGTGGCTGGTCTGAGGAATCCTGATGCTTTGGTGACATGTCCTGATTCGTTCAGGCTTCCCAGCTTGTGCTGCTCTGTGCGAGGCTCTGCGTCTCCGGCAGCCCCGGTACCGAGGACTGTGCATCCTGTGCCCGATGTGGGGCGGGCAGGGGGAAGCGCGCGGTGCTGAGCATGGCTTCACGGGGGAAACTCTTCCAGACAACTTGACAGGAATGACAATTTCCTGCACGTTTGCAGCTTCACAACACAGCCATAAGCTGTGACATGTTGTGCTTTATAATGCTCAGCAGTGTTACAAACAGCTTGGTTTGGAGGGGAGGGGGAAGAATTGTTCAAGATGAGAAGTATTTTAAATGTCTCCTGAGTGAGGAAAATGTATTTCCACAGTGGAATGCATTACTGTTACACGCTGCTTCTGATGAGCTGCCTGTCTTAGAGACAAATGATTTCTGCTCTAATGGATCTCCATTATATAAGGAAAAGAGGTGCAAATTTTGTTTGTGAATTACTCACGGAAATAATTTCTGTAATGTGATTACTGAACTTATTGGAGGGATGAATTGGATACCCAGTATAATGTCATTAAAGCTTTCAGTGCGTTATCGTTAATAAGGGAATGGCTTAGATCTCATTTTGCTGAGATACATCTCCATACAGAACTGAAGTGGGACTGTTGGAGTGCCCATCAGCAGCACCGCGCTTCTGAGCAAACTATTCTTCTGCAAGCATACAGTATTGTGAAGGGAATGGTATCTAAGGGAATGTATGTCTCAGGTGGTTGTCAACTCAGGTTAATTGGGAGGTCTAAAGCAGGTCATTGGGGTGTATCCCAAAGCCATTAGGTGCAGGATTGAGTCCCATATTCCAATGACAGTATTTGAAATCAATATGTAATATAAGTGCAGAGGAGACTTCTGATCTACACCTTTATATTAAGTACGTAAAAGACTTATAAAGTAGACCTGCTTATGCTATTTTAACTCATGGTTTGAATTGTTATGTAAATTGGATATCAGTGTGTAATACTTGTTGCTTAATTTAAGAATACTCCTTACTACTTTTTTATCCTTTTTGATGTAAAAGCTAATTTCATCTTGGGAAACTCTAATCCACAGGAAGCAAAACCAAAAGGTTCCTAAATGTATTGAGTTGTTTGACAGTTACATTTCTATACAAAGACTGCATCCTGCATCCACAAGGAAGTCTGGAGTAGACAGGATTGTCAGTTTTCTGCCTCTGGGCTTATGCATATATATAATACAGTAAACACTGAAGTATTGACAGGACGGATATTTCCCTTGGTAACATGACTGTTGCAAATCTACAAACAGTAAAGTTGCATATATATTCTTTTTCACCACGTTCCTTTTTTATCCCAATGTTTGCTTTTAGAAAATGCACATTTCAATTGAAATCAAAGAACAGATGTAACAAACACAAATGGAAGCATCCCAAAATTACTTTAAAAGTACATGGAAATCCTTAATTTTACAAAATTTGCCCAGTTGTGGCCACTAGGCAAAATTCCCTTTAATTTATGTATGTTCTGATGTCAGCTCCATTAGCTATAGTTACTCTTCTAAGTGGCTATGAATGCATTAGAGAGGTCAAAGTCTTGCAAAGTAGCAATATTCACATTCACATAGTAATGTAGTTTTACATATATCAGCTAGACTGAGAGGACACTTTTTTAGCAGGACTAAAAGGTACAGTGAAAACATTTTGGGGAAATTAACACTATAAATGTGGAATACTATCTTTACCATAGAAAGTAACATCTTAATGAACAATGTATCTAATATTGCAGGTGTAATATGCCTTTTTATTCCTTAAAAATGTCTAGTCAGCTGTGGGTTAAAGGTTGCATGTTGTAACACATTTCATAGGTAAATAATATGTTGGGTTTTTTAACTTGCATTTGTCATAACTTAAGATTCTTTAACTTAGTTTTAAAATGGTGATTACAGTACGTGGTATGAGATTAACTAGTAGTGACTACCAGCAGCACCAAATAATTGAATGGTAGATGGGAGTGAGACACAGAAATGATGTTAATAGTTTGAGACCTGGCTACCCAGAATGCATCCTGATCATGGTGTGCTGTTAGCAGAAGCAGTTACAGCCCAAGTTTCAACCAAGAGAAGACATCCTTCTGTCCTTTTGCTTAAGGAAATGTTACTTGCCAAAAAAAGTAAAAATTACTAGGCTTTAAGAAACATTATTATGACAAGTTGGCATCTTGTATTTATTCACAGTTCCTATCTCGGGAATGCATTCATCTGGAATTCAACTTGGGCACTGCATCTGAGGATGTGGACAACCTGAAAAGGCCAAGCAAGTTTTTAGAAATTGATTCTAGAGGCTTTATATAGGACTGAAATTAAGGCTTGAAATAGCTTTGTATAAAAGAAATTGTCTTCAGAGCATAAAAAATATTTTGTAAAGATTAGCAAACACATAGCAGAAGGCACTATGATTAAAAAGAAACTTTTCAGTTGAGTAGAAACATGAATTGTGAGGTTTCTTTTAAAAGAAGGGTTTTTTTTCTTTATTTTTTTCCAAAATTTTAAAGTTCTGTAAATGCTTTTCACTTCAGAAAATGAGTATTTCTTCTGGCACGTCTCCATTTCTTACATAACTCAACTATTTTCCTCTGATGTGTACTGTGGACTTTGAAATTTACTTTAAGAGGAAGAACTTTACATTGCATTGCTTAAGTTCTATTTCAGCACAGCAGGGAAAACAAATATTACCTGTACAACTTACACAGGTATTAATTATCACAGTACTTTACAAGCTGGCTCTCTTTTTCCTCTAATAAACACGATTAAATGACAAGATGTACTTCAATAATTACATCTGTAATTCTTTGACCTGGAGACTTTCGTGCTTGTTGGCCAATGAACTTTTGCATTTACTATGAAACTCAAAGACACTTTGCGGTTGCCAGCACGCTATCAGTGAGCACTCCTCAACCAAATCCAGCCGTAGATGTTTCTGCTTATTGCAGGGGAGCCAGGGGACCTGCACTAGGTGATCTTTTAGGGTCCCTTCCAACTTGAACAATTCCACGATTCTATGGTGTGCATCCATGCACAATGGAGGATAATCCTGTAAGGGGTTTGGTGGGTTTGGAGGGGTCACTCTTTCACAGTGGGTTAACACCTGTGTACAGATAAATACTAATCCTTTGGAAAAATCCAATGCAATGAAATACAGCTCTGACTTTTAGAAAACAGCTGAACATTAAAATAAGAAGGATAAGCCAGTGGTGGCTCAAGCACCTGTAAGTAACAACTCCACTTGACGTCCTTTACTCGGAGTCTCAAAGACTGGCAGTAAGGTTTGTGTGCCCAAACAGCCTGCAGTAGAGGATCCTCTCATAACGAATGCTCAGCTTTAGATATTCACTTCACAACTGCAACCAGTTTCTCCCCTTAAATCTAGAATTTCTCCACTCTCAACAGGAGATGCAGACATGGAAAAAAAAAATTAATTCAGTTGGTAAACTGATTAACTGTGCTGCACTGATCCTGTGCAGAATAATTATATGTTTAGCTGAAGGGTTTTCCTTAGCATGTAATTCCCTGATTTCAAGCTGGCTCATAAAAGAGAAAGGAAGGGAGGGAGGGGGAGCTGAGAGCAGGGAAGCTGATGACGTGAGAGGACTTGTTAGCATTCACATCACACAGGGCTCTGGCAAACCCCTTCTCAGTCTCCTTTTGCTTTTCATTAGATCACTACCTGTTCTGCAGCAGTCTGTCAGGAACAGGGAGTCTCCTCTATTTACAGAGCGCAATATATAAAATCCTGCAGTGTACTGGAGGCACAGCTAAATATTATGATCTACTGCAAATGCAGCCTTAGAGAACTGATCTGGATGATACTTAGCTTCCTTGATCCTCCTTCGTGACCTTAGAATCCTGTAATGCAAGAACTCGTCTTCATAAGATGCAATTTAAAACTTGGGTAGATAACCCAGGTCATACCTTATTTTGAAAAATGTAAGTTTGATAGCATCCTTTCAGGTCTTTTTGTAGACAAATAGATTTGAAAGAAAACTGAGAACTACAAACAGAGAAGTCCTCAGAATTAGCAGTGAATTGTCAAGCAGTTCCAAAGTGAAAGGTTTCATCATTTTCCTTCTACTCTTATTTCCAAAACTGAAACAAACAATTTATTGTTGTGACTCCCAGTTGGATTACTGTGTTCCTCTAGTACCACATTGGCAGTTTTTGCTAGAAGTCATTGAATCAGAATTGTCTGCAATTCTTCTCTGGGTCTTCCTAAAAGTTTTAAACTGTTATACCTTTTAGAAATAAATTATGGCAGCAACTACTCTGTTGATTTTTGCTATTTAGCCAGGTTAAGATAGTGATTTCTTAAAAAATATTGAACAGGATGAGTTAGTGCTAATAAATACCTGACTTCTGAGTTGAGCCCCAGGATTCTCAATAATTAGCCAAAAAAACCCAAATTTTCCAACAGTGATGAGGGAGTGGCACAGAAATAATGAAGAAGGAGAAGAACTAGGCTGGATAGTTGGATTAACAGCCATAAGGTGCCAGGATTTTTGTGCCTTTTTCTGCCCTTCTTCCAGAAGCAGCTGAGTTTGGGCTCTCTCTAAGCAAGGCAAGCACAATAAATGTGGATTACCAGAGGTTTGCCATGGGCAATGCCAGTAATGGGAACCTGCCTCGTATCATATATTGTCTATATAATATAGAAATATAGAAATTATTTGGCTGAGTTATTTCTTCATCCCTATCATTATTACCTCTTTTCTCCTAGGTTTTTTGAGGACGACTTAGAATCTATATATTTTCCAAGAACTGACTGAGAATTAGCACTATCCCCATAAAAGATTTTAGCAATGCTTGCAATTTAACACTCTGTATTTATTATCTGGCAATTTAGGGATATATTACAAATTTTTCCCATCTATAAAGAATATACATTCAGACTGCTTTAAATAAATGTGAAATCTGCATGCAGAAAAATCTGAGCCGAATGAATGAATGTCCCTCCAGTTACATTTATCAAGTGTAACTAATCTTTCAGGTCACTATGTGAACAAATTTATTTTATTGTCTAGAACCTTAATACAGGCAGTCAATTGTCATGCATTGCATTATCCTGTAACCTTTTCTTAAGACACATTATGCAAAATTCTTACCTTTCTTTGAATTCTGACCACTGCAGGAAGAACAGATGAACAATGCAAATTCAGAAGAGACCAGCCCCCTTCAGGTATCCCTATTTCACAGTGCAACATATTAGGAAACAAAATTCAGAATAAACTGGATCCTATGGATGACGCTTTCAGATCTGATTAAATGAGGCACTGTACATCAAGTTACTGCAGAGATATTGGATGCTCCTTAAGCAACAATATACTGTCAAGGTTTCTTCCCAGACATAATCCAGGGACACCTTCTTGCCCTACTAGTTTCTCATTCTAATTTTCCCTTTCTGACACCTCAAATGCAGTGAGAAGGCACTTTCTGGGAGTGTCCTCAAGATGGTGTCCTAAATGTACACTGTGGGTCAGATGGATGCTTCATGTACTCGAGTAAAGAAATATTCCCATCTAATGACATACCCAGACATCTGTTTCTAAGCGGTTTAATCTCTTACATTTCTATTTATAATGATGAAAAAAATGCATGAGGTGCAATAAATATTACAGTGCTTGCATATGCCAGGAAAGCAAAAAGTATATTATGATTTGCTCTGAGGTGTTTTGAGAAATTATTTGAACACCTTGAAGAGTTTAGAAGAAAAAAAAAGGAAAGTACTTCCAACAACTTTAATGCCACTCTTCCTGAGAAAATCTGTCCTGCCAAAGCTCAAAGCTGACAGAAATGGATATGAATATGTATATATTTATATTTATGTGTGTATATATATATTTAAAGATACTAAATGAAACATTGTACTTAATAAATATCAATAGTATGGAATACTGCTGAACAACTACGTATATTCATCATCTCCTGTCAGCTTAATTTTTTAGATACCTTCTAAATGCTACTACTGCAGTAATTTACTGTTCCTACTAAATCTGAACTTTTCAGGTGGTACCATGATGCTGTGTAGCAATGACAGGACTTAGGAAGAGGGAGCTCAGTGAGTTATTATTATAGATTTCAGAGAGAAGAAAAAATTGTAAGGTTGTATTTGTGAAGAGCTCTAGAGGTGATTCAGAATGAAATTATTCCTGATTAACTAATTCTCAGATGGCTTCCAACAAGTGTCCTTGTTGACCTTCTACAGTACTGCACTCAGAAATATTCCAGGCCAGTGCTACGTTTGGTTTTCTTTACTCAAATTCTCCACCAGCTGGTCTGCAGCAAAAAGAACTACAAAAGCACTCTGGTGCATTTCAGTTGTAGTGTGGGTGATGTTTAAGATAAAAATGCAATAGATTGTAATTTTACAAAATACACTCAGCTCTATTCCCTACAAACATGTTCACCTTTGTCACTCTAAGCATCATACAGAGACAATTCCATAGATTTTAGGAGGCAGTAATTGTGTCTTCTGTATACTTGTACTGAAACTACTACAAATATAGAAGGGATTAATTTGACACATCTGCCTTTTAGTTTACATGGAAAACTACCTCTGTTTGAGTTAAGATAGACAGTAGTGTCATCAGCGTTTGAGTTAAGATAGACAGTAGTGTCATCAGCCTGACAACTCAGACACAGCAATTATCACTTGAATGAAAAGCATGTTATAGCTCTCTTCACTAGCTTCCTCTGTTCTGTTTTCTTCTCCCTCCTCCTATTTATTCATTATTCTCTCACAGTTTGTTTCTTGCTTTATTTTGTAATCATATAGAGACTAAGCATCAGATTGTGAAGTAAATCATTCATTCTACACTAAATTCTAGTTCTAGCCTTACATAACTCAGGGAATAGAGGGTTGCAGTGATTTGAAAGTGAATTGCCTTCAAAATGCAGGAGCAAATAAGTGAGAAAAAGAGAAAGGAATAGAATAAAGAGTGTGGGAATGATAAAATCCTTTTCTCCTCTCTCCCCAGCATTCTCCAACCTGTGGCTGCTCCTGTGTGGGAGGTTTTACCATCCTATATGACAAAGTTCATGTGTTTTAATAAATAATGCAAACATCAGTTGCTGTGCCATGCAGCCTCTCTTGAAATGCAAATAGTTCTAATCTTTCAAAATTTTGTTTTCAGCAACAGAGACATGTCTATATTAAGCATTTCCAGATACTAAAAAGCAAACGACTTCAGCGAGTCTTGGTCTGAGGCACGGCAAACCAAAGATGGTTCTTTATACTTCAAATATACATCCATCAAATAATTATTTTATAAATAAAGGCGTACCATTATAACAGCCTCATATTGCTTAGAGAAAGCTAAAAACTTCCTACTTGTGTAGGAAAATCCAGCCTAAAATGCTCTAGCACATCTTCCAGGAGCTTTAAAGTGCAGATGGAAGAAGCTGTATGTTAATGTTTCATCAGATGTACATTAAAACCTACCATGAATATTAAGGATGCTTCTCACTTCTCTCTCAGACTGAAATTTTGCTTCCCTGGAAGACAGAGGGGAAGTGTTCAAATAGGGTATCAACTTAGCACGTTCTTTGCAGTGGGTAGAAAGACCTCTTGCTCTAAATAGGAATGTGCCCATTGCCCATTGCTAGGGCAGGAAAATCATATCTAGGTACTTGTAATTGATCACTCAGCATGAACAATGAGCTCATATTGAAATGTTCTAATTTATAGAACACCAAGGAGAGATTTTAACTGCTCACTGTCAAGAGATTTTAATTGTTAGTTACCAAGCCACACTGTGAATTTTCTTAGTTATGCAGAAATCCACCTTGTGATTTATGGAAGAAATAGGCACTCAAAGCAGAGAAGAAATGCTTTGAACCTCAGATGTGAACCATGTACTGGGAAGAAACTACTAGAAAAATATAATAGAGTCTTAGAATGATCACTAATGGACTTTCATGTAAAAAAAGAAATGGATCCATTTAGAGCAGTAGATCAGAGATGCTGCATTTCTAGGAAAAAAAAAGAAAGGAGATTGAAGAGAACTAGTGAATAATGCATCAAATATACAACAAATAATTCATCAAAATGGCAAAACAGAAAGATTATAACTGCAAATGGAGAGATGAGAAGTTTTCACATATTTAGTAAAAGGACAGATAGAGGGTAATTTTAAATTATTTTAATTTTCTTAAAAAAATGGAGCAAAATGCTTCTTGAGACTTTTAGAATTGGACTTAAAAGCAGTAAAAACTGTGCTAAGCCATTGAGCACTAAAAGAAGGGTGGGCAGAGGGATCTTAATAGCTATTTCTTGTTTCTCTGATGACCCTCAGCAAAAATTATCAATAGCTTTTGTGGTGAGAACCGAAGTAATGATTTGCATATCAGTAATAACTAAATATTTTAAAAGCACATGAAATCATTGAAATGATCACTCAAAACAAGTATTTAATTTAATCTCTGATTTTTTCCAAAAAGCCATAAGATCACTTAGAACATGAAAAAAAAAAACTTTCTTAACCCTAATGAGCTGTCCTTCATTTATTCTCTCCACTGTTAAGTTCCATATATTTTTACCTGTCTAATGGCAGTTCTGCAGCTATTTCTTTAATAACTCCTTTGTGAGTTCCATTAGTGGCAAAGCAGCACTTATCATTCATAAAATACTTTGAATATTTACATGTTCTTTTAAGAACAACTTTTGCAATAAAAGAGTTGATATATGAGGAATCCTGGCATCTCTAATAATTTAATTCTACATAATCTTTGGTGGTTTTCAAAATTATTTAAGTATCTCAGGTATACCTTTGACAGATCTTCAGCTTCCATATTACATATCCAGGCAGAAATTTCATGCGAAACAAAGCTGTATAGTTCATCTCTGTAATGTCAGACTAGCCTGCTGATTGCAGGGCATATGAAATAATTCACCCTTCTGACTTTTTTTTTCTTCTTTTACCATCTGATGTCATACTTGGTTTGAATTGCTGGAATTACCACAAAATTTGTTCTTTCAAATCTCATTAATATCCCATATTTGAGGTGAGATGATAGGCAGTATTTTGATTTTGCTTGCAAACTGGTATGGTGTCACATAAAAGCACAATGTCACTAGCAAAATTAAACCTTCTAGTGTACTATAGTAATGTAGTACCATCCTGCAAGTCTGTATTTGTTCTTGTAATGAAGCAAATGGCAGTGGTGAAAGAACATGGGTGAATAATCTGCATCTGGTTAAGCCTACTAAGCATTTTGGCAAACTTAGCTAGATCTGCACAAGTCACATTCTGGATTCCTGTCTTATTGCTGTTGAGAATGTGTGGTGAAAATGATTGAGAGCAGGTCATAATCATATATAAAATTCATAAGTTATGTAGAACACTGAAATATGTATTATTATTTTGCAGCAGTTCAAGAAACACCAAAATGAATTACAATGGAACAATCTGACCATCACTAATAAATATGGAACCAATGACTTTCTGTGCTCTACAGATGACATCCCTAATGCAGGTTACTGAAGTTCTACATCTAAGCATTGCCCAGATGATAACAGAATCCACATTTCTGGGTTTTGGTGTATGTAAAGAATGTAGAACATATCTTGGGGAAACAAAACAAAACAGAACAAAACAAAACAACAACTAATTAGTGAATATGTTAAAACACTGGCTAACTTCTTACTCTAAAAAAAGTAGAAAAAGTAGTTTTTGAAAAAATGAACTGTAACTCATTACAGAGTGAAAAATGAACTAGGTTTCCATTTTACATCCAAGGAGCTCAGAGGAAATTGAAGGCAAACTTGTGCAATTTTGGTCAGAAAGTCATTTTGCCACTAACTCTAGGTAAGATTATTCAATAAAATTAATTTACAAGCCTAGATGCCCAACAGAGTGTGATAAATTCTCTGTGATGAATTCACATGGTGCTTCAAAATTATTGCAAGTTGTGTACTTGTATTTAGAGAAAGCATGTGGTCTTCCTTAAGGCCATCCCCACAATCTCTCTATCTGTGCAAATCTTAGGAAAGAGGGATTATCTGAGATTTCTCCTGAACAATAAGAAATTCAATTGTATTTGAAGACTGTTGATGCACTACCATCTGTGTTGCTTTCAATCCAAATGACTGTCAGTAACAATTGCACACTAAAACAGAATAAGAAGAGCATGTTTTTTATTAAGTTTTCTGCAAGACATCATCCCAAAGCTAACTGACCTTGAGTTTGTATTAGTGAACCTTGCATACAGCTAAACGTGGTTCACAAAATCAGTAAATGAGAGACAACTATAGAAAAACAAATCCATTATTACAGTAGAGCATCTCTTTTTACAGTAGCATCAGTATATCTTGTACACTGCTCTGTGTAAGGTGATAAAACTGATCAAGCAATATAATTAAGAAATACTCTCAAGGGACTCTTTAGATGAGTAAAGTCATGCACTGTATATTCCCTTTCTTGATTAAAAAGGTACAGTGATCTTCCAAGTATTCCCCTCATATAATCTACTAGAATCTAGTAAAAAAGCAATGTTTATTAAAGCCATGCTTATTTCCAGTGTTCATTATCTTCTGTTTTGCACCTGTGTTTCCAGCTTCTGTGTTTTAGCTCATTGGTTAGACTCTAAGAATCAATAAATGCTAATACACAAGGAGGATAATAACAGGAGTGGAAAAAACCATGCCTATAAAACTATTTAAAGAAAGTGTAGTAGTCTAGTGCATGTATGGGCAAATGTACATACAACTTTTGATAAAACATATTTAGGCAATTGCACAATTGCAGTTGTTAATGAAAGTGACAAATATTGCTTATGCACAGATGTATTTGCACTGGTCTGCAAATACATCAGATTGGAAATGCATACATTAGCATAATAAAGGTAAATGTTTATGATTCAGTAAATTATATTTTTTCTCAATCTATATTAACCCAAATCATCATTGTGACTCTTGCATATTGGTGTTGATGAAAGTACATGCTCATGTGATCTGAGATTCTAAGAGTATGAGGTAACAGAAAGCAAAGTGCTTTTCTCTTCTGCCTGGAGAAGAGAGGGGACCATGTAGTGGCCTTCCAATACCTGAAGAAGGCATGCAGGAAAGCTGGGGAGGGACTTTTTATAAGGGCATGTAGCAACAGGACAAAAGATAACAGTTTTAAATAGGAAGAGGGTAGATTTAGACTTGATGTTAGGAAGAAATTCCTTACTGTGAGGGTGGTGAGACACTGGAACAGCTTGCTCAGAGAGGTTGTGGATGCCCCCTCCTGGAAGCATTTGAGGCCAGGCTGGGTGGGGCTTTGGGCAACCTGGTCTAGAGGTGTCCCTGCCTATAGCAGGGGAGTTGTAACTGGGTGATCTGAAAGGTCCCTTTCAGCTCAAACCATTCTATGATTCTATGATTCTAAGAACGATGTTAAAATTTGTAACTTCATCTACTCATGGTGAAAACTAGAAGGTAGATTGCTTTGTCTGTTGTCAATGTCTGTATTGCCTGATTCACTTCTGTTTAAAACAACAATCACACTTCAGTCCGCAGCTGGAATTTCAGCTAAAGATAAAATTGTCCTTGTGCATCTTTTATAACAATTTAAAATTCTGAGACGAGAGGCACTATGTAAATGTAGGATCATTATTAGTATCCTGCTGCTTGTTAGGTTTTTCTCTTCTTCAGCTCAAGTAACCTGAGTCAAAGCGGTATTTACTGCCGGAGTAATGCACACAATGCTGTCTGGGGATTAGTAAAGCTTTCTGGGGATATGTTGTTTCCATACAGCAATATTTCAATAAAAAACTCTTCTTTGCATGGTTCAAGGCATTTGTGGATTGCTGAAGAGGATATCCACAGTGACCAACAGAGTTAGTAGGGACTGAGATATGAGAAGTTCATATGAGAAGCATGATGCAGATAAGGGTTCTGAGCTTCACAAGTAATTTCAAGAAAAACTGTACTTAACAGATCAGAGAGAGATGGTGAAATGCAGAGAAGTGGCAGTTATTACTATTAGCATCTGTAGCACATGAGGGTTATGAAATTTTGTCTTGGGCACTTGCACTTCAGAGACATTGTTCCACAGTGCAGGGAAGCGTTAAATGAGGAGGTTGCATGTGGTGGGGGGTTGGAGTTTCATGATCCTTGAGGTACTTCCAACCCTGGCCATTCTGTGATTCTGTGGAGCACTTTCAGGAATTAAGATCTGGCTGGCAATTTCTTCATCAGGGAAATCACAGCTCTAAGACTGAAGTGTTTTCTGCATACATGTAGCCCATTAATCAAGGGAAAATCTGAAGCATATTATTCATCATGTTTGCTGTGTTTGGATTTGAGGTGATGGGAATTAAAATACAGATCTTAAATTTTACTATAAAGTAACATGAAAGGGTTGCTCTGAAGGAAAATACATGATTGGGCCTGCAAAGGTTTAGACATCTGCTACAAGCATATGGGTTGGCAATCATTAGCTAATTGTTACAAAAATACAACAAAAATATATTTTTAATGATATAATTGATGCTTTCAGGACAACTAGCTCCATAATCTTTCCTCCTTACTGTCCCTGTTATGCTTCACAGTGCTCAAAAAGCACACAAACCATTCACCCACAGTACTTGTTAAGTTAGAGATGACTTATTTTGAAACATTTTCAAAGTAGAAAATAACTTGCATGTCTATTGTCAAAAGTAGTATTATAGAAAAGTTTTATGCTGTATTGACTTTCATGTGGTGAATTGTCTCCTAAATGTGTGTATGTTCTGGGTTTATATTGCAGCGTGATGTGGAGACAGTACAAATTTACTTATGAATGAATTTAGTATGAATGTGCTAATTTGAGATAGCATGGATGCTCAGGGATGCTATTGGAAGTCATAAATAAGTATGTGTTTTCAGGTAAGTTAGCCAGCGGAAGAACAGCTATGTTTTGTATGGTCCAGCAACAAGGCTGATGAATTAGGGAGAAGGAGGAGGAGGAGGTAGTTCTGTGTTTATCTGCTAACTTGAGAGCCAGTCCTGTGGCCACGGTTTCCTCTCTTGATGGATTTAGAAAGCAACCTGTTCTAAAGGGACTACCTCTTATTACAAGTATGTGCAGCATGAGCATAATGAATCTTAATTAATCTTGAGTCCATCTGATGATATTTAATCTAATGACATTGAGTTCAGTTACCTTTATGTCATGATAGAGAACTTTTTCTTGCTTAAGACCAATGAGCTCTTACAGACAGCTTTGATAGGTCACATACTGATTCGTGACCTAGCATTAAACAGGAATCTTATAGAGAAACAGAATCTCCTAGTCTGGTCATCATAAGCCGAGTACTTTGTGAACCATAGCCTCTGGGAAAATATAATATTCATTCTCTGTTCCTTTTTTGTGTATTTTGATTTCATCTTTGATTCTTTTAAGCTAAAAGATCTTCACAGTTTCTTCAACAAATACAACTTACTGCAATCTTCTATAATATAGTAATTTAAGAAAAAAAGCCTTGGGCTGAATAGCATTATTAACATTGGGAATGCCTGCTGTTTCTCAGGTATCTGTCAGTTCAGCATAAGGAAAAAGCTAATTATGTTAAGCAGGTCAGTCAGGAAGAAATCTGAAACTCTACACAGCAGTTAGAAATCAGTGTCCAGACTTAGGCTGAATTGTATCACTGAACAACTGCGCAACTGACAAAGTAACACGCTGGCAAAGATGCATACTGCTAATATTTAAGAATGTAATTTATCAGACATGCAATTAAAGAACTCCATGCAAATCAAGGAGTTGATTTGCATAGGAGAAGGGTGAGAAGGACAGTGAGGAAAGTAAGAAGATGTGAATAAGAGAAAACAAACTGGAAGTAGTATGTGGGTAGATAGCCTCTTAATGCAACAAAGCTTTTCTACTTAAAAAGTGGAAAAGAGCTGTAGATAACTTCTGAGACACTGGACAAGTAATCCTGAGTAATTATACCTATATATAGCTGAATACATCCTATTTTTATAAAATATTTATTAATTTTAAAAGGTTTAAATTACACTTGGGGATGTCAAATCCCTTGGAATTCAAAAGCACTTAAATATTACAGTTAAATTACTTATGTTAAAGAAACACTTCTTAAGATTAAAAGATTAAGAATGTAGACAATTCTTTAAAAATATTCACTTCCTGTATCATGTAGTACCAACATAAATTTTGGTAAAGTTAAATATTCTATTCTCCACTCTACTTATTTAGAGTAGATTGCTTGACTTTGCCATTTTGTTTAAGTTGAAGGATTCAGCCGGTGAGGCAATATTATTTTACAGCACTGTTTAGTTTAGAAATGCAACAGGTTTAATTCTTGAATACAAAACAATTTTTTCCATTTGAAATAGAAGAATGGAAGCCTTGTTTTAATGCACTCAAGTGACCTGACATTATGAAGAAGTTTTGCCTATTTAGTCAAGTAGGGTACATAAGATTATTCCTAATAGCTTTATGTTACCTATTTGCATTGCAGTTTACTTCAAGAGGCAAAAGTCTTTTAACAGCAACTTTCTCGTAACTTTCGTAATATCTCATAACTTTCATCAATGGGGTCATTTTTTAAAAATAATTACATATTTTAGAATAGAAAATCCATGTTAGGCTTTGGAATGTTTTACTAAAATGTAGGGAATATAATGCAAACATTTTGAAACTGCCATCTTTACATAGCCAATGAAATCCAATGAATACAATTTGTATTATAATTTTCCAGTGAATTTGGAAAATGAACCAACCGTGTATATGAAAGAATTTATTGACAACACAGCAAGTGATTTCCAGAAACTCCCACACAAACTGTCTGATTTCTCAGCACCTATTTATCAGTGAATCTGGTTTTGTATTGTCACTAAATCTATACAAATAGAACCACAGACACAACCTTCTGTATCGGTAGTCAGTATAGAAAATAGGAATGATATTCACAAAGCAACACGGAGCCTCAGATCAAAAGCATAGTGAAGAGAAAACTTTCTTATGTTCTATAGCAAAGTGCAGCATCAAGTTAAATCAGCAGTTAAAAATATATTCTCATATATTAAAAGTATATCAGAGTGGTCTATTTAATAATGATAGTATATATTTACAAAAAAAAGCTCATAAGGATATGATGCCTCATTCTCCTACCACTCCTGCCAGTGCAAATCACTGGCATATTTTTACTGAAAATCATTGTATCAAGATGCCAATGAATTTATGCTGCATTGTTTACAAAAACTGCTTAAAAAACAGATCTGATTTAGAAAAAGAAGGAATTACGTGTAAAGGAAAACTTTAATTTCTCATTTCAGATAATTAAAACGACTCTATTTCTCAACATCAGCATCATGTGTATTGAATGGTTCACTTAAATCAACTGGACTACTTACAGAATATGGCACTATTTGGTATATTATGATGTTAAACACACAACAAATTTATAGTGTTTGCTGGTAGCAAAGTGCCCCAATGGCAAAGGCACTTTTTATCTTTTCATAGAAGACTTCATGCAAAATTTGTAGACTTACTGAGCCAAAACAACATTAGCTCTGTGAACCTAAAAAGCTCTTGTGGTGATCATTTGTCTGTTCCTGCGCACCTCCAGACACCTCTAGGCTTAGCTTGGCCATAATCCCATAACTGTTTCATTGACTCCAGCAAACTCATTTAATAGTGGTTTTACACATTCACAATTTTTTTTTTCCAGCTGCATTAGCACACATTTGCACTGTTTCAAGAGCGGAGTCAGATCCTCAGAGCAAAACTTACACACTGAACTACTCATTGGACATATGCTTTCATTATTCAAATATATTTTAGGTGAACATTTATGTTAGGAAAAATAGCCTTGTTTTTATTTTTAGGTGTATAAGCAGAATTTTCCAAAAGCAACCAGATTCTAAATATGCCTTACATTGCTCCAGTTCCAAAAGACATGCAGAAACAGCAGAAAAAGAAAAACTAATTCAGTTAATAAAAATTATTAACTGTGCTGCATTGATCATGGCTAGACTGATTACACGTTTAGTTTAAGGTTTTCCTTAGTGTGCAGTTCTCTGTATTCTAGCTAGCTTGAAAAAGGAGAGACGATGGAAAGTACAGCAGGGAAGCTGATGACGTGAATGGGCTTCTTAACATTCACATCACACAGGACTCCGGCAAACCCCTTTCAATCTTTATGCTTTTCATTAAATCACTACCTGCTTTGTAGCGGCTTTTCTCAAACAGCGCTTCTCTTACATTTTCATAACGTAAACGCTAGCAATGTGCTAAGTATCTGCAGCACTGACATGCATACAAGCTTCTTTGATGTTATCCTTAAAAAAAACTGAGTATGAAATTCAAAAAGGAGGAGGAGCAGGATGAGGAAGACATAAAATAAGACAGACAATTCTGGAACATCATGTTTGAACAGCCAGCTATTGGAAATATATAGCTGGATCTTTGCAATATATTTACCCTCTAGAAAGCATTGGCCTGGAATGCTGATAGTTTTCAAAAGCAGAATTTTCAAAAACAAACATCAAAACAAACAAAATCTTTCCTCAATCAGAGTGCATACTAAGCCAACAAATGTAGCTACCACAAAGGTGAATCTTCTGCCATAGACCTCCCTGGACTATGACAAAACCTTAACTGTCTTAATCTTTGTTAAAGTACTTCCCCTTTCTATGTTGTTGTTGGGCTTTTTGTTTTTTGTTTGTTTGTTTGTTTTTCCAGGAAATACTAATTTTTTTAGACAGAAATTTATTCTAACAATGCAGTGCATCTCCTTAGCAAAACTTCATACATCCCTTCCTGCACTGAGAATCTAGCACTGGACTTGAATTCTGAAACCTCAGCAGGTATTTAATTGAAGACTTTCCCGTGTTTTACCAGGGGGGTCACCCTTTGGGATCACAGCAGTAGCTGAGCTGCAGGCCTCATGCACTTAGATGAGGTGACACATGCAGATCGGCATGCCTTCTTTGATGTGACACTGTTGGGCTAGTGGTAAAGAAGCACCAGGAAATTTTGCTGTCAGGGCAAGCATATCGGGTTATTTTCATTGTTTCCAATGATTTCTTTTGAAAAGATAAAAATGGTAGTTTCTTTGTATATTAATTACAGGTGGGGAACTTCCAGAACTAAAGCCATAGGTAAAGTCCAAAAATGTAATGATTTCAGGAGTATGTTGCACAGCATTGCTGAGTGCTGACCAAGGTAAGAGTGCCATCAAAGGCAAGGTCTGCGTGAGAACAGAACCCAATAAACACACCTTCTTGCTCTGATAGGTAAATATATAAATTATTAATGGATATCCACTTTGTAAAAGAGGATTGCTATTATAAGCATCATATAAGTGATACCACAAAGCCATAGGAAGCAACTAGAGCAGAAATCAATGCATGCAGAGAGTGGGTTTTTACAAACCAAGCTGCTAAAAGAAATGATAGCAGGGTCACGAGGAGAGGAACAGATAAATAACTGCTATGCAAAATAACTTATCTGCATCGAGCATCAGAAAACTGGATTTCAAATATCTCAGAATTGTACAGTGTCAGGGATATCACTGTATGATTTCTCTGGTGGTTCTTTCAGACTATAATGCAGACACCTGTGGTTGCCCCTTCTGATAAATGTCAATTACATGGAAGGTCAGTTCAGAAAAAATGATAGTGTATACTTTTCCATATAGGCTTTATAGATACAACTTTTCCTAAATCTTAGTGGCTCCCAACTGACCATAGCATTTATCATTTCTGTAAGAAAACACATAGATTTAAAGGTAACCTTCAGTACAATTATAATCCAGTTGTATGCTTTTCTGTGGAACACTGGCTGGGAAAAGTACTGTTTGCTTCAGACACATCTGGTGCACTGTTGTGGTCAGTGGCTCTTACTGTGTATCTACATCATGTTTTCACCACAGTGCCAGATCTTGAATTAATCAGGCTCATTTAGGAACGTTTATAATTCAGAAAAAGTACTCAAGTAGCACAGAGAACTGTGTAGCCAGAACCCACTACATTACTACCATCCTGTCAGCAACATTCAGGTGTCAAACCTGCACAGACTGACTCACTGCTCGAGCACCTGGTTGTCAACATATTTCTAGCAACTGTGGAATGTGTGTAGTTCTTATTTAGTAACACTTACTACTAGATATGAACGGGGAGATTATTTAAGAGAAATTATTTCCAGAATGTTTTCCAACTGCTGTCATACTGTAAACTTAATATTTTTCCAGCTTTAATACAGTCAGTGTTACTTAAGTTGTGGTCCAGAATGGTACCAGAATTTGTGAACTGAGGACTTTTGTATGTTGTATGCAGGTATCTTCATCAAACTGTGCTGCAACTGAAGATAATCACCAAACGTTTTTCTCCCTAACTGCTAACTTTTAGCATTTTAAAGCCTTTCAATATTTCTTGTTCACATTTAATTTCTGTGCATTTGGCTCATCTGTCTGCAAAATTAAAATTGAGTTTGCTTACACTCTAAATTACCAGAGTGATAACATCACCAGTTTGGCAGTTCTGATAACTTTTACTGAACTAATTTCCATCTGAAAAAAAGCCTTTTTTTTCCCCTGATTTCATAGCACCTGTTTCCTTAGAAAGACTTTTCAATTGAGTTGCTGGCACGAATGAAGTAATGTTTCAGTCACTATAGTTTAATTTTTAAAATAAGTTTATCTTTTAGGAGGAAAAAAATAAAGTGCAGCTCAGTGCTCAAATATTGCAGGTCTAAATGTTAAGTACAAAAGTTGAAAGATCTCTTTTTCAGTTTTACTCACATTAAATTTCAAACTTGTTTAGATGCCTCCTGACCAGCGAATTTGTCTTGCCTCTCAGCATCACATTTAGTTTATCCCCACAGGTGTCTTGTTCCGTAGGGGAACAAACTGCATTTGTCCCATTCACTTGCCTTTGACTTCCATATTTGTGTGATCAACTTCAAAATAATAAAATTTATAAGGAATGAA